>NC_056742.1:183245390-183417890 GCF_019279795.1 Protopterus annectens | reverse complement strand
TCGAGCTTAGATCAGCTGAGTTCTTTGATTAGACCATATCTGTTTCATCTGAACTGATGAGATATCTGATAATAGGTCAGATGTACTGGACATAGCATATAACACCTAAGGTGTATGATGCCCAGAAAACTTTGGGTTTGGCAGAGTGGTTTAAAATGGCTGCAGAATGTGATGGTATACATGCCCAATGTCAAGCTCTGGTAATGGTAAGGATTCCATATAGCCACCCAACTGGAAGAATATACATGTTCTGACCCTCATGCAGTGACTGCTGGTAGATGGTATAAAAAGCAGCAACCAATAAGCTGCCAAGCAATATGAATATCAGCAGCTACTTGTAGAGTCTACTGTGTACATGAATAGGTAGATCACAGAATGTAAAGCCATTTGGCATGATGATGCTATGATACTCCATCATGAATTGCTGCACTCCATGTCTGAATAAAAATGACAATGTCTTCTTTAAAGAGCCATACTTAATATGGCCAGCAGACTTGATATTGATAAGATATGTCAGCAAGGACTGCTTTAGGCTGGATAGAAAAATAAGGCAGTGATTGGTCATCTGAGATGTAATATACAACCTTGTGGCATTGTAGGGTCATTGCATCAGTGCACATGAATTTCAGTATGGTGTGCTTTTGGTGTATGGTATTCAGTACAGGACTGTTGCTTGGAGAGTTTGCTGAGCACAGTGGAGGATATTTTTACTGGTCCTGTGAAACTGAAATCTGGATTTTCATTTTCATTCACTTCAATGTAATGCAAACCCATGCAACCATCAGTGATTTCCTGGTGTTTGTACAATGTAATTAAACCTTATCTCTACCTGCATACTACAGTTTTATATTTCAGTACCAGTGAAATTGAGCAAGTCATCCTGTTCAGCACATATAACTTCCTCTACTTGTTGTATAACTCTAGCTCTGTTTTTTGTGGCCATTGGTGTGTGAATGATGCTTGTATTACTCAACAGCTCCACGGTGTCCTTTTATGTGTTAATGTGCAGTGCACATTCTGAACAGATCAAGCATCAGTCAGAAAAACCTATCATGATCATTTTGCGTTACTGCTTTGGCACATGCAGTATTTTCTTGTGTACCATATGCCGTATGAGTCATAATTTGGATTCAGGTGCAGGTCTACTATCTGTGTTTCTCTAAACTGTGCTGTCTAACATTTGTGATGCTTGTTCTACTTCCCTCGGGCAGCTGTTTTCATGATCATCAGCCTGGTGGTCTTTATGTGTCTCTTGATATACCTTGCCAGCTAAATCACAGGTATTGGATTTCAAACACCTTATCTTGTGGACATTTGTGTGCATGATTACTGTAGTTTTGTACTGACAATCATGATGCTAGAATGGTGTCTTCTGCCATGGACAGTGCCCAGAAATGCCTTCATGGTTCATAGAAATTAACATGTTTTTTCTCCCTTTACTTGTAAGGGAACTTTGTCATAACTTTTTCTACCATATTTGCTGTCTGCTTACCTTGCAAATGATTGTGCACAATATTTTCACTGAAAAGGTGGTGGAGGTACACAGTTGCATCTGTTTACTGGCATTTTCATTTAGTTATTGTGTTTCCTTAACTACACACCACCTAGCATTAAATATATTTATATCCTTTTCGGCTAACATATGCATCTTTATATGGACCCAATGTTTCCTTCTCTGCATATAAGTGCAGTAAATTGTACAAAAAAATTGTGAGAATTTGGGTGATGTTATACCAGACTTAACCGGCCTACTACTACTACTACTATTACTATTCAGAAAGAATTGATATGTTCTACACTGTGGTACATCATTACATCCAAGAACTGACCACAGTTCCTAGGTTCAGTGGCCAGTGAATTACCACACTTGCCTCTTGTTTTGTTTCTGGTAACTTGGAGAGGATTGTATAGCCAAGAACACCTACAGTGTTGCTTAAAAGTGGAATTAAGATATCCTACAGGCTGTGGACAAAATTGTACAGTGCATACATGTTTCACATAGCCTGCATCCATTCCCCTTCAGATTGGTAGATCATACTAATATCCTATTTAGACATATGATTTAGGCTGACACATAGCATATGATGATGGCATTGCAACATCTCAAGCATGCAGGTTACCCTGGTTGTTGTATAGTATCCACAATGACAATAATTGTTGACAGTACATCTTTTCTGCAAATGGAAGTATCTACCCTTTAGTATGTTAAAACTTTTTGGCATTCTCTGACAAGTTTTACATCTTCCATATACTGTCATTATTTCAAGCCATAACAATTCTTAATTATATGTACAACACACTTGGCCACATTATTGTGATACATTACTTGATTTGCAGCGGTATAAACTTCATTCAATATGTTTTGCAGAACCAATAAATATCACTATGTGTCTGTCTACATAACATGGCCTAACATGTTGGGCACTATGTAAATTATTCCTGATCCTGTCTTATAGCAAATATGCAACAATACACAACTTTGATTAATTGCTGCTTGTGCATTAGCTTTAAAGACTTCCTTATTCTGATGTTGTAAAAGCAAAGGGAAATGCTATTAACACAACAGGTACATTCTGATAGTTTCATATGTAAGTACAATGCCAACTGCCCCTGTGGGCCATTGTATGCCTATCCAGTTTCCCTTTTTGTGCTGAAATTAACCTACCCCATTTAGTTAAACACTGGCCTTACCCGTCCCATGGTTGATAATTATATATGACCTCAAGTAAGAATAACTGGGATTATGCCATAGATAATTTGAGGGTATCCATGTATGGGATAAAGCATTTAGGAGCTGCTTCTGTCCATTAGTAGCACAGAGGGCAATCCTGGACTAAATGTTCTGTTCCCCTTTCATAGAGACAAAGTGCATTTGAGTATGGACAGATACAAGCTTCTTCTTTTATGTGGATGGGGAATCTGTTCCTGGTAGCAGTGTCCTCTGCAAGATATGCCTACCCCTCCAAAATGTTCTGTTGATATTGCAAAAGAGGTTTAGATCTGACTTTTTGATGTGCAGTAAATCCATCAGTACTGGATCAGACTATGCCTTATATGTCAGATACAGATCAGCCCTTAGCAATCTATAGGATACTGATACAGTGACAGGGATTTGAGTAGGTCAATGTTGAATATATTGATTAGGGCTTGTACTCTTTTAATAAGGTATCTCTTTGTGCACTCAAGTTGTTACGTGTCTCTGGACTGATACATGCAAAGGGGTGGCTTAATGAGGTCTGAGGAAATTGGGACAATGACATGCCTAAATCTAGACAACATCCCTTTGTTTACAAGATGTGCCATATAGAATGACTTTCTTAAAATAAAGGACACAGGGTATTAAAAAGTTAGGCTACTGTCTACGTAAATCCCCATATCTGAACAACTAGAACAACACATAGGGCCATATTGTCAGTGTGGTAGTTCCTTAGCATAGATGACTCCTGAAGAACATGATAATGCATTTTTGGCACTTACTCCATGCTTTCAGCACCAGTTATTTATTTAGGATAAACCTTCTGCAGTACTGGCTGTCACATGTCAATGAAGGGATTCATCAACAAAAGGTTCCACTCCCATATGTATATATATGATCATATAGTGAATAATTGCTGATGAGATTGTGTGAAACAAAAAACAATGAGCAAACTCATCTGGGATTACATTCATTGCTACCTGAAATAATTCAGCTACAGTGGAAATACAAAGTGAAAACAACTTTTACATGGGAAGCTGCCCCACCCACCACACACCCCAAATGTGGGGATAAAGGAAAACTCCTGAATTGTGTTAGTTAGTCTCCTAAAGTTTGACCATTATATAATTTGATCTACTAAAGCAACAGCAATTTTTCTCCAAAATTTTAACACGTGATAAATGAGTGCAATAACATATAACACTCCTATACACACACACACATATATATATATATATATATATATATATATATATATATATATATATATATATATATATATATATATATATATATATATGTATATATGAACCAGGAAATTAAATAGAATACTCAGTGAGAGCATGCTGACTCCCCACAGCTGCTGACAGAATCCCTACAATCAAAATGTGTATCTGCCCATGCTATAGAAGCAGACAGATACAGTTTGAATTGCAGAGATAGTTAATACTATTCCATTTAAATGTAACATCCAGGACTAGGTTAGACTGTAAGGAATTGTTGTCTTGGAAACATTAAGAATGTCCACTGTCTTCAATGAAATCATGGTAGTCTTTGCAGGATCTTACAAGTAAAATTATACAAATACCCATACCGCTCAATCTTTTAGTGCAAGAAATCTGGACAAAGCCTGACAAAATGGGGGCAAAGGACCAGAAATAGAGACAGATTTTAAATATTGCTCTTAGAAACTTAGAACATTGCTAGAGTAACAGGTTTTGTTTTGATATACATTTTCTGAAAGATCTGATGTCTGAAACTCAAATGTATGTCATTATTCATAGGTTCATAGATTCATAGGAGGTTACTAGGCTAAAATCCCTAGAGCCTTTACAAGCCTAGCCATGTTAATCCCACGTACCCCCATTTGTTCTTTTTTGGGTAGTTTGTAGAGCGAATTTATGTACAGAGCGGGTTTGTGATCAACACCGGCTATCCCTGTCCATGAGGGACACGTGCCACCCTAGGAGAGAATTTACAGTCTTCCTGTGAGTGCATTTCTTGGATCATCCCAGTGATTTGCTAGAAAACCACACATTTTATGAGGAACAGACCAAAAATATGAGCCACAAATCTGGACAGTTGAGAGGTATGCAAATACCTGAAATGATAATACTGGGTCTATTACATGCTGAGACTGTACCAATTAGCAGTTTATAAAACTTGCTTTAAAAGGTATTCTATTTAAAATGAATGCTGAATGGGACAGAGTCAGCATAAGACAGGACATTTCAGTTTATCAGGGAGTTTTAGCTACAGGAAGAGATATTTTGCATCTTGTACAAATGTTATGTGACAAGATGATGCACCTTGTGCAAATATATCGTATATCTCTCAACTGTACAGATTTCTGCAGAAAGTCCAGATATTTGCCTCATATTTTTTTATCTGTTTTTCTTAAAATTGTGATTTTCTGGCAAATTAGTGGCAAATCATTAAAGACTGAATTTAGAAAATAATGACAGACATTTGAGTTTCAGACTTCATACTTTTCAGAAAATTCATGCTAATGCAAAACCTTTTATTCTATCAACTTTCTAAGTTTGTAAGAGCAATATTTAAAAATTGTCCCTATTTTTAGGCTTTGTCCAGATTTCTTGCTATAAGAGGTTAAGAGATATGAATCATGTGACAAGATCATACATTATTTTTGTCAGAGTAAGTATTCAGGGGATTTGCTTTTACAAATATTAGTTAGTCATCTTATTGCTGTACAACAAATGGTTTGCAGAGCGTAATAAAACTTTTGGGCCATTAAATGTGCTTAATTTTATCTATATACTAGACTAAGAGTCATTAATATACTTTTTAACACATATTACCATTCTTTCTTCATGTCGGGTCACTTTGCTTTTATTCCCCATACAGAGCTCAACATTTTCTTTATTAAAAAAAGTGAAAAAAATCTGCATAATTAAATTTTATCTCCATGCTGACAGTCAGTCTGATTTATATGTGTGTGTGTGTGTGTGTGTGTGTGTGTGTGTGTGTGTGTGTGTGTGTGTGTGTGTGTGTGTGTGTGTGTGTACATGTGGAGGTGCTCTAACAGCACACACTTTTTCAAAATATATGTAGATCGTGTATGCATGTGTCCTGTTTATGCCTTGACAGGGTAAATAGATCAACCCTGAGCTCTTTTTGTTCCATAACTCACACAAGAGATAATCATCATCCATGTGTTTAAGGAACAACCGTAGCACAAGCTCATGATACTGAACTGGTTAAGTTATGCAGCAATGAGATCAAGGAGGCTTCAGATCTTCAAAAGGAAAGCCTTTATAATTGTTATTAAGTGCAGCAGCTTTGTACCAACATCAACAATCTAGCCTGTATGTCATAACAGACAGATATGCAGTTTAGTCTTAAAGAAGTGTGTCTTTTGTTAAATTACAATTACTTTGAACACATTTTAAGGAAGAAGGATGTCTCACTATGAAGAATGAAGTATCGAGAAAGCCTTGCTGTTTGCCAAGATGATAAATGGCAACTGTAACAGGTCTTTCATGTTGTGACATGAGTGAGTAAGAAAAGGAATTAATAGTGTGGAGCATTCTTAGAGGAGAATATCTTTGAATAGAATACTGGGAATAAGAGTCATAAGAATATAGGTTTACTTCTTGTTAAAAGATACCCACTTACAGGTTCATAGGTGTATACTAGGCTAACTGCCACCAGGGCCTTTATAAACCTAGCCAAACAATCCAACCAAATTGCATCCTCTGACAACATGTACATCTTAATTGGGGGTTGTTAGAAGGGGTATGTTTGGAGGTTGCTAAAAACTTATGTAGGGAGTATGTTAGTTAGGGAAAATTTACTGTCTGCCTCTATCTATAAGAGACATTGGGTCCAGCCTTGGGATGAATTTGCAATGTCCTGTCTAATGGTCAAGGTTAAATTTGAACTGGGTTAGGGATGGATTCTGCTTCACATGGATGGGGAGCCTATTCCAGATCAAAGGGATCCTTTTGAGTCAGACATCTGTCTCAGAAGCATGTTATATTTATGTCACAGGGAAAGTTTAATTCCCTGTTCTAGTGTTTCTGGTGCTGTTTGTTTTGTGGATGCAAAAGCTCAGTCAGGGCTTGATCTAAGGATGCTTTATATGTCAAGCACAGATTGCCTGTCAACAACCTGTAGGAAACCAAGTATAGCCACAGGGCTTAAAGGTAATCTGTATAGGACAGTGTGTTTGATACCCTGAATTCCCTTAGTGAGGAACCTCTGTTGTAATCCAGCTGTTGTATATGCCTAATCAGGTATATGCTGAAGGGGGCATTTTACTCAATGATCGATCTGATATGGGATGAGTACAATGGTACTATACTTTCCTTGGTCCTGAATGTCCTATCCTTACTTATAATTTGGGCAACACATAATGATTTTTTTATTACTTTGGCTATGTGTTGTTCAAAGGCCAGATTATTGTCTACATATATTTCCAGATCTCTAACTATTGAGGTAACTTTTAGAGTCATCTTATAAATGGAGTAATTTGCCTGTATAGATGTTTTCCAAAAGGCACTATAATGCACTTCTTTGCATTGTGTTTTAATCCGTGGCTTTGGCCTCTTGCAGGCTGTTAATGTCATAGGGGAATTTATGACTGCTTCCAATTTGCAATCATCTGCAATCCTGGTGAGCCGAGGCCCTTGACATTAGTCTTGGCCTCCAGAAGTAAATGTCAAACATGTGTAGGCCCATCATGAAGCCCTGTGGTACTCCACTAGTGACCTGCCTCTTGGAGGAGGTAGTCTCTCCAATCCTATGTTCTTGGAACCTATCTGTGAGCCAGCTAGCAATCCAGTGATTTGTGTAGGGATTTATTCATAGTTCACTGAGTTTATTCACAATACCTGAGTAAAGTATTGTGTCAAATGCCTTACTTAGGTCTAGATAGGTGCTAGGGACTATTTCTCCCGCAAATGCCTTGTTTATCTTCACAAAGAAGTCTACCAGATCAAGCAGGCATAATCTTCCTTTGACAAAACCAAAATGGGATGGGTCCATTGACTGTCAGTTGTCAGTGTCTTTGTTAATCATTTCCATGATAATTCATTCCACGGCTTTGCACATTAGACTAGCCAGATTAATGGGTCAGTAATTTCCAGGGTAAATCGATTGTCCTACCTTGTGATGGGGGTTAATGGTTACCATCCTCCATTTACTTACTACTTGGCCTGTTTTGAGGCTGTAGTTGAAAAGTGACTCAAGTGGTCCTGATAGGTCATGTTTTAGGCTATTTAGGAGGTAACCTGGCATACTGTTGGGCCCATTTGAGACTGTGTTTCTAGTCTTTGTGAGTGCCACTATGACCTGCTTCCTACTGATTTGGGTTTGTGGGGGGGTTATGCTGGTAGGGATTTCACAAGGGGTAGAGGGGGAGTGGGGGATAAAATTTGAGCTGAATTTGTTGGCTTGTAGATTCGCTATGTGACTCTATTCAGTGAAGGCAGTGCTATTTACTTCCAGTTCAGCACACTGTTGCATGCTACTGAACATAGCTGTAGAAGGTCTTGTGGTTGTCTTTAGATTTAGAAGCTATCTTGACCTTGTAATTCGCTTTATTGGATTTAATTAGTCCTCTTTTTTCCCTTATGTTATACATCCTGTTAATTAATTAATTAATTAATTGATTAATTGATTAATTAATTAATTAATTAATTAATTAGTTTATTTATTTATTTATTTATTTTGCATTTGGTTACCGGAAAAGTTACAATGGAGACATGGAGAGAAAAGCTCCACATATAACATAGCTTAATAAAGCACAATTTCATAGATACAGATGAATAACACTATACATTTTACATTGCATAAAACTAGGATAATAACACCATAAATGGTACATCAACTAAAAGTTGGGCAAAACATGGTATACTATGTTGGTACAGAGATGAAGCAACTTAAACTCTACAGTCAAAATAACATTTAGTATGATATAGTATTATAATAATATAAACTATACACCGAATGTCTATACTTGGAAGAAGCCATAACTGTTGAGAGGAAGAGAGAGGCATGAGAAATCAGACTTGCAAGACAAAAAGAAGTCCACTGCCTGAAAATAAGGGAGGAGTATTTACCCTGGATGACCAAGAAGGAGATGGAGTTAGACTAGCCAGGGGAGTCAGTTACAGATCCAATTAACTTGTAGGTGTGTTTTTAGAGATTTCTTAAACTGAGCTAAATATATTGTGGCTCATATATTAGTTGGCAAAGTGTTCAATTTTTTAGCTATAAAGTTTGAATACAGGGAGGCTCCTGCAGTGTTGTTGGCTTTAGGAACTTGAAGCAGAGATTTATTGCTGGAGCGTAGGACCCTAGTACTGGAGTAAGGATGTTACTGGAGTAAGGATGTATTAGGTTTTGTAATGCCTGGCTTTTCCTCAGGGTAGTACAGAATCTGTTGGGTTAGTAAAGCTGGTTGTAAAGGTGTAGATGGGGAAGTTCAAGCCAGTTGGGTTATTTAAGGGCTGAGCAGTGGTGTGTTTGATGTGAGCTATTGGTGGCAAAATTTGCAATTTTGTTATAGCAGGCAGCAAGTTTAGTTATGTCTAATCTTCTAAGATTGGTGAGGATAGGGGAAGCATATAGAAGTGTAGAGATGAGATGTGCTTGTACTATTTTAGCCCTGGTGCTGTTTGCGAGGAATTGTTTATCTCTATATAGCCCCCCACCCCAATTATTTATGTACTGTCTTTATGGTGAGTGAAATTTGAGTGTCAAATTTCATGTTGCAGTCTATCTCAACACCTAGAAGTTTGGTGTGAGTGGCAGGAGAGCTCATTGTTTTATTGTTAGAAATGTTAGTAAATGTGGGTATGGGAGTGGAGTGAATAGTTGGCTGGAATATGAAAAGTTTGGTTTTATTGCGGTTTAGTATTAGTTGAGAGTTAGTAAGCCATTCTTCTACAGAAAGGAAAGAGACTTTTGTTTGTAATTACAATTCTTGGAGGGAAGGACAGGAACAGATTAGTGTGGAGTCATTGGATGAGACAAGGAGGGCACCAATGTTTTTTTTTTTTATTTTATTTTTTTGTGCTTAATTCTGGTAGGTACAGCAGCCTCTGTGCAGCTATTTGCATGTTTGTACAGTGTTTCTGTGAATAATTTTGCATAAGCGTCTGTGAACTCTGGGATAGGTGGGACATTGAATTTTGACAAACTATTGCTTAATAGGATGTAGTTTGATTTCAAATCATTTCTAACAGTAATAGGTTTTGCTGGGTTTTACAAGTTGATTTTTATTTTGAATGAGACTGTTTTGTAATCCAACCTCACCAGTGATAATCTGACACTTGGGTGGTGGGGGTGGAGGTAGGTGCAGACCATCTTTGGCCAAGCCACATGGTCTTCTGACCATATCCTCCCAGGCTAACATATATTGAATCCTCCAGACTGACACCAGAAACTAAGCCAATTATTAAAATCAATCATTATTTTGTTCATATTGTCGCTTCATTCTTGGTGAAGGTAGAATGCAGCTTAATGCAAGGCACATACCAGTATGAGATACATGTTCAGAGAGGTCCATAATGTTTCTCTTTATATAATCCATAGAGGTATAGCTCATGTCATTTATGTCCACATGGACTATTATAGACTCATACTGGTGCCTGTGGTACAGTCACTTGAATGGGTGTGTAACTTGGTGGATCCCAGCTCCAGATAAGCAAGTGACCATAATGTTCTCCTTGAACATTTTGGTAAGTGGGGCATCTGTGTGTCATACAGTGGAGTCTGCTATGACAAGAGTCCTGGGTAAATTATTTGCTTGCCTTATGGGCTTTGTTTTTAGGGGTCCATTGGGTGTAAGCTTATGTGCGTTGTTTGGTGTTGCTTTTGTGGTATGCTTTATAGTTTAATGAGGAAGTGCATTGTTGGTTTCAGGCTTAGGGGACCTTTGAGTTTTGGGAAGATTGTTATTTAGTGCCTAAAAAAAGATGGTCTATGTGTGTATGGACACTAACTGTGGTGGATATAGTGTGAGTTTTTGGCAACCTTATTTGTGCGCTTGATTTTTGGCTCCACTGAAATTGTTCATGTGCATTGCTTTCATACTGTGTTGGTTTCTTTAAGGATTAAAAGGTTGTCAGTGAACATGAGACAATTGCTATATTTTCTCAAGATTTCCATATATATATTAACCTGGCTACAGACCTTCAGAGATTGCATATTAATATTGTCCAGGCCTGTATTAGGATGGGTTGTTAAGGTTTGAAGAGCTCTCTAGGGCATAGTGACTAGAATGTAATAGTGTTAAGACATGGTATTAGATAGTGTTACAATATAGTATTAGTGCTTTCTGATGTGCAGGCTAGCTTGATTTTGTGCAGTGGGTCACTAAACGGTCCCAATGCTAGTTTTACAGGTTACAGTTTTACAACTTATATAGACCAAGCCACCAGATACTGCCACTAGATGGAGTATCCCAGTCTACTTAATGTAAAAGCACAAAAAAGATCGCTTGAGGGTGTATGCTAGCACAAAACAACTTTAACAAGCTAGGTATTAAAGGTAATTTCAAGTCAGTCAGACTAATAGCAAGACAGTTTTAAGGCAGTAATTTTAACCTTAAATACAAATAAATGCACAAGTAAAAGTAGTCGATACTTAAAATAGCTTCTGAAAGTGCAATTTTAAATACTAGTACTTAGCTTGTGCCTGGATGGCACGTGAGGCACAGGAATCACTTCAGAGGCTCAGGCAAGAGCAACAAGAGTTGCTGAGCTCTGTAAGAATCAGACAAGAGCCTCTCAAACATGTCAGTTTATACATGCACTTAAAACAAAGCAGACCATATTGAATCCCTTTAGCAGGGCCAGAACTGCAGGATTCTAGGAATTAAGTACCAGTAGAAATTAAAAAGTAGCAACTTGCACTGTAAAACTGCCAGAAGAGCTTCTCAAAAGTGCAGTTCTCAGCAATTAGCAAACAGTACAATACCAGGGCTCCTTGAAAAAGATTTAAAGCACAAAAATCGGCAGATAATGTCATTAAATGAAGTACAGAACAATAAAATAAACCTTTTATCTTCCAGGGATGGCAAAAGATTCATTAAGGACTCCCTCAGAGTGTGGCAAGGATGCTAAGCAGATGGGAGCTTTGTGAAAAATACTGATTGTAAAGGGGTAAAGGAGGTTAGCTAAATAACAATACCTGTTTGCTGAGTGGGATCTCAGTATGACGGATCTATGTAAAGCAATATCTACTTAATCAGACTAAAAAGCTGGCAGTAACAAAGGGGGAAGGTGGAGCTTTGGTAGTCAGATTACCATAAAGGCTGAGAGCCAGAGACACTGTCTTTTTAAAGCACAAGAGCAAAAGAGTGGGAGGATTGGGGAAAATAATAATTCAAGCTGATATAAGAAGCCAGAGAAATCTCACACTAAGCTTGTCATCCACAGTATATCTCATCAGCATGTGAGTCAAAATGGACAAACATATCTTTTGGATCAGTTATAGATAGACTTAATTAAACAAAGAGAAGTATAGCAATCAATCGGTAAAACAGATCTGTACAAACCATGAAAAAACAGATCTAACCGCTTTTACAAATCACCCAAGTTCCCAGAAAGGCAGATTGTTGATGCTATTGCTACTACTTTTAACAATGCTGTCTTTGCAAAAGAACAGAGCTGTTTACATACAGAAAATTCAAGTTGATGCAAGAAGCCAGACAAATCAGATACTACAGCTTGTCCACAGTATATCAAGTCAGCATGTGAGCCAAAATGGCCAGTGTAGATCAATGTGTGGTATATGTATCATTAAGAAGCTATCCAAGAGCTTGCAGAAGTGTATAAATACTGAGCACATGTGAGCTTGACTGCTATTTTCTAGTAAGCTGTTGAGATATAAGCATGTATGTCTGTATAGTCTGTCTTTTAATCAGTTTGTTTATATTTTATAAAGCCGCTACCCAACCTGATGTGTTTCTGTATAATAAAGCATATAAACAAACTATCCCACCTGTTTAACATCTATACTAGAGAGGGATGAGTGACGTGGTGCCAGAAGTGGCATGTCTAAAATGACATGGTGTCAGAAGTGGCATGCTTAAAGGGACATGATGTTAAAGGAAGCATGGACAACATGAGTTGCTGCCAGAAAGAGTTCCAGTTTCTTCCACTTAAGTCCGAGGGGCACCTGGTTGGCATTTGATGAATATACAGCAATGGATCATCCCTACTGCATGCATAATTTGCAAAACATGTCAGAAACGAATTTCAGATGTTATAACTTGCTCAAACTAAGTCTTATTAGCAAAATATGAAATGAGGCATGCAGAACACTCTAAATGATATTCAAATAAACCAATATGTCTGATACTGATAAAATATTCAAATTACTACAGAAAATGTTTGAAACAAAGTCCAAATTGCATAAAACTAATAAAATAAGAAGAAACGGATACATTTTAGCTAAGCACATATTTTTCATATTAATTAATGATATCTGCGGGGAGTGCCTTCTGTGTGGAGTCTGCATGTCCTCCCCACAGTTGGGTGGGCATTCGAAAGACATGCGTAAATGGGCGTGCCTTCGTTGAAGGTTGAACATCAAGCTGGCACCTCGGCGTTCGCAAAAATTTACTGCCAATCATTAGCGGACCAGAGTTCAGCTGTGGTGACCCCTAACCTGGAAAAGCCGAAAGACAACAACAACAATTAAAGATATCTGAGTTATCAGTTGTTTGCATGTTTGTTCAGTATTACAGTAAAGTTATTTCACAAAATACAGCCATTGCATATTTTGCAAAGTACAGTATTTTGAAGAGTTTGTTGTATATTTGAATATTATTACAAGCTCACTGAACAGTTTGTTCATACATAATTACAAGGGCCATATTTTCAGTGTGTTTGTGCTTACTTTGTGGGCATGACAGATGGATTTCGAAAACCCAGTACACTTGTGTTTGACAATAATAATGCAGAGAACTGGAGAGTATTTGAGCAAGACTATGACATTTTCATACAAACTACATTTTCTGATAAAGATGACCGTACAAAGGCATTTATTCGACTTAATTTAGCTAGGTCAGAAGCCATAGAAAGGGAGCACTAATTTGTGTATTCATCTGCTATCTATGCAGGAGAGGGGGAACCATCATTCTGTTGTACCGGCTGAGTCAATGGAGGACCCTGAGTGCATAAAACATAAATTTAGAGAAATGTGTAATCCCAAGACAAATGTTACAATGGAAAGGCATTTAGTTTACACAAGGGATCAAAATCCTAGTGAAACTTTTGCAGCATATATAACTGACTTAAGGGAAGAGTTCATAAAAGACAGACTTGTGTGTTGTATTAAAGATGATGCTGTGAGAAAGATTTTGCTTTGTGACACTGATTTAACTTTGATTAAGGCCATTGAGATTTGTCAGATATGTGAGCTCACAGCAAAGCACACAAATATGCTTACAAATGAGAATAGCTCTAGAAGGCACAGTGACAAAGCTCATGTTGATAGTATGCAGCACATAGTTAAAAGAAACATGCTGAAGTACATGGCAGCAACTGTAGCCTTGAAGCACCCACTGGTAAACCCCAGAGCTTTCCAGCAAATTCCAGAGTTTGCACAGTCTCAGGGAAGCATAAGGGTGAATCATCAAACTCAAATGGGCCTCAAGCCAGTTTCATTGCCAACTGTCATAATTCTGGTGGAAACCACGAATCTCAAAGGGAGAAGTGCTTAGCTTTTGGACAGCAATGTCACAAATGCAATAAGTTGAATCATTTCCAAAGGTTTTGTAAATCAAAAGGCCCACATTCCTTTATTAAAAGGGAACATTTTAAGGAATGAATTAATCAGTTGGAGAGCTGCAACCCTATTCTTTATGTTGATGGTGAGTCAAGGGAGGACCCTGAGTGCATAAAACATAAATTATGAAAGAGTCAATTCGGTAGATTTAAGGGCAAAGAATGAAATATTTTGCATAAATGGAAAACCCACAGAGCTCAAAGTTGACACAGGTTCTAAGTGCAATGTTATGTCAGCAGAAACATTTGCTAGAGTGTGTCACAATGAAAGGCTTGATTTGGCCAGGTGTGCGAAGCTTGTTGCTTATGGGGGTGAAGAAATTCAGACTAAAGGCTCAGTAGTGTTTTCATGTTACTCTGCTGGGAGGAGCTACAGCTTGTTATTCCATGTGGTCAAGAGGCACGTCCAGTCATTATTAGGGCTCAGAGCCAATTTGAAAATGGGACTGCTTTCATTTAATAAGGAAGTCCACCAAGTTAGTTTAAAAGACCGCTACCCTAATTTCACCAAGTACATTTTTTCTACCTATGCTGATCTTTTTGAAGACAAACTAGGGAAGCTTCCAGTTGTGTATTTCATGAAGCTAGACCCAGTTATCAGGCCAGCTCGTAAAGTTCCAGTAGCTATGCAGGACAGAGTTAAAGCTGAGTTAGATAAAATGGTTCAACAAGGTGTGATTTGTCCAGTTGCAGAACCAACTGAGTGGGTATTTCCATGGTGGTAGCTCATAAGAAAAGCTCAGATGACATCACAGCATGTATTGATCCACAACATTTGAGCAAAGCACTAAAAAGCCTCATCATCCAATGCGTACAGCTGAAGAGGTCGCACTACTACCCTGCCTGTTCGTCATCTATACTAGAGAGGGATGAACGACAACCAGGACTAGCTTTTGGATCAGTGATATATAGACTTAACAAAACAAAGACCAGGATAACAATCAACCTGGAAAACAGATCTGTACAAACCATGGAAAAAGAAAAAACAGATCCATGAGCTTTTACAAATCAGTAAAGCTCCCACTAAGGCAGATAGTAAATGCTATGGCCATTACTTTTAATAATACTATGCCAGCTAAAGAGCAACTCAGTTTACTTATAGAAAATTCAAGCTGATGTAAGAAGCCAGACAAATCAGATACTGCAACTTGTCATCCACAGTATATCACTTAAGTATGTGAACCAAAATGGTCTGGTACAGGCCTCTCGATCCCTAGAGAGAGAAAGAGAGAAAGAGCCTCTGCAGGGGCATCAAGAACTAAAAATTCATAAATTTTATTTAAACAAATGCGTGCTTTTCTTGTTATATTTGGATCCACACACAAACACGGGAAAGATATAAATAGTTTCTGGAATTGTGAGGTTTCTTCCAATTGTAACCATTGCATCATGTGCACCCTAGTTGCTTTGCAATGACATTTTAGTTTGGTTAATATTTCTGAGCTCTTCAGCTGGTATTATGACGAAAATTTAAAACGAAGTCCAATTATTGCACTCCAGAAACATTTAAGGTTAATAAATACAGCTGCTGTTTCTCAATTTGAGTAAAATATTTCGAGGAGCAGAACATTCCCTAACCTCTTATTTATGCATTTTGGATATCGAACTACAGCATTTTGTCTTAGAACTAGTACATATGTTTTTTAGATTTTTTTTTTTTATGATTTCTGAATGGAGAAACCATCTTTACCTTGAGAAAACAAATGAGGTCTGCTTATTTGAATGTAGAGTAGCATTAGTAAACTTTACAACAGAATTAAGAAGTTTTATAAATGACGGGTGTCGCTCTCCAATCTAGGACACAATAGAAGAGTCTTCGTGGGTTCTGTTCAAGCAGTTTTATTTTATACAAACACATCACTATAGAAGTTTACTGACTTTATCTTAAGTAACATATACAAACTAACAACTGCAATCATGCATGCTGTCTCTATGGCTGCTCTTTCAAAATAGCATTAGGGATTGCATGCGTCTGGAATTTATATCTGCACATATAGCCTTGACATGCTTCTTAAAGATACAGAATACACATTACTTGCACTCAGACCTACATCCTCCCTCTTTGAGAAATAGCTCATACAATGTTACGAGTATATCTGGCATGCAGAAATCACAGGTAATTCTTGGTCATGCGTTATACAATAATAAATATACACACACACACACACACACACACACATATATATATATATATATATATATATATATATATATATATATATAAAATCAAGTCCACGTTGCTGAGTATTTCACAGTAGGCTTAGATACTCGTCCATATTATGTGACATAAGACTGGGAATTAGATTTAGCAACTGTAACTGTCTCTGCAAAATGTTCGACGTGGAATGTTCAGAAGATTTTCTGGAATGGAATCAGAAGAACACATTCCATTATGGAAACAGTGTCTGATTCACTCTTAGATTTGGAGTCTGCATCACAGAAACAATGTTGTGATGGTGATGATGATGATTCTGGTACAGGAAGAAGATGTCTACAGTTCCTCCTATACTCCACACCCTCAGAGTCTACCAGGTAAGATCTTGGCTCAGCAGAGATGCCTGTAATCTGTCCAATTGGATCAAAAGCTTTTGTTGTCTGGGTTCGTACCATCTCTCCTTCTCTCAATGAACAAATTAATCTGTTTGATCTGTTGTAGCTAGATTTGTAGATATTACGCTTCTTAAACAACTGAGCCTTGATGGTTTTATTGTTCTTAGGTTTAGGTTTCAATAAACTGGAAGTAATGGGTAGCATAGTTCTAGTTTGCCTGGAAAGTAGTCTTTGAGCAGGTGAGCTAAGACTGTTTTCACAGGGTATGTTTCTAAGATTAAGCAAATTAAAGAACACATCAGTATTATCACATTTTGACCTTTCAAGTAATTGCTTTGCATTCTGCACTTCAGGTTCAGCTAGTCCATTGGACTGAGGATATTCAGGACTACTAGTGACATGTACAAAGTCCCATTCTTTTGCAAATTTCTGAAACAACTGGCTAGTAAATTGAGTACTATTGTCAGAAAGAACTTTGTGTGGATTGCCATGAACTGAGAAATGACATTTCACCTTAGTAATAACAGAAGTAGATGTTAGGTTAGGTAGCAGATCGATCTCAAACCAATTTGAATAAGAGTCTACCAAAACCAAGTAGTGTTGATTGTTCCACTCAAAGATATCAGTTGCTACTGTAGACCAAGGTAGTTCAGGAACTGGACTTAGCTGTAGTGGTTCTCTTTGCAAATGTGGTCTAGTACTATTGTATACTGAACAAGAAAAAAGTACTCTATCGATGTCTTTTGGTAATGAAGGCCAAAACACTAATTCTCTTGCACATCTCTTAGTGGATGCAGATCCTGGGTGGCCATGATGCGAAATATGGATATATTCTTGTTGTAAGGAAGCAGGAACAACAATTTTAGGACCTTTGAAAATAATGCCATCTTCCATCAACAATTCATCTCTGTAGGTAAAATAGGTTTGCACTTCAGGTGGTACACTAGATTGCTTTGATGGCTATCCAGCATTAATGTAGTGATTAAGCTTTTGCAAAATTCGATCAGTCTGAGTGTGATCTGTCAACTCATCAAGTCTAGTGGTGGAAAAAATTATGCACTGACATTACATCAAAGTCAAAATTCTCTGCATCAAGCTGTTCTGTTGTATTTCTGGGTAATCTGGATAAGGTATCTGCCAGATAGAGCAATTTGGCTTTCTTGTAGACCATTTTGAAATTGTACATTTGCAGTATGAACATCATTCTTTGTAATCTCACTGGAGTGGAATTCATAGGCTTCTTTAGAATAGTAACTAGAATTTGGTGGTCAGTTTCAATCTGAGTAGCTCAACCATAAATATAATCATGAAACTTGGAACATGCAAATCTTCTTCTTCTTCTTTCGGCTTTTTCCCGGTTAGGGGTCACCACAGCGGATCACCTGTCCGCTCATGATTGGCAGTGGAGTTTTACGGTGTTGAGTTGCCATCCCGGCACCCAACCTTCCACAGAAGGCACACACATGCATACACTCACACCAAGGGCCAATTTAGAGTGTCCAATCTACCTACAGTATGTCTTTGGGATGTGGGAGGAAACCAGAGCACCAGGAGGAAACCCACGCAACCACAGGGAGGACATGCAGACTCTGCACAGAAGGCACCCCAGCTGAGAATCAAACCGGAGAACTTCTTGCTCTGAGGCAGCAACATTAACTGCTGCACCACCATGGTCACCCGAAACTTGGAACATGCAAATGCTATTGCCAAAAGCTCCTTCTCAATTTAAGCATACTGCATCTCAGTTTTTGTTAGTGTTCTAGATGCATAGACTACCAGTTTGCCCTCTTGAAGTATAACTGCACCAAGACCACAATTTGAAGCATCACAGGAAAGACTAACTGGTTTGTTCACATCATAGTATCGTATAGTAGGTGGAGTTGCAATTCTCTGCATGAGGTCTGCAAATGTATTCTGGTGCTGTTCCAACCATGACCATGCAACATTTTTGCATGCTAGCTCTCTTAAAGGTGCTGTCAACTCATTGAAGTCTGGTATAAACTTGCCTAAATAGTTGACCATGCCTGGGAAACTCTGTAGAGCTTGTACTTTTCCTGGTGCTGACATCTCAATAACAGCTGTCTGTTTGGTCGGGTCTGGTTTCAAGCCTGTACTCATAAACAAATGTCCTAAGTATGTAACCTCTGGAAGTCTGAATTTGCACTTCAGAGAATTGAGCTTCAAGTTTACTTCACATGCCCTGTCTAGAACTTTCTTGATGTTTCTGTCATGCTCTGCTTCATCATTGCCTCCAACCAATAGATCATTTACTATTATGACACAAGGATAACCAGAAAAAAATTTTTACTCCATTGCACGCTGAAAGACATCACTTGCAGAATTTATTTCAAATGGCATCCTTAGGAATTTGTATCTGCCAAAGACAGTACCAAAAGTAGTTAGAAATGAGAATTTGAGATCAAACATCACTTGCCAAAATGAACTCATTGCATCCAAGACAGGAAATACAGTAGCATTTGGGATTTAAGCTGAAACTTCTTCTACTGTGTGCATTGGATGATATGTTCTCTTTAATGCTTTGCTCAGATCTCTTGGGTCAATACATATTCTGATTTCGTCTGAGCCTTTTTTTTGATCGGCTACCATGGAAGACATCCATTTAGTTGGTTCTGTGACTGGACAAATCATACCTTGCTGTATCATTTTATCCAGCTGAGTTTTAACTTTATCCTGCATAGCTATCTGAACACTTCTTGGTGGTCTGACTACTGGAGTGACCTCTGGGTCTAACTTCATGGAATACACAACTGGAAGTTTGCCTAACTTGTTGTCAAAAAAATCAGCATACTCTGAGAAAATGGCTTCAGAAAATTTTGAACTTGGAAATGCACTTATGTGATGAACTTCTTTAGCAAAATAAAGCAGATTCATTCTTAAACTATCTTTGAGACCCAACAAAGATTGCACTGGACATCAAAATACATAGAAAACAAGTTGTAGCAGTTTTCAGCCAAATAACATGAAAGCAACACTGAGTCTTTGGTTTGAATTTCATTACTTTCATAAGCAACAAGTTTTACACTACTGACCACATTGAGTTGTTTGTTAGTTCTCACTTTAGCAAATGTGTCTGATGATTTAAAAATTACACTTTGAACCAGTGTCTGCTTTGAGCTCTGTGGATTTTCCATTAATCTGGACAGTATAAAACATTTTGCTACTTGTTAATAAATTCACTGCATCAATTCTTTCACCAAGCACTGATACACCGTCTACATAGAAAGCTGACTATGTCAGATCTACTTGATCAACTTGCTTTGTTGTGTGACCTTTCTTTACAACTGTGTGAGGCTTACTTGATTTGCAAAACTTTTGGAAATGGTTCCATTTTTCACACTTGTAACATTGCTGACCAAATGCTAAGCACTTCTGCCTTTTAGATTAATGACTTGCAGCACAATTGTGGCAGTTAACGATAAAGCTAGAGTTGTGTTTTACTGATTCATGCTTGTGCTGCACTGAGCTTGAGCTGGAACATGTTAATTTCTTTAAATTTTCTGGAAAATTACGTGCCTTCCTTGGAAACCCTGTAGCTGCCACGTGCTTGGGCCTGCTTTTGTTTCTCACGTGTTGCATGCTATCTACATTTGCTCTGGAGCCAATTGAAACCATGCTCTTGTCACTCGCAAGCATACTTGTGTGTTTTTCTGTCACCTCATAGATTTGACAAATCTCTATGGCTTTGATCAACATTAAATCACTGTCACAAAGTAAAATCTTTCTCATAGCAGCACTATTAATACCACACACAAGCCTGTCCTTTATCAGCTCATCTTTTAAGTCACCAAACTGACATGTTTCAGCTCTGTTTCTCAAGTCAGTTATATAAGCTGCAAATGTTTTTCCTTGGTTTCTGATCTCTTAATGTAAAACAAATGCCTCTCTAATGTAATATTTATATGGGGGGGTTACATATTTTTCTGAGCTAGCATTTCAAACACTCGGGGTCTTCCCTTGATTCAGCCTGTACAATAATATGACAGTTTTCACCTTCTCCTTCATATACTGCTGGTGCATACACAAATGAATGCTTCTGTTTCTATGGCCTCTGACCCAGCTAGGTTTAACAAAATGAATGCCCTGGTGTGTGCATCTCTATCTGCATCAGATGCTTGTATAAAAATACCATACTCTTTCTCAAATATTCTCCAGTTCTCTGCAATATTCTAATCAAATACAAGTGGTAGGAGCTTTTGAAACCTGTCTGCCATATTAACACATACCAGTGAAGGGTTTTGCAAATAAGCACAAACATACACAGAGGAACATATGCCAGGAACTCATGCCAGTATTTGCAACTTTGTCCAATGCCTTTTGCAACTGAATTTATACCTTTTGGGCTTTTCAAAATTATGCTAATGGACAAACTCATAGTACGTTTGAATAACTGCACTTTGTGAAATAAACTTCTCGGGCACTGTATACTTGTAATATTGCCTTTCGCAAGCAATCATCTCTTATCAGTGTAAGAAACACATCAAATAGCTACACAATGCAAATAAATCAGACTTCTCTTGCCTAAACCTCACTAACACTTCAAAGTAATTGCACCTTGCAAATAACTGCATACAGCAAACTGAACTGTCCACAAAATGGTGGTACCTTGCTAGGCAACTCTTTATAGTACAAGAAACACTCTGAAATGGTGGCACTTTGTGTATAGACACACCTACCACAATAAACATTTCAAAATGGCTATACTTTGACTGTATTTTACAAAAATGTTGCACTTTGCACACAATAAACTCTTTGAAATACATGCACAGTAATAAGCACACTCTGTAAGCACTTTTAAACACTTTGAGATACTTTGAATAACTTTAGTTATGCGCTTGATAGAATACAAAGTCGTAGTTATGCCAAAACACAGCACCTTGCCAAAACACATGCAGTGCTTTGCTTTATTTTGTTTAATGTGCCCTTTCTGCCCTTATTATATTCATTTTGCTTGTTTAAATACTTTTCATGCCCAATGTACTTATCTTGTGCTCGTTTTCCTCAAAACAGGACCAGTTTTGCCTTAAATATAAATGTCTTGCTTTAAACATGCTCATTTTTTGCTTTAAACATACTCATTTTTGCTTTACCGTTAATTGTTTCATCAAAGACCTTTATTTTTAAACATTTCCTTTAGCTAACAAACTTTTCATGCCTTCTTCTTGCTTAATAATGTGGTTTGTGCCCTTGTAATGCCCCTTTTTTATCTTTCTATCAAATAAGCTGTTTGTGCTATTTCTCATAACCTTTGATTATTTTCTGTTTTTTTTGTGCTCTTTTGTCTCAGTTTTATCTTCACTGTTGTCTCTGCACCTCATGGCTCTGTATATTATTCTCTGTGATCCCAGTTCTGACACCATGTTGCTCTACTGTCTAGGACACAATTGAAGAGTCTTCATGGGTTCTGTTCTAGCAGCGTTATTTTATATAAACACATCACTATAGATGTTTACTGACTTTAACTTAACTTATATAGAAACTAACAACTGCGATCATGCATGCTCTCACTCTGGCTGCTCTTACAAAATGGCAGTAGGGATTGCACATCTCTGGAATTTATATGTCCACCTATAACCTTGAAATGCTTCTTAAAGATACAGCACACACATGACTTGCTCTTTGATCTACAACGGGCTTTAGAAAAGAACCCAGGAGATATAGCAGTGCACAGCTCCAGTTTAATCATGGCAGATTTGAACTGCTGTGTCACAATGCTGCAGAACCAAGATAAAGATTTAAGTGTATAGCCAGTGAATTATGAGTCTTGCATTTGTTACAAAGCTGACTTTTGCTTTGGTACCTGTTGTAATTCTAAGCAATGTAATTGTGAATACAGAGCTGAGAGACATGCCTGAGTATGTAGCAAGTTGTGATATTTTTAAATATTCCACATATTCTGAAGAACTGTGCTCTTGGACAGTGCATGTGTGTGTGTGTGTGTGTGTGTGTGTGTGTGTGTGTGTGTGTGTGTGTGTGTGTGTGTGTGTGTGTGTGTGTGTGTGTGTGTGTGTGTGTGTGTGTCTAACTATATACAGACACACATGATTACATACTGAAAAGCAAATGCTCACGAGTGAACAAAAACACATCAATCTTTTTACAATGAATCAATGAATCACAAGCCCACCCTCAAAAAATAAAACTATTTTATGCAGGGGTGCAAGCCACACTGTACCTCCACACCCCCTGCAAATATCAACTTTGAGATCACACAACAGATGTGAAAGGGCAAATTCCTAATCCCTGCCATACTGAGATATTGTACACACAAGAGATGGCAAAGCAATGTTTAAAGAATATTCCCTCTTTCAAATGTTCAATATTATGAACTGCAACCAGAAATGCAAAAAAAATGTTTACTCTCTTAAACATCAGATATTATGGACTATGACCACATGCATACAACCCGCCCCCCCCCCCCCAGGAAAAGTATAGCAGAATGTCCTCCACATTAATTACAGCAAGAGGATAAACTTCCCCTGCAGCAATGCCATGTGTAGCATTGTTTAGGTGTTAAAACTGATGCAGTTGTTATTTTTTTATGTATTTATTAACTTTTCACATTTTTGAAACCTACACTTTAGGCCTTACACATGTGATAGAGAACCCATTAATACTTAATGTGGAGTTTTCTCCCGGCGCCTCCACTGAAAACAGACCTGTGTCCAGTTAGACTCTCCCGGTCAACAAATGTAAATAAATAAATACATTTATGTTAAATAAGTAAGTAGATTAAGTAATATTGAAATAGCAAAAATGCATTTAGGCATATGTGACATAGATCTTTGGAAACTTTATAGCCTTTCTATTAAACAGTTATTTGCTACAAAATTATTTCTTTTACTTCTACTTGTGAACATCCTGAATCAAACAATAGTCACTTTGTTGTATTTCTGTTTATGCTTTCCCCTAGATGTCTTCACAGGCCTCATTAATAACATAGACAAAGTCTGATGACTGCAACTTATGCTTCAATTGTTGACTTTATCTATCTATCTATATATATATATATATATATATATATATATATATATATGTATATACACACATACATATAAATATTACTCCTTTTGTCTCTCACTGACAAGCACATCAGCTTTTATTCTCAGCAGTAATAGAAATGACTGTGATGTAAAAAAACAGGTGATACAGTGTTAATACAGTTTGTTCCACAGACTTTTTATATGACAATAAACTTATTATCCCCTTGAAAGTGGCAGGCATGGCATGGTTTATAGAGTAATAGCTGCCGCCATTTATCTATGGTATATTTTGATTGAGGAGCAGAGTTGATGTAGCATATTATTAGGTTTTCATTTTTATCTCTTTCACTGAAAAATTTCTGTTCATTATGAGATACAGGAAATACTGTTTCAGCCTGTTGACATGATATAAAATCAAGTCATAATTTACATATGTTTTATTCTTCTCAGTGGCTACTGTACTCTTTACACTCTTAGCGATATTACATAAGAGATACAAGTTGGGGAAATAAGATTAATACCTTGAATACATGTTGATATGTAGAGTGAGATACATTGTAAAATTATAATGGCTTAGTTTAAGACATATCATGATGGCAGACACAGACTGCATGGTATTATGCAAATATACTAAACTAATAAAGGAATTAAAAAATGAAGTATTTTGTACTATATGCTGAATGGAGAAGAAAATATTTAAAAATGTCTGCAAACAAGAGTTATGCAGTGGAGTACATACTAATAATAAATGATGTATCAAAGCGGTTTCAAAAAGGTGATGGGAGATAATGCCTTAAATACTTCATAGTATATGAAATGTAACATAAAGAAAGATGATACAGAAAATGTTAATAACATAAGCACCACTTAATATTCTGCAGATACCTATTAATATACAGCACTGTTTAAGACAATACTGCAGTAGTTGCAAAAATAACAAAATAGAATAACAAAGAATGCATTGTAATAATATGAACACTACAATACGAGTAGTTAACTCATTCACACCAATGGAGCTCAGGATGTTTGCGCAGTAACTTCCAATGGGCGGAGCCTAAGCCTTTTGACAGAATCAGATTATGTCCTCACATTTCAAACAAATGTTCATATCTCTAGAACCATAGGAGTTATGAAAGAAGTATCGATGGCAAGCTCTTCAGCACAAACTGTTTTTATAGTGGCAATGTTCTTTAGATTCTAGGTCGAAAACCAAATGTTCTAAGTCTCAGTAAACACAGTAACTATTATATTTGTAATATTTTGTAAACAACTTATAATATCTCAGCAACCACTCAAGTTATACACACAATGTCAGCAGCATTTTATTCATCTAACTGAGAGCTGTCATATGAGGCTAACGAGTTCCGTCTGTATTACTTGGTTGTTGAGATATTTAGAAAAATGTGAATATCATATCTATATAAATTAATACCACAACAACAGCAGTTAATATCTATTTACCTGCACCAATCAGAGGTTAAATATTAATGCAGTTGAGTTTGCTATTGTGTAAGCTTTAAGATGAAATCTTTTAAAACTTTGTACATAACATGGTTTTGGAATTATTGATACAAATATGAATAAGCAATATTTGATGCCTAGAGGTGTCAGTAGGAGTTTACTGCAGATGCACCTGGTGGTGTCACTCGGATGTAACGAATGAAATTGCTTTTCATAGCTATGCCCTACAGAATACCTCTGGAATGGAGAGATACACCTAATGTAATGCAAATGATACAGGAAAAGCAATGTAGTTGAGATCAAATTGCATCCCAATGAATGAGTATGACAAACAACTGCACAAAAGCACAGATTGCTGTTCTATGTCATTTACATACTTTGCTACAGCATGTCACAAATAAAGCCACATGAGTTGACAACTTTGGCTGAGCACTGTAGTCAAAGCAAGTGCCAATATATTTGGTTACTGGTCATTTGGAAACATACTGCAGTATGCTTGCACAAAGGGAAATGAAAGATAAATGTAAAATGTAAGCAAGACCCTCAATTATAGAACAGGTTTATGCGCTCAATGTACAGATAAAGTACAATTAACTCAGCAATAGTGTATTGTACTGTGCAAGTAATTTGTCTGGGCTCTTTTTATTGTATTTTGCATATAAATCTCTCTATTCTACTACACAAAACTTCAGAAATGGGGAAAAAGCAAACATGGTATGCATAGTTCTGATGCAAGAAGTACGCTTAACAGAGTGTGTGCACCTTTCAGCACTATTATACTATAGTCTCCTCCTTACAGCAAAAACAACAATCACCATAAATCAGTGTCAGGAATGTGAAACTGCTTTAGAAACTGCTTTAGAAACTGTAATACAATTTGCACTGCCAAAGGCTTCTATCTGACAGTGCTAGCTGTGCTATAACTTTCAGAGATGTAAAACACATTACTGGTCCTAAATATTTTTTCTGTTTTGTTCTGTATCTTGTTCATTGGAGCAGCAAAGTCTACATGTGTTACAAAGAACTTTATAATATCACCAAGTACTGCAGCTTTGAAAACTGTAACACACACTGCTTCTACATAATGTTATTTAATTTTTTCTCTCCTTCATTATAATTGGTAGTATGTGAAGCATGTATACCTCTTTGCAAAACAAAAAAATTATAATTAGGCTTCTGTGACAAATAATTGGACACTTGATCACAATCTTCTAAATTATTATTATAATGATTTCTACTATTACTATTACATACCATAATCAAAGTGCATTCCTATTAGACAGCACTGTCCCATGGTAAAAATTTTCCCATGGTAATTTTTCCTGCAACTAATGATCAGACAATGCAATTCCTATGGAAACAGCAGGAAAAAAGTGTCGCAGCAACCTCCAAAGTAGATAAAAAGTTGATTTATTACAATAATCCAAACCAGTAGTCAAGCGCGCTTTCACCTTGTAACCCAAGACTTCTTCAGAACAAATTAAAATACATCAATACCATACTTAAATAGTCCCTGATGAACAATTAAAGTTGACTGTCAATTAAGAGCCAAAATGTAAGGAAGTCCTTATAAGGTCAAAAGTTAAAAATGCTTTTAAATTAATTCAGAACCATCTTAATGACATACAAAATATATAAGGACACTTCCAAATATTTAAATGTGCAATAATACAATATTACACAACTAAACTTCACATTTTATATATTAAATGTCTTATTTAAAAATCTTTTTTAATAAAAAAAGTCTTCTAAAGCTTTAATGCCTTGTACTTCAATACTGCCATGATACTACATGCATCATTTATATCAAGGGGGGTGGGTGAAATTTAGTCTAAACTGCCACATTGACTCTTCCCTCTCAAGTCTGTTCTTCCAATTCCCTCCCCTCAAATCACTTCCTACAATTTCTAAAAGTTTTACATAATATGTTCCCCTTCAAGTGCCTATATAGGGCATTATTCTCATCTTCACATCTAATAGTGGAGAGGTGTTCATATATCCTCCTACAGAGAGCCCTTTCAGTTTTGTCTACATAGAACTGTTGACAGTTCTGACAAATTACCACATACACTAACCCCTTAGATCCCCAAGAGCCCCTTTTCAGTGTAACTTTCCTCCTAGGGGACCCTATTTCTATGTACTCAACACCCAAAATGTACTGACAGTAGGCACATGATCCACAGTTCCTGTTCCATCTTGATAGACTACTTGAATGAATAGGGTGCTCCAATAAAACTTTTAAATTATAATTAGTTTTAAATACAAACACAGGTTCTTTACCTATAAAATCCATAAGGTTGTCTGTACTTTTAAACATGACCCAATTCCTTCTCACTATCTGTTTAATTTCCTTACTCAGCTCACCAAATGTTAAAACCAATGCTTGACTGTAATTTTTGTCCTTGTTCTGGACCTCAAGAGTTCCCTATAGGTTCAGTTGTTGTTCCTAATAAAGGTTTAAATCTTTTTCCCCATTCATTCATAACTTCCTCACATATGGAGTATAGCATTTGTGTCTGGTAGCCTCTTTCCATAAAGAGGTTTACCAAGGTAGCCATTTCCCTTTTACAAATCTCTTGACTTGAACACATTCTGGCAAGCCTCACCATCTGCCCTTTTACAATATTTCTTTTTGTGTAACCCGAGTGACTACTATTATATTCCAAATAGTCATTCGAGAAAGTTGGCTTCCTGTATACTCTGGATGTGAAACCTTTTTTGTCCCTGTCCAAAGCAACAGTTACAGCCAAATAATTAATGGAATCCTTACTAAGAGTACTAGTAAATTTAAAATAATTACATACTCCGTTAATATAATCAAAAAATTCCATAATTTCCCCATCTTTTTTCCACAAAATAAATATGTCATCCAGGAAGCGGAGGTAGGTCCACCATTGATCTGGGAATTTACTATTAAAAATATGTTCTTTTTCCCATCTGTACATTACTAAGTTTGCAAAAAGGGGGGCACAACTAATACCCATGGCCACCCCTTTAGTCTGTTTAAAAAACTCATCCTCAAATGTGAAGAAATTATTTTTTAAAATAATGTCCATGAGGACCATAACAAAATTTAGAAGGTTATTACTTAAGTCACATACTTCCAAGAGGGCCTCGTAGAAAAAAGTCAACCCTTCATAACGGGGAATCAAAGTGAATAAGTCTACGACATCAATAGTAGCGAAAGTGTTATTCCCATTATAATAGTCACTTTTAATCCTACTTAACAAATCCCAGGAATCACGTAGGAAGTAATCAATGTTATTCAAATTGTCCCTTACTACCCTTTCTACAAAAATACTCAAGGGATAAGTCATACTGTTTTCAGAACTAATAATTAACCTATAAGGGGGGTTGGTGATGTTTTTGTGGGTTTTTGGTATCCCAAACATAATCGGATTCTAGGATGGTCAGTAGGAAGGAATTCAAAAATGTCCTCATTAATAACACCTTGTAAAAGTGAATCTTCCAAACAAAATTTTATTTTTTTATGAGCAATATTAATCTCATTCAAGGAAGATGTCTCATATTTATCATCATCCTGTAGCATACTATAGATTTTATTAGTATAATCTGTCTTCACCACAATCACCATACCTCCTCCCTTATCAGGTTTCATAAACCTCAAGTTAGTATTCCCTCGTAGTTCTTTTAAAAGTTGGTTCTCCTCAAAGGACAGGTTATATTGCTTACATTTAAAATTGTAGTAGGACTCATAAATCTCCTGTGTACAAACCTTATCAAATGTTGATATTGTAGGGTGTAAGGGTGGGTTAAAACAACTTTTCCTTTTAAGGTTTAACTGTGGTGATAAACTAGAAGTACCTTTGAATAGGTACCTTATATTTAACTTCCTTGTAAATTTAAAATCTGTAATAATCTGTGAAATTTCTCCTTTCCTGTTAGGCACAAATTTTATACCCTTCTTCAACAGAGAAAAATGATTCTTAACAATTCCTAACCCAGCATAGATGAATATGTTAAAACCCCTATAGCTCAGTAATACCCTATCAAAAGAGGAGATCATTTCTTCCTCTGTGCTGTCCTGGTCATTCAGTAATAACTGGTGTTCCTCCATTTTAGATGGGAAGCCTTTTGACCCACACCCTTGTTCCCCCCTTGATGTTCTAAAAAATGCCTACCCTTAGGTGTATTGTTTTTGTTCAATAACCGTTCAGATCTCCTTAAAACTGGATATTCCTGTTCATAGTTATCTGACCTGTCATTAATGTGGGTATGTGGTGGGTGAAACACTTCCTCATTCCCTTCATTATTCTTATAGTATGATCTAGGAAGGGGGTAAGCTATCTTGTCCCTGTAATTGCAAAAATTCCTGTGGAGTTTCTTGTGCTTCCTTTTCACATTTTCATTTACTTGTTCCTCTATTTTTTGGAAAAGAGCATCATATCTTTTGCAAAAATCATCAAAATAAACATCATTCACAATAGTTTCATTAATTTTTTCCACTTCATCAAATAAGCTATCTATTTTTTTATTATTAATACTTATGATAAACTCCATAAGTTCTGTGCCATGCCTGTCAAACATTTCAATAAGTTTACAAAACTCAGGGTCTTCTTCCGTTAACCCATTAGGAAAACGGTAGACCCTCAGTCCCTTAGGTACTCTCTTGTTCTTAATGCTTTCATTTAAGAACACATTGACGCATTGAAGGTTACGTACCTTCACCAGTTTATTTTCCAAGTCCCTCAGTCTTTTGTTGATATCTCCTTCATTTGGTCGTGTCCCTGGTGAGGCAGTATTAGTAGGAAAAATGTCCGTATTGAACCAGTCCCTTAGTGTCTCCTTTCATTAACAGTGATTTCCTGCCTTATTTGGCCACACAGAATAGATTACTGTGTGCTAAACTGTTTATTAACAGCTTGCGTTGTCTTTTTTCATGCCCTTATGTCTCATATTGCCATTTCCTCGTTCCCAGAACACCCCACATCTGTTGAAGGAGCCTGGTTGGTCCCCATCCTTCCCGCATGGCCTCCTGGGCCTTGTAGTCTCTCAACTGCCATTTGCAGTTCAGAAACCTTGCCTGTTAGAGTGGTGATAATGTTCATAAGTTGTGTCAAGGTCACAGCTTCATTTCCAACGTTACTCAGTCTCCGATTTTCTCTACTTTCTCTACCTTCTAAGAAAAGAGACGGTAGACTGGATTCCACACAGTCGGCCATCAAAATGCAAAGTGGTTTCAGGAACAAACCTTAAAACCCGGTGTGTTAACACAATACAGGAAACCACTTCTCCAAACTGTTTCCACACACAACCAAAAATAACCACGAAAAACAAAAAATCAGGTAGGAACTTACCAAACGTCAACCAATGAACAGACAAAGCAATTCCTATGGAAACAGTAGCAAAAATGTCGCTGCAACCTCCAAAGTAGATAAAAAGTTGATTTATTACAATAAGCCAAACCAGTAGTCAAGCGCGCTTTTGTCTTGTAACCCAAGACTTCTTCAGAACAAATTACAACACATCAATGCCATACTTAAATAGTCCCTGATGAACAATTAAAGTTGATTGTCAATTAAGAGCCAAAATGTAAGGAAATCCTTATAAGGGCAAAAGTTAAAAATGCTTTTAAATTAATTCAAAACCATCTTATTAATGACATAAAAATATATAAGAACACTTCCAAATATTAAATGTGCAATAATACAATATTACAAAACTATAATTCACATTTTATATATTAAATGTCTTATTTAAAAATCTTTTATAATATAATATGCTGCTATAACTATAGCATAAGCCACCTCCGGCATTATGGCTACATCTTTTCCAAAATGCTCTGCTAAGCATAATTCCATTTTCCATCCATGTTTTTACACTGTAAACTGTTTCTTCAACTAAATTTTGTAGCATATTCTTGCATCTGTAAATGTGTTTGTTTTTCTAGTGTATTCTTGTATCTGGAAGTGTTTTTTTTTTCATTTTTATGTGATCCTATGCAATCTGCACCAGCAAATGGTTCACTAAGATCAGTGTACTATTCCTACTAAACAAATATAAACAATATATAAATGTAGAGCACATCAAATGCCACTTTATTAGTTATCTCCTCACTCTGCAGGAAAAATGGTAGAAAAATAGATTCAGTGAGTTCTTATGTCAGAAGTTGTACTAGACCATTTCTCAATTTTGTACTGAGTGAGTGATGTCATACTTACTTAATATAGTGATACAATGTACTAAATGGTATTTATACTTAAAGGTAATACCTAATAACACTGGTGATTTGTGTTCCTAATGTCAAAAGTCAAATGACTTACTTACCATTATTGGTAGTAAATCTAGACTTAGTGATGATGACTGCATTTGTGCAATTGGCATGGCTTGGAAACTGTTGTTACATATATTAATGACTGGACTAATGAGATAAATAATGTTAAACAAAGAGCTAATAGAATATATATATATAAGAAAGTATGTGTCTAATGTCAGTAAAGATCACTCAAACCCTGTGGGATGAGATGATGCCCCTGACAACTTTGGAATTCTTGGTGCAAGTATTCAGCAATCTGAGGATTCAGAGTGTTTAGAAGGAAAGAAAGAAAGAAAGAAAGAAAGAAAGAAAGAAAGAAAGAAAGAAAGAAAGAGAAAGAAAGAAAGAAAGAAAGAAAGAAAGAAAGAAAGAAAGAAAGAGAAGCTCATAACAAATAACAAGGAAGAAAAAGAAACTGATGTCTCTAAAGTAAAGAGAATACATGGTACAAAGGACCCTACTTTATTATGTAACATAGAGATTATAGGGAATTATAACATTTTTCATTAAACCTTCAGTTTACAGAAAAGGCAGCATATTTCTGAAACAGAAGGTAGAAAAAAGAAGCAAGAGGCAGGAGATAAAGAAGAAATCAAAATTGAACATGGACGGCTTGAATAACGTTACTGTAAGGAAAAAGGTGAGAAAGATGTTGACAACATGACACAAGTTGTGGATGTATAAAGCTGGCTGGATGAGAACTGTATGCTTGCAAATATAATACACAATGAAAACAGTGGGATTGATAACACTAATGGTGGAGAAGATAATTCATTTCTAACAATTGATAGAGCAGATATTATTGAATTAGAAGTTGAGGATTCTTCAGTCTGGTGAGAAAAGATATTCTTGTAATTGGAGATTCAATTATTAGAGGAACTTTTATTTACATTTGCAAAGAAGATAATGAACATTGAATAGTGTTATACTTGCCAGGAGCAAAAATAGAGGATGAGAGACAAGCCTTAGAATGCCTTAATGTAAGAAAGTATGGATCTGTTTTTATTCATGTCAGTAGAAATGATCTCATCCGCTAGGACTCTAACTCTTAGTAGGGAATTTACAACCCTCTTAAATAGTATAGCTTGTACTGGTGTTAGGACATATTTTTCACAAATCACATATGGGAAGGAGAGTCAGGTCACTGTGAATGAAAAGATTTTTGGGGTAAATACCTACATGAAAATATGTCCTGTTTTAAAAAATGGAAGTGTGTAGAGCACCCAAGCCTAGCTTGGGGCACACATGTTCAGAGAGGATGGAGTGCAGTTGTTAGAAGTTGCAGAAAGAGTTTTTGGTGCACCACAAACATATTCAGGATAAATAAGTTCATTACTTCAAAAGCTACTGACAAGTATAGATAAAAAAAAAAAAAAAAAAAAAAAAAAACAAGACCTCATTTCCAATTCAAACAGTTAAAGAAATATTTTCTCCTAATACTTTTGGTCATTTAGATTGAGAGAAGCTAGAAATGGTAAAATAAGAATACAGAGTAGACTCAATGTGCGAGTGTGCTCATATTCAGGAAAGGTCTCCCATATGCACAATACTCTTGGATACTTTACAGAACTAAGGCAATGATATTTTGTGAAAGCATATTGTGTCATCTAAATTGCTAAGTTATCTGTTATAACATTTGTATTTGACTGTGTATTGTCAAATGTTTTGATTAATAGAGAATAATGTGTATAATATATTGTGGCATTTCTGTGCATTGTTTTCTAAATTGGTGAGTGACCTTCTAGATATTGTATAAAATTGGAGATATACTGAGGCTGTACAGAACAATGTTGTCTAGGCCTCTAATACTTTAGAGTTGATACTAGCTTTATATCCTGCTGTGAGAATGATTTGTTTAATTAAATACAATGTATGTCTTTGTTTCCATTGCTTCAGTTAGTTGTTACTTATCCTTGAGTATTTAAGTGTTGTGGTCATTAACTGATGATCGTTCATTATAGTCTGTGGGTCTGACACAGTCATGTGGTAAAGACTTTCTACAGTGAATTGCTATATTCTAGGTTTTGTTAGTAGAATAGTACTGTTTCTTTCCAGTATTTCTAGAAAATGTTCATTATTGATAATTATTTTGGAGAACACCTAATTAAATGACAACACTAGCTGGGCTTTGTTAATGTAAGCAGTCCAAACATTTCAACAGTTGTCCCTCACTAATTCTGCAATGGATGGTGATTCTTTACAACAATATTGTTTCATACTTATATGCTACTGGTTTTGCTAATGCTCATCTTTGCAAGACTGTGGAGGAGATTAATCATCATGCTTGCAACAGGAAGTATTCACCTTGTTAGATTGTAGATTATTTGCAAAAGCATACAGCCTTATAATTTCTTTTATGTTTATCTAGTAGAAGGAGTATGATGGAATGTTCATAAGTTGTGTCCATTTTTCTGTAATATTTCTTCCAATATATGACATTCAAAGATAAGAGAATTTATGTGAGCTGATGACAGATTTGTGTGCTGGTATTGAGAATTTAATTATGACTAACTGGAACTTAAATGATGTTAGTGGGTTCTATATGGATTTCTGACTGCGATAATCAATGAATCTGGGTGTTTGAGTAAGAGTTTTAAACTGCATAGTGTTTTGGGAAGATGAGTTGTCTTTGAAAAGTGTCACATTTGTAATTTGTGTGGTTTTGATGGATCTGAAGCCTTTTGTTTGCTTGTTCTCTTATGAGTTGCAGCCAACTCCTGGAGTGACGGAGCAGACAGTCAACTCTATCTGCAGAGTTTGAAAGGCAAAATTGGGAAGCAGAAGTGCCTTGCTAGGTCTTTTTTCGATATCACACATCCATTCGTACATGCTTGCACTAATACCTATGGACAATTTAGAGTCTAAAGTACAACTAGTGTAAGCATGCATGCTGTGATGGTCCTTACTCTAGTCCAGTAATCAAGCAGCCTCAATCCTCACTACTGACACTAGTAAGGGACTGTATTTTCAGATTTAGATGTCTGCACCACGCACAATTACCCGTAAGAGCACATAGAGAGCACACTCCTGTCCTGGGTCTGGGTTTACCTCTCTCTCTCTCTCTCACCAGTCCTCAAATAAGACCCCACACTGACCACAGCTGTAGAGTTGAGTCCTAGGCAAAGTGTTCCAAATCAAGTCCTCTAAAACCCTTTCTGTGAAACCACTGCTGTGTGTCCCTGCCCCAAGTAGCTCACACACACCAAACACACACACACACACACACACACACACACACACACACACACACACACACACACACACACACACACACACACACACACACGCACACACTCACAATCACACACAAACAGATTTGGGAAAGGCAGGTAAAGACTTACCTGCTGTTCCCTTTCTGCCTAGACTATAAGTTAATTACACTGCCACCAATGAGCTAGTCTAAGGCTCTTACAAGGACATCCAATTATACTGAGCAAAATTAAAACTAATACAAATGGTAGAGCTTGACCAATGTGGCAAGGTTTTCAGGAGTAACCACAGTGTCACTAAAATAAGCATAAGTACTCTTAAGATGTTAAAAGTGTTCTTTAAAAGACCAGCCACAATGAAAGGTATAGCAATATTGGGTCTATATTAGATTAACAAAGTTTCAGAACTTTGAATATCATATGGTCGACACCATATGTTCGAAGTTCTGAAACTTTGAAAATGTAAAAAAAAACAAAGTAAAGTAAATTAAAAGTGTTTTAGCAGGAGGGCAAGCCCCTCTGCACCCCCCACTACTTAAATATACCAACTCCGAGATCGCACTTTAATGGAGAATGGCACGAAAGCAAAGATTTCCCTTTCCTACGCTGTAGCATGATCTTGGAGTTGGTATATTTAAGTAGCGAAGGGTGTGGGGGTGAATGGGGTTGCCCCATGCTTAAAGCAGTTACTTTTGTTTGTTTGGGTTTTTTTTTTCTTAGATTTTTGAAATTTCAGAACTTGGATCATATGGTGTTGACCATATGGTATTCAAAGTTCTGAAACTTTGTTAATCTAATAAAGACCCAAAATATTTAATGATAAATAATAAAAAAGAAAATATTAGAATACTGAATATGTAGTTACAATAAGCACCAGAGTTTCAATGACAGGAGATATAAAAAAATAACACAGTTGGATAGATTCACACAGATGCAAAAAAAAATACTTAACTAATCTCACTATATATTCCTGACTGACTAAAGAATTATTGTTCCCTAGATAAGTTACTTACTACAGCAAGGCAAGATGAGGTGTGAGGATGTGAGATATCTGTGGGAAATCTTTCCTGTCAGGTTCTGAAAAACAAAGTGTTGGTACGAGAGTTCCATCATATTTCTCACTAATATCTAAAGAATCATTTCAGTGCTGGTTATAGAATGACATCATATCTGGTCACCTGACTCTGGTGAAATATACACCCAGAGCTTTGCTAAAATCTATTGCAGCATATGTAACTGTAAAACAATTTCAAAAATGTCCACCCTTCCAGGATAGTAATTAGCTCACCCCTAGGGACAATATGGTAAAATTCCTAGTCCTGATTTTCCAGACATTTTTGTCTCTGGCTGCAATCAGGCCTTTAAGATAAAATCTTTATAGCCTAAAATAACCCATTAAATTTCAACCTATTGTTTCAAAATTAGATGGACTGAGATTAACCTCTGCCCATCCAGACTTCTGTGTTAAAACATATACATTTAATCAGTTATACATGTCAGACAGTATTATTATTATTTCTCTTTTCTGTCCAGCAGGACCTACTGTTTATGATTTTTTAACATAAGTAACTTTAAAAATACATTTTTAACACAAGCATCTGTACAGATCAGTGTGATCATCAAATGACATAAAATTCTTCACACTTCCCTACTCTCCCTGACACAGGTGGCACTACCTCATATCATCACACATGCATTTAAAATATTGGAGGAAACATGAGCTCCTAGAGGAGACTCGCACAAACATAGGTAGGGTATGCAGACTCTGCACAGAAGGCAACAAGGCTGGGAATTGATCTGAGTAATTTGAAGTACTTGCCTTTCTTTTGAAAAGCTTAAACTTCAATGACTTTGTGCCTTTCCATGATTTATATTAAGTGATTTTGATTTTTTCTTCTAGACATTGTGCAGCCAAATGATATATATATATTTTTGTTTCAGCATATTCTGTGATACATGCAGAAATGAGGTTTTGCAATAAAGTGTGGGTATGATCATTCTTTTAAGATGTTTGCTAAACATTTTGTTTCCCTTACCCTTACTGTTACCATCAGAAGTGCCTTCTATCTTTCAGTGTCTGAACATTTTGTGCAATTTGTGGATTTTAAAGCATGTTTTATCAACTTTAATTGTATATTAGAAAGAGTTCTGAAGCATGGCATTCCAATATTTAATTATACAAGCCTGTTTTCTTTTATTTGTATGCAATTTTTGTAATGAGACTCTAAGTCATCTACTATTTGGAAGTCTGGCACAAGTGAATATCTGTTACATGACAAGCATATTGTTGTTTTAAAAACAGAATTTCTTGGGATTCAATGTGGAAAGAATTAACTAGATGAACCAATGGATTGTTTTTGCTTTTTGGGTTTATACCTTACTCTAATCACTAAGGAATAGTTATGAAAAGCAATTACAAGGTATATTTGTTATGAAAATGTGTTTTTTATTCATTTTGCAGTGTTCTGCTCCTAATTTGAAGTATGGTTTTGTTAATGGATTTTGATTTCTTTTTTTAATTTTTGGAAAGATTTATATTATTATGGAATTTTATATATGTTGGCCTTTGAATGAAGGTTGGTACCAATGAATTGTTCAGCATTTTCAAGAGTCTTTCATGTACTTTATGGACTTCCAATATATTTTTCTTGAATGTTTTTGAGAACTTGAGTTTGATTATTTTAGGTAGTCATAGTTATCACATTTGATTATGTTAGTTGGCTTGCTGTTGATTTATTTTTATATATTTGAAGTATTAATTAAGCTTGTCCTTACAGACTGCTAATATATCTAAAAGATTACAAAATTTACCAGGAGAAAACTATATGTAAATAAGTACTGTTTCTTCAAAAGTGGTACATGCTACCAGGAAAACACAAATAACTCTTGGCAATGGAGCTCATCATGAAGTATAAGGGATAGAAGCTTTTATGTTTTCTGGAAGCAAAAAGAGCCTGCAGAATGAGTCATCAGCATGGCTACTCTTATAAATCTTGGCAAGATTCACATCCGTATTGGTCCAGACGTCTTCCATATAGTGATTAAATGGGAGCATTGTGTATGGCATGCTGAAAATGAAGTGGTTTTATCAATGTCACATAGTTATTTTTTGTACTTGATGCAAACAAGTGATTCTTGCAAGAAAAGCAAGACAAAGAGAGATTTATTGTGAGCATTTAATATATCATTAGGGAGAAGCAGATGTTATTTTTCAATTTGGTATATTGTCAGCACCAGAGGTATTCCAAAGAACTAACCAATATGTAATTGAAAGCTTGTAAAGCACTGCAGACTTAAATAATATCTCACTGTGGTAGGATTAGATACAAGAAACATATGAATATGAAGACACAACTGATGAGTAGATTAACACAGCATAATTTTAAGAAATAAGAGCAGTAAATTCATATCCTAGTGTCATTAAAACTAAATTCCTGATACAGGGCAAACCAGCAAAAGGCAAATAAAATTAGATGTTTGTAGAAATGATCTAGAATCTTGCAAAATTTCTACATAATATATCTCAGATAATTAATCCTCTAAGAAAACTGTTATAGCAAGTTGTAGGAAGAGAGTGAGTAATGAACTAGGGAAGAGTTTTGAAATGCTCTTGAAGGTAATTACATGTGCACCACCTATTATGATGTGAATAAGGAAATTATATTCTGAGTATACACCATTTAGAGTGGTATAAACTGTGATCTAAAAGTGATTAGATGTCTATGGGTAGAGCATTTATAGATGCTAAGAAGAGATACTAGTACAAAAAAAAGCTATCAGCAAAAGTGTTTGAGTGTGAGAAATTTAATTAGATTTTCTACAATGAAGAAATGTATGTGGAGAAAGGACAAAACCCCTTTCAAAGCATATTCGGAGAGAAACATTCAAAATTGCAGAAGATTTTAATAAGGCTGAAAATGGATGATCTGGAAGGGAAATACAGTCCACATACAAAACTGTATATCAGTTAAACCGAACAACACATATTCACCAGATAAATTTGAAATATTTGTAGAAGAAACCAATCTCAAAAAGTTCTGGAACAGTATCTCTTCCATCCTCCATCCTGGTAGAAAAATTAACCCTTGTCCTGACCCCAAATCCTTTGACCTATCTTTAGCTACCCAATTTAACTCTTTCTTCATTGACCTATACATAAACTCACTGCTACTTTTGCAAATAATATACCTAGCACACAATCACCTATTCCTCCTAATTCACCCACTTCAAACAGCAAAACTTCTAATCTCCACCCTTTCACTCTACAACCTGTTCCTACCTCTACCATAAAAAACTCCTACATAATCTGAAGCCTTGTTCAAATGCCCCTGATGAACTGCCTTCTAAATTCCTTAAGCTAACTGCCAGTGATATAGCCTTCCCCATCTCCATACTCATAAACTGGTCAATCAAAGAATCTTTCATACAAGCACTCTGGAAAAAAGCCTTTATCATCCCCTTTCACAAAGGAGGGAACAATACTGATGTCTCTAGCTTCTGGCCAATTGACATTCTTTCCCCTATCTCAGAAATCTTAGAAAAATGCATTCACCTACAACTAGTACCCTACCTGCTTGATAACCATCTACTTTTCCCTACTCAATACACCACCACTCTTCTTTCCTTCCTCGAAACTGTCATTTCTGCCCAAGACTCCAGCTTTATTGTATCTACTCTCCTACTCGATTTATTCAAGGCTTTCAATACAATCTCACACACCCTCCTCTTATCTAAACTCACTAATTTCAACATATCCACCTCCTCTATGAACTGGTTTTCTAGTTACCTCTCTAATAGACAGCAATCAGTCAAATAGAAAAACTGTACTTCTCCTTTCCTTAACACCCTCACAGGAGTACCACAGGGGTCCATATTAGGGCCTCTGCTATTTAATATATTCATTAATGACTTTCACCAGTGCATTCCTAATGCCAAGCTTGCCCAATATGCCAACAATTTGACAATTATCTGCTCCGCTGAATCTCTCCCTGAACTACAGAAACTAACCCAAGAAGCCTTCCTTTTAACTGAAAACTGGATGTTAAACAGCCATCTTGCACTACATGCTTCCAAATCTAAAATAATGATATTCAACCCCTCAAAGTATACAAATGTTGACAAGAACTCTTTCTCCATAACTAGCTGTGAAAAGACCATTATAGAAGTCGTACCTCATACTAAACTACTAGGTGTTATTATTGACAAACAACTAAAATTTGACATACATCTCCAAACTAATATAAAGAATACCCACAAAAAACTAGGCTTACTCTATCGCTGCAACCACTTCCTCACTCCCGCAACCAAATGTGTCCTCTCTACCACCTACCTCATTCCCTCCCTCTTGTATGGTGCCCACCTCCTTGCCAACCTCCAATCCAGACTTATGACAAAACTTGCTTTCTGCTATAACAAAATTTCTAAATTTCCCACTGGTGCCAAATCCTCTATTCATCACTGTATAGCCCTCCAAAAACTAAACTGGCTTGAATTGCACCAACATCTGTCATTCATCCATATTTCTCTTGCATATAAACTCATCTTTAAACCCTCTCTCTGCCCTTCACTCGACTCCTGCCTGACATTCCATCAACGTGATAGATCACTCAGGTCAAACAACCAAAACCTGATCAAATTACATATACCTGCTCGGACCCCAGGCAAGTTCCTTCTGTCCTTCTCTCTATCCTGACTCTGGAACTCCCTTCCTCCACAAATTCACCAACAACCACTCCATCTTCAAAAACTTGCTTCATTCCCACTTCACATCCCACTGGGAATGCTCTTGTTCCTAACCCTCTTTCCCATCCCTCTTCTACGATTTCTCACATCTCATTCCCTCACCTCTACCTCTACATACATTACGCTCACCTATCTTCCAGTTCTCACCCCACTGTCTAGTTTCCTACACCTTTCTCCTCCTACATCCAGGCTCCTTTACTTCCACATTTTATACCTATTTCATCACTTCACATATTTGTCCATTAATTTCTCCCTCTTCATTGATACTTCTCTCTTTTTGTAATTTAATTGGAGACGTCACTAATATATACTATGTTAATTATATGCACATATAGAAACTACCTTGTTTACCCTGGGTATGCATTTTATCTTATTATTACATGCTTAGTATGTTTTTTTCCATAATAATACAGTGTAACTTGTGTTTATATGTTTTTGTCTAATTATGTTATATCTTGTATAACCTTGTTGGAGTTTTTCTCACCAGGACTCAATTGAAAATGGGCTCCATTGGCCCAATGGACCATCCTGGTAAACAAACTGTAAAAAAAATAAATAAATAAATTCTTTGGATACGTCTACAGTTACTTTTACACAGGTAATTAGTAAGAGACTGTCCAAAATGGCCTAGAAATGCAGCTATTGAAAAGAGCCACATAGGAATACTGGCCATGCAAGAAGTTCCAGAAAGGAAATAAACTGTCTTATCTGTTTCTGTGAAAAAAATGAGTTTTCAAAGCTGATAAAATTGCATTTCCTCATTAACTGAAAAAAGGAACAAGTCTGAGAGGATAACTGAGTTACACATTGGAAATGAAAGTTCTTGGGAGAAAATGAACTGATGAATAAAGCTGACTTAGATACAAACATTAGAAAGTTGTGTCTCATACAGTTGATATGATGGTGTACCTGGAACCTGGATATCCACGTAATCACATAACCACAGATTTCTTTCTTTTTTTAATAAGGCACCTATCTTACATGTGTTTTGTTTTAATCTAAATATTCTAAAGCAGGACTGAGTGGCACAATAAACATGGATTAAATGGTTAGAACATTACCATCTGTATTCTCAAGACAAGGGCTATCTGATGTATTTGTGTCTAACATTTTACAAAATAGAAAAGTCAAGTATTCCAAAAATTGGAGCATAATTGGGAAATTAGTTCTATAATGTGCAATCCACACTATTTTATTACATTACACAAGTTGAAAAAATGATGCAATTAGTGAAGAGTATAGTGTAGTCAAGTATAGAAAGATTCTCCAAGATTTTTGTAACTATTCCTTCATATGTATACCCCATCTCTAATCCTAGATAAGTTGGAAACTCCACCTCTTGTATATCAATGGCTGTACCCTTTCCTTTTCCTTCCCCTTCTTGAACATGGGTTCATAGGTTCATAGGTTGGTACTAGGCTATTGACCCTAGGGCCTATACAAGCCTAACCATGACAATTCCCTGTCTATTTCTTCCCAGAATATTTACTTCCCTGGTCCCCTGTCTAGCAGGGTGACTGATGTGATCCCCGGGGTGAATTTCCTATCTCCCATCCAATCGTCAAGGTTCCTTTTGAAGAGAGCCAAAGAGGCACTCAGGTTGACATGTATGGGCAGTCTGTTCCAGAGTATGGGGAGTCTCTGGGTCAGGAACCTATCCGTCCAGCATGCTTTGTTCATTGTGATGACCAGGTTCATTGTGATGACCAAGTTTAGATCCCTGGAGTGTGTAGCATGTCCAACAGCTCTGGGTTTGACATGGCCTTGTATGTTAACCAGAGATCGCCACTGAGTAGGCGATATGCGATGGAGTATAACTGGAGTTTTTTTAGATGGTCAGCATAAGGTATCTGCTTTAGGCTTGTGATTCTTTTAGTGAGGTATTTCTGTAGCCTTTCCAGTTGTTGCAGATCTCTTGTGAGGTACATACCAAATGGGGTGTTGTACTCTATAATGGGTCTGATGAGGGATGAGTACAGTGAGACAATGACCTCCTTTTTTCTGCATAAAAAGCCCTTATTGATGAGGTGTGCTACATAGAAGGATTTCCTGACTGTTGTGGCAATGTGGTTATCGAAGGTGAGACCACTGTCCACCTGTGTCCCTAAGTCCCTTATCACACTTTCAGTGTTTAGTGTACTGCCACTTATGTGGTAATTCATGGTTACATGATTATTCCCAAAAGGGATAACTATACATTTCTTGGCATTGAGCTTGAGCGCATGGCTCTGGCACCAAGCATCTGTTTCTGTAAGGCACTTTTGTAGAATATCCACATCATTTGGGGATTCAATAATGGCTCCTAGTTTGCAGTCATCTGCAAACTTTGTGAGCCAGAGTCACTTAGTGTTGGCCTGTACTTCAGAGAAGTAGATGCCAAACAAGAGCTGTCCCAGGACTGAACCCTGAGGTACTCCACTTGTCACTTGCTGGAGCTGGATTTTGAGTCAGCTACTGTTACAGTGTGGGTTGTGTCAGTAAGCCAGTTGGCAACCCATCGAGTGATTTAGGGATTAATACCCAGATTAGTAAGTTTATCTATGATTCCAGAGTGGGGGATGGTGTCGAAGGTCTTGGCGAGCTCCAGATAGGCTGTGTGGACTGCCTTGCCCTTGTCCTCTGCTCTGAAGACTGATTCAAAGAAGTCAATCAGGTTGAGAAGACAAGATCGGCCCTTTACAAAACCAAACTGGGTGGGTCCAGTGGTGGAAGGTTGCCAATGTCTTTGTTTATAAGTTCCATGATAATGCGTTCCATGGCTTTGCAGATCAGGCTCATCAGAATGACTGGACGATAGTTCCCGGGATCCAAGGTGGATCCTTCTTGAGAAGTGGGATAACTGTAGCTGTGTGGCACTAATTGGGCATGAAGCCTGAAGTGAGGCTATGATTAAACATGACACTTAGGTGAGGTGCAAGTTCATTTTGTAGTTCATGTAGTACATGGCCTGGGATGTCATCTGGTCCCATGGATGCTGTATTCTCAGCTTTGGAGAGTGCGTTTTTTACCTGTGTGGCCATGATTACTGGAATTTGGCAATCAATTGTTATTGGGATGGGCCCTTTAGGAGGTGAGAGGGGAGTGAAGTTGGCCCTGAATCGATCTGACAGGATACTGGCAATATCCTGACTATTTTACTATAGTTCAGTTCCAGTTCCTACTCTTAATACAAGTCAGATATATCCAATGCTATTGGTAAAGACTTACTGATTTTTTTCAGGGCATTAAAATACAATCAGCAGCATACAGCTGATACTGATTTTTCTCAGCCATTAAAATACAATCAGCTGCATACAGCTGATACATGGCCTTGTACCCTGCTCATTGCTTCTGTTGTAATGCCTCATAAACTCATGTATTCTACTCTTCAGTTACTAAGTTAAAGAATTTGGATGATAAATTTCATACCTGACAACGTCTTCAAGCACTTTTTCTACTGTAAATATTCCATTTTTTTAAATAAAAGGTGGATTTTTCATAATCTTAATCCCTTGAATGAACATCCTCAGATTAATTTCTCCACATTATTTCAGACATAAATTTCTACTGTGCTGTACCAAAGCTTTTTTTTTTAATATAAAATAAATGTACATAGTTTATGATATGATGGTGATTTTCTAGAGAACTAGCCATATTACACCAGTTATCAATAATCTCCCTGTCCTTAATAAACCCATTTGTTTTGGCCTTAAAATTGTGGGGAAAATTCTACCCAAATTCTCACAAGGATTTTTTCCAAATTTTTATGTCTAAATTCAAAAATGACATTGATTATAATTCAACAAGTCTATTTCATCACTCTTTCCTTTCCTTTCTGTATTAGACTAATTCTAACATTTTCATTGCATCTGCTTTTGTCCTACAGATTTGTTTATAATGCTAAAAAACACAAAACAGATGGCACCTTGAGAAAATCACTTGTAACCAAAAGAACTCAAGGTAGTCAAAATTCATTAATGGGTGGGATTTGTTGAATTGTGTCACATGATGGGGGTTTTTTTTCAATTATTTAAATGATTTTCAGTAATTAGTTCACGTCCTGATGAAATCCTGTTTTATAGTGACAAACGTGCTCAACTTGTTGCTAAATTGTATGCACTTGTGCATCAAGCAGTGATCTTTTTTAGCTGCTGGTTGGTTAATTTTCATCCTACTGAGCCTTTGGGACTATCTTGAGTTCTTTTATTTATAATGTTCTAAAAAGTAAGTGCAACCCCCTCCCACTCTTATAAAATTTGGGGTAGAATTCTATTCAGACCTGGTAATTTTTCTCTCTTTTATGCTCTGGTTGGCTGTCCGGATCTCTTGAAATAAAATAGGAGTATTATTTACACCTTCTGCTTTTCTACACAATGGACTTTGAAACCTTCCATCTATACATGCACTTTTGTGCATACTATCTATTCCTTAAAAATATACAGGACTCCTTTATTTGACTGGGTGAGTGTAACATCTGTTCATCTTTATCATGTATACTGTCACCTATGATCTCTCTCTGTCTGCCTGCACAATATGCTCACTATCTTCCAGTCTTGCAGTGATGACAGAACATTTCTTCTTATACATTCTGCTTCAGACAATGATATTGTTAACTGCTGCAGTTCATTTAAGATATGCAATTCCTGAATCAGATACTGCACATTATTGGTCTGTCCTGATAATAGGACCTGTAACTCTTTTAACCTGTTTTCCATCTCCAGCACTATTAGCCTATGCCAACTTGTTGTGCCCTTCTATTGCCACTAGAAGAGCTTTCTAAACTGCTTTTACTCAATCACAACATAAAAGATAGACAGCATCCTCCTCAAGGGTGCTATCCAATATCATTATTTCTGATTAATTTCTAAGCATCACCTGCTGTTCTTTGGCTCTACTTTTCTACCAGTCCCATCTCCATGTATATAATCTGTCTTGCTTTTGCTCCACAATATTCATAAAATTTACAGAGCATGACGAGAAATACATTGATCTAATATTGTAAACTGAACCACTCTTACCTGATCTTCCCTGCCTATGAGACAATAATCCAACCTACTATCCTGGGTTCCTTCCTTTCTGGAAAATGTGGATGCCATATTTTTACTTTTGTTCTCTCTCTTCATCCATCACATGGGCCCTGACATTATATTCCTTTTTTCCATGCAACCTGTCCAGTTCTGGATTCAACTAAACAAGGACGCCTCCTCATATCACAAGTATTTTCCCTTTCTCTGTTACCTATTTTCAGTTATAAAAAAAAAAATCCTTAATAATATTTGGTCATTACCATTAGGAGTATATATATTGCCTATTTCACTATTTTATTACTTGGCACTATACGCTTCCATGTAATCCATATGTCTCTGGGCTTTTCCCATATAAATTCTCATCTTGTTCTCTGTTCCATTCTAACTCTAAGATTTTTATATATATGGTAAAGTGCATGATATGTCCCAGTTACTATATAGGGGAAACTGAGAGGCCCCTTAAAAAAAGTGATAAAGATAGTAACAATGCCCTATATAGACATGTGGAAAAAAATGAGGATAGCCATTTTTTTAAGTTTGCCATATTAGAACAAGTTAGACTAGGTCCTCGAGGGGGCAATTTCAAGGCAATATTGGGACATAGGGAGGTCAAGTGGCAATTATTAACAGATGCCTCTAATATGTCCGGTTTAAATGACCACATCGCTATTAAACCTATTCTACAGGTACAGGTATAGGTATTTTTTGAATGTTTCTTAGCGTTTACTATGAGGAACATAGTGTGGGATAATTATATAAGTTATTTTAGTATTACTAATAGAGTTTCTATTATGTTGTTTGTACATTTGGGGACATTTAGTAGATTATTTTTATTTATATATGCACACATGATGTTTACAGTTAGTGCCAAAAATCCACTTAATTTTATATGTGATCTCACATATATTTTTTAATATATTTTTTATTACATTATGGTATTGTTTATATGACATTTGTGCAGGTTCACTTTAAATGGAGCAATGATTTTATTATTAGTATTTTTGGTGCCAAAGCAAAGGGTATTTAAATGATCAATTAAGTATTAAATGCATTCTGATGAAGTCCACATTCCTGTGGATGAAAACGCTAAATCATTGTACAATAAAGAAGTGTGATTTTATTTTCATTTGTGTGACTCTTCCTGGGGGATTCCATTACTTTTAAGCATTTTTTTGCTTTATTTTATCTAGTTGGTTGATTAAACACTTTTGTTGACTTATATATATTTAAGTTAATCAACTTGTTCAAGACAGAAGCTACTGGAGAAGAAAAGTTAAATAGTGGTAGAGCAAAAGCAGGGAGAATAATAGGGAGTAGGGAGGTACAGAATAATAGTATAAAATAGCAGGTCTGAAAATGTTGTGCATGCTTAAGCATTGACTTTACAGTATCATTATAGGGCAAAATGCAGGAAAACAGTAAATGTGTATGCATAATGTGTGTGTGTGTGTGTGTGTGTGTGTGTGTGTGTGTATATATATAATATATACATACATATATATATATATATATATAGACACACACACACACACACACATATGCATAGATAGATATATGAGTATGTGTATAATGTGTGTGTACCTCTGTATAATTCTTGATAGTCAGTGTAGGTTCGGTGGCATTTTATGGTTTGAGAGATGCTCAGTGTGATAGTATAATAACCTTTGGTTTAGAATTTGTGAAGATGTGAGATTTTCACACATACATTTTAAGTACTTTATTTTTGTTTTAGTGATTTGTTTTTTCATGACATAAGACCTTCTGTAGGTCATATTCCTGAGTTTTTTTTTTCATTTTACTTGAATAAATTACTTTGAAATATCTTTGACTTTATATGATTTTATTTGCTGGCTTTTCTAATGTATACATGTTGGATTGTAATTGAAATATTTCTGATACACATGCATAGTTCATGTTTCATTATGACATACATAGTAATAATGTAGCCCTTTCATTTAGTGGTTAACATTTTATGTTTGCTTCTACTGTCTTCATCTGCATAAATGATTATTTAATTTGTTGAGGCTAGATGAAGTGTTAAAAATCATACATATTAACCTCTGAGCATTAGAAGTCATAGTATTGGCCTTTAAACATCACAGTAGATGGTCAGAAAAAGGAGAAGTTTCTTATTTTTTTACAATGGAATGTCTTTATATTAGATCCTATATAGATAGTAATAGACAATCTTTTGTAAAGGTTTAGTTTGTTTACTTATTTCTTTATGTATGTAGCCATAAATAGATTTGACTTTGAGAAACATCAGTAGTCTAGGAAGAGCAACAGTAACTATGAGGGACCAGATCATAATGCTATGCCTAAATCGTAACAGTTGAAAGGTATGGTTGAGACAAAGTTTAGTGTTTACTATGGTGCTAAGTTAAGTCTCCAGCTTCCTCCTTATGCTTTTTATTATGTCCCCCCCATACACACACATTTTGAAAATTAGCATTCCTTGCCATGGAATGCGTTAACTAATCTATTCTTATGCAAGAATATCCAGGAAAAAGGCCATGTTGCTGTATATACATGATTAACATAATCTCCATAAACAGACCCCACTATTCTCATTAGTAAATTAGTTTATTTATAAAAGTTAAACTATTAAGTATGCATATCTAACACTAAACAATGTTTGTAAGTTTGTATGCAACCTGTGCATTTAGTAATAAGACAGTAAGTTACCATTAAAATAAAATTCAAAAAAGAGAACAATTAAATGCAACCCATCCCCCATCCTGTTTTGTTATTGCAGACTGTCTGCATCCTCTGATGGTAACCGATCAGAAAAAATCAGCATTTGTTCTTTGGCTTCTTATCTCTACTTTCTGAATCAGCTTTAAGTGTTAGCAAACTGTCTCCCCCAGATGTAATAACATCCATGTAAGAATAGTGTAGAGCCTACACGGATGTTACCATGTCCGTGTATGCGGATCCCCCTTGGCAGTGCACCATGTGAATTGATGAAGGGGCATTACTGAGGGAGAGCTGGGGAAGGCAGTATTGAATCATTGTGGGGGACTGTGTCACTAACTATGTCCATAGATGAGTAACACACCCACAGCACTGTCCAAGTGCCTGATAGCAATAAACTCAATCTTCTAACTTTTGTTTTAAAGTTTGTGTTGTGTGGCAAGCAGCAATTGACACATGCCAGACATCTAATAATAGTAACTGGATGCATTTAAATTTTGATTCAAAGGTCAAGTTTAAGCATAGCTGATCAGGTTTGTGTGCCGCTAAAAGATGCTTAGCAGTGCTCAAACATAGCTGAGAGGTATATGTAAAATTATAGCAGCATTCTACACATCCACTTAACCAAGTGGATAGAGTTACGGCCTCCTGTGCAGTAGGTATGGTGTTTAAATACATGGAAGTGGAAATTAAGCAGTTATTTTTGCAAGATAAATTATACCAGTTATTTTAAAGCATGATCTGCTGCACTCAGCTAATCTCTGCTAAGCCTTGCTAAGGCATGAAAAGCACTGCTTAATCAATCTCTGTTTAAGCACTGCTTGGCAGTGCTTGGCACCACTTGGCTGCATATAGCTGGTTTGCACACTGCTAAGCATTGCCAGTTTAAGCACAGCTCAGCCCAGCTAAGCTGGTTTGGGTGGTGCTAAGCGATATGCCACATTTCTAAAAATGTCCCAATGGTGTGTAAGGATGGGAAAACAGGCTATATTAAGTACAACAGGTGTGACTACAGCATAACCAATTGGAGTTTGAACTGTGCAGGAACCATGACAGGTATTGGAGAGGGTGCATGCTTCCAGGCACAGTGGTGGGGCATTCTGGAGTCCAGGGTCATGGCTGGACTCCTAGTGAAAGACTATGAACACCAACTGTTGCTGGGCCAGTTCCAGGGATTAGAGTCAAAGATGGGGGCCTGGGACCATCTGGTACATGATCTCACCCATGCTACAGCTATCCCTTGCACAGGTAAGCAGGCTCATCACCACTATGATGATATGAAGCATCGGAAGGGGGAACTTCTGGACACCTGGGTCCAGGATGTTCAGGATAGGAATGCCTCACATGTTTGTAAGTACAGTCAGCATTGTTTTACCAATACCTAATCTGAATGTGTGATAGACAGGCATGCATAATGGTGTGCTTCTCTCCCTAAAGCTGGAAGAGGAGATAGCTCACAACCTAGAGGCCCATGCAGGGCACCTGGCCAGGTTGCACCATGAGTGTGGTGAGTACAGATTAATTTGCAATCTATAGTCACATACGCAAGATAGAGTAATTCATTCACTGCCAGTAGGTACATAGAGTACAGATTTGTGTATTGCAGTGAATGTGGGCATAGGCCTGTACTGCAATAACTGACTACTGCCAACTATAGTGCAATAAACAGGGAAGATTAAAGCATTAAACCAGATAATGTTAATGAAATAAAGTTTCTAATGCAACAATTGTGAAATTACAGCTGTATTGCAACATCTGCATTATATCAACTGTTGTGCAATAAAAACTTGGAAAATATACCAATAACTGCATGAAGGTACTACTAATAAAGCTGTATTGTGCAATATGTGTGCAAGTAGGGCTGTTGTTCGTGAAATTGAGTATGACGTCTGCTCTGAAATAAAAATATAAATAATACCAGTAACTGCCTCAAGAAATAGCTAAGAAAGAATGTTATGCTAAACTGTAAATTTAGAGCTGTACAACAAGATATATGCATTATGACACTAACATCTTTAGCAATACCAGGAACATCAAAGGTATATTGTGTATATCAGGATTGTCTGGTGTTAACCATTGCATTTTAGCTATATGCATTCCTGCTCCGCGGTACAGAGCTGCAGGCAAGTATTAAACTGTAATAGCTGTAGACTCCAAATATACTATCTCCAACTGTATATGGGTCAACTAGCCAAGCCAAAACTCCATTTATGGTTTGTACACATCACAGATATTTTCACCCACTAAGTTTATTGTGTACACCTGCATTCTATGTATTAATGTACAGTTTACCTAGCATCTCTGTCATGCATCAATCTCATGCATGTCTGTTCAGCAGCTGTCACTGCAGTCTTGTATAAAACTGTACTACTATTACCAGGTCATATTTTGTTCCCATGTGAGCTCTAGGCAAATATCAGTCAGTCAATAGTCAGTAGTGGCTCAGTAGCACAGTTTGTCAAATGCTGTGTCCGATGTACATTTTGTCACACAAAGAAAAGAATTTGAATCCAGTGACAAGTTCTAATAAATATTACTGAATCAGTTATGTATTGTTAACAGATGTTCTCCCCACAGAAATTACAGGTAAATGGGTGCAGTAGCCCTTATTACTGGTTAATAATTTGTGTGTTCAGATGTAACAGACTGTTAACAGCATTGATCAGAAATGTAATAAGACATCATAAAATAAAGGCAACAAGTACAATAGTAATAAAAGCTAATACAATAAATAAAATATGTAATCTTGCAGACAGTCTAACCTCATGCCTGCCAAGGATGGCATGATAGTTTTTGCTGTCTGTACTGTATATGATACATGTCTCTCAAGTGTTAAGCTGTCACGGACTGTAATCACTGTTGCCTAATCCCTCTGTCACAGATCTATCATCAACATTATTATGTCAATAGCCTAGTCACACTATATCAGTCCACAGTACACCTTGGTAGTTATATAGGTCCACCTGACATGTCATAGTCCTCTGTAGTTGTGTACCTCTAGATGTTACTGCTTGGCCCATACTGTCCCGTGTGGATACCTTGAAAGGTATGTACATGCTACAGCAGCTATAGGGGACTGTTATACATAAAGGAAAGACACACCTGTAGAGTATATAACAGTATTGTTGCAAACTATATAGCGTATGCAGGTATTAATGGATTGTATTTCTCTCTCCCCCCACCCCTTAACTTCATCATAATTTATTATTGTTATACATTTTTTATGGTTTACTATTAATGTATTTTGTTGTCTAAATGTCATGTTGAGCCTTGTGTTTTATTATTGTTATGCATTACAATGGTTGCATACTAATATATCTTGTTGAATTACCTACATGTTTGGCCTTATGCCATAACTATTACTGACATGCTGTTACTATACTAACTGTTATCTTACTTAGTGTTGTGTGCCATATAGTATGCATTGTTATGTTACTGGGTTATTTGCAATGTTCTGGCATGCTGTTATAACTAACTAAATGTTTTGTTCATTACTAACCTATACACATTGAAATACCCCGGCACCACAGCTCGACTGGATAGGCTGGCTCCTGGTGATCCATCTACCCTACCACAGCTGGTCATGGCACTGGGTTCCAGCACATCTGGGATCCACTCCGGTGGTGCCCCCTCTGCTGGCCCTGCATCATCTACAGGTGGAACTGCCTCAGGGGACTGGGTCAATCCCCCCTGGGAGCAGGGATGGAGGTGGGGTTGTCACCCAAGGCCTACTGGTGATGGTGCACAGGATAGTTCATTGTGGGTATGAGCAAAACCTGCACCGGCTTGAGGGTAGACTCACCAACCTGGAGGGGTCTGGTGGCCCCAGCAACCAGTGTCCAGCATAGCCACCTTTATGCCAGTGAAGGAGCAGTGTTGACTTCCCATGGGTGGGGAGCTCAGTCACACTGCTGCCGTCTGGGTTAACATGCACATCTAATTCCACAACATCCTCCTCATCCAAGGTGTGTACCCCCTCATGCGTCACACACTGCCACTGTATGCTGTCTTGTCTGTCTCGTCTGTCCGCAAATGCAACCTCTCTTACCCAACCTACCTCCCCACACATACTTATATCCCTTCCCCAACATTCCACTCTCTCCTTAAAAAAAAAGCTCCTGTCCCACAAAAAAAATATTGCCCCATACATAGCTCTCCATTTCGCACGTGCCCACTGGACACATTTATGTTGCCCTCAGCCCTCTCTCTGGTGTGTGTGGCTCCAAACTCCAAATTCTGTAAAACCTGCACAGCTGCTGCTGCACAAGAAATGGAAAGCTATGGTCCTTTCCTACAACCCTTCCTGCACAATGTTACATGCCTTTCAGTATGTTTTCCCCCCTGCTTGCCCCATGTTTCCATTTTCCTATCACCCCCTCTTTATTTCTTTATTTTTAGCAAGGGTTTAATATGTGGCGAGCAACTCAAGACTACACAAACCTGCTTAAAATTGCCGTAACCATCTTATGTGTTTCTCACAGTGTTAGGCACATCTGCAAAATAATCTCCACTGCCACATTTTGAACCCAGACCCCTATCAAATACTCACAATGAATTAGCCCACTAGGCCACTCAGCTCTAAATTAAAGATGGTGTTTCCACCAACATACACTGATTGTCACTGACACACTGCAAGTAGATATAATGGGAAAAATGGGAGTGTACTTGTGACTTTGATGCAGACACTGTGCCAGTACATAGCCATATAAGTAATAATGGATTACATGAGGCCTGGGATAGCTGGTATATCTGTCAACTGTACAGACTGTTGCAGAATACCCACAGTTTTGCCCCCTAGTTTTGGCACGTTTTTCACAAAAACATGTGCATCTGGTAAAGTACTGGCAAGTCATGAAAGACTGAGGTTAGAAAATCATGACAGACATTTGCGTGTCAAACTTCATACCTTTCAGAAAACACATGCTAATGCCAATTCTGTGCCACTGACTCTATGTATGCACATATATCTTGCAAATACACCTGCTATAACACTAAATCAGTAGCTCAGTCTCTTAAATGCCTTGCATGCAGTGCATTTTGCACCCACAGTCCTGGGTTTGAATCCAGTGTGTTGCACTTCAATTACATTCTTGTGAATACAGCAAATAATGGCTGAGTCAAGCAGTTTTAGCCAAAACAGATTGCTGCTACTGAATTAACTCCTTTCCATCTTTGCAAGTCAAAGGCCTTTAAGTAGGGACACACTGCACATATTCATATAGTCTACTTATATGTCGCCTGTGACTGGCATGGTTACATAACAGATGAACCTTAAGCACATGCCTCGACTGGAGTGTGATGGGTGCACTCATGCTGGCTCTGCTGTAACAACAGAGCTGACACTGCTCCTTCAGTGACACATACAGCTTACTGTCCTCCAAAGTATTCACACTCTACCTATGTGTCCTAGGCTGCAGCAGTAGCTGCAGCCTGCAACATATGCAGTTGTATGTTAAGCTATCTGCTACAGACCTACCATACCTTGTAACCCCCTAGAACAAGGAATCCAGACAATATCTATACATAAAAGGGACAAAGTTCTAGCGACAATGAGATGTTTTACAGTTTGCCCTGTCAAACATAGTGCTGATAGACTAGCAGCTACTGCAGCAGCATACATATTCTGATGGGTATGATGTCTGACACTCACATGTCTCTTCCCCCTTACTGACCTCAACCCACAGTGATTAACACTGAACTGTCAGATAATCACGTAATTTGACAATGGCCAAACATAGCATGCAAAACTGTTGGCATACCTCATAAATCTCAACAGTGGACAGTATTTGTAACTACCCTCTGCAATGCTATAGTTTGCATACCTCACTTATGCCCATCTCAAAGACTAAGAAAGAGGCTAAGGCCTAAATGATGACTTTAAATATTGCACTGTGGTGCCATGTCATTGGTTAATGGAAGTGCAGCCCAGCTGTATTGGATGTATTTAGCAAGTCTGAGCCATGGATTGATGCACAAGTAATTGCCTATTAATGAGCATGACTTACAAAAGTCAAGCATCTGCCTATGAGAAATAGCTCTGTAAGTTGCTTGACTAAGGCAGAGTAAGAGGTAGAAAGCTGTTTTAAAGAGGATTTGTTCATATACAGATTACGTCACTCTACCAGGTATGTCATACATGTCCCCATATAATGAAACACAGATGGGAGGATGCAGTTATGGGGAATAGAGATTACAACAGTAGGCCTGTAGTACATCTCTGGGAGTGACATATTGGGGGTGCTCTGTTGTCCAACAGCTACAGGCATGCTTCTCAACTGTGCCAGCTGTGAATGAAATCACAGCTCCGGCCCTCTCACTCCCTCCTACAATGGTCAGCTCCTGTACGAAAGATACCGGATTGTGAGTTACACATATTGTCATTAGGTAAGGGTGGACACAGCTGTCATATCACATAATGTACCGTCATTCAGCTCCTTTCAATCTGTGAATGCCACACAGGAATAGTTCAGACATTGTAAAGGTGTCCCTGACTGTCAATGATGTACTCTGGCTTGGCCACTGTTTTGCCGACATTCATATCTTCCCACTGGACAGCTATGGCTAACATACATGGCAATCCCCTATGGCAGGAATTCTGGTCATAGCCATTATTAGTGGGGTGACACAGGCCCAACCTCATTGACAGAATGTGCATATTGCTCATACAAAGCAAGAGTATGAATAGAGTAATAGATATTAATGTAGCATATGCTTTTTCTGGGGTTTACGGCTTGTGACAGCCAGATTCTCTATATGCTGAAACAACCAGTAATTATTGGCCAACCATTTGACAGACATCCACATGTTTGTGCCAACAGGACCACATATATCAGTCACATGTACACATGCTGCAAACATCTGTGTACTGGACAGATATGATGCCTACAGGGAAGATATACCACAGCAGGTTTGCATTGCATATACATGTAATAACATGCATCTATGCATCTGCCATTGGCTGTATGTCGTAGTAGTGGACATAGTAGGGGACATGCCAAAGTAGATAGCATTGATGGGTAAGGAGACATACAGCACACTCTGTTGTCATGGCACATAGAGACATACCGGCATTGCTACTATGCTGGTGATAGCCGCGTACATAGTGTGTTGATAGACTGTGGGGTATGACATGGGAGGTAGCAGTGGATAGTGCAGGCCATTTTGATTGTACAAGATCTGTACATAGTGGATATCTACATATTTGGTCCTGTGATGTGTTCCCTCTTGATCTCTTTCAGGATAGATGTATAGAAGGAGGCATCCACTATTTTCAGACTCTGAAAACAATGTTATCCTGGATGGCCTCAGACTGCATCATAACATTCTGCTGTCCAGGAGACACCAGAATCATGAACACAGTGCAGCACTGTGGCTGAGTCACAGCAGTCAACCAAACAGGGCTACAGGACAGAACCTACAAGCAGGTTCGACACTGGGCAAAAGATATGGTCAATGATGCATGGCAAAGACTTGACGCTGTGGCCAGGGATTGCACTGCCATTGGTGGAGGGCCTGTAGCAGAACAACCACTCTCAGACACAGAGGAATTCCTTGCAAACTTGGGTTCATCCACCAGCTCCCAATCATCCATCACACCATCCATCTTGGAGGTGGATGCCACAGCATCCATAGGCTTCCTGTGTTGTTCATCACTGTAATACTGTATCAGTCATTGTGGCAGCCTCTGCATACCAGTATACAGGTGTCAGGTCTATCTGCTTTGGGGAGGGGGGGTCTGGTTTTAATGTACAGTTGTGCACACATACTAAGAATATCAGCAATGTAGGCAGTATCACGTTAGCTAATGTACATGTTGGTATATGCACATATTATCTTGTAACAATGCCACATTTGGTATTGCTGACAATACCTCTCCCTCACATTTCCATAGGTATGTTGGGTGTGGCCGGAGTCCAAGGTCCTGTACCTGGTAAGTGTGATACTGTTGTCTTACAGTTCATATATACTCTAAGAATGCTAAGGGCTGCCATTTTTACCTAGGCACAACTGTTTTCCTTAGCCAGAGTACAATAATTCTATGTTTTAGTTCAGAGGGGTTAACTGAAGTGCATTGAATGGATAATCACAGTTGTGAATTTGCAGGAGCAGTAATACACTGGCACTTTAAAGTTGAGAAGTTCTATGCAATCTGCTATACAGGAAGCAATCACTCACAGATGCCTGTTCACACACAATATGAAGATGGTACATACCTGAGGCAGTGATACTATAACTGGCATAGTATGCACAAGATGGGTGCACTGTGTTTTAGATGTAGGTCTATCAGATACACTGACATATTGCTTATCTCCCAGGTGTATAGTACTGGCAACATTAACCGGACGTAACTGCAGTGCATGTTATAGTTATATGGGCCTATTTTGTCTGTGTATGTTGTAGTCTGTGTGTTGTGCATGGGATCAGAAATAAGATGTGGTATATGTAATGCAGTTGTGGCTCCTAAGCTGTATGTGTGTGTGTGTGTGTGTGTGTGTGTGTGTGTGTGTGTGTGTATTACCACACATAGTAGTGCAGGTCGTAATGTACTTATTTTGTCTTCCTCCTCACGGGTGAACGTGGGGGTTGGAGTCTGTCCCCATCACAACCTGATGTCAGTGTCTCATTAGACTATGATGATGATGGTCACCATCCTGAAGCACAGGTGGGGTTGTTGGGGGGATGAATCTGTCCCATGAGTTGACATACAACTTCGTCTCCCATTATCCCCACACACAGTATGTATGACCGCACATACCCAGTCCCCTGCAGCCACAGATATCGCACAGCCAAAGTGTGGCGATATTGAACAGAAGAGTATGGCAACTATGGCATCAGTGAGTGTAGATACTGGCCATAGCCAGACAGCTGGTGAGGTCCCATATAGGCAGACTGACAGAGGTGCTCGAAGGAGGACTGCTGCCCATTCACCACCTGTCATAGGTGTCACATCATGGGTCACTTGGTGCATGTTTCAATCCATCGTGGATGCACGGGCACACTCTGAATGCAACATCAGATGGATGCTCAGGATCATGGATGCAGCACAGTCTGATATCTGTGACTCCCTCCACCACATTGGTGATGTCATGGATCGTTTCACTGATTTAGTGAATAGACAGTGGGGTGAGACATTGTCAGTCCTTGATCACACATTGTCTGTACTGGAACATCTGATAAGAATCGAGCATCAGACATGTGGACGTAGTTCAGCAACACCATCTTCTGAGAGTCCATGTGACCATGCACATTCACACTCCCATAGTGGCAGTACCACCAGCACTACAGAAGGGAGTGTACTGTCTACACCATGGTATGGCAGGCCGTGGGCCCATGGTCCTGGGTGGTCCCATGTGGGACACAGGCCCAGAAGACAACAGTCACCATCAGCGACTAGTACCTCATCTGACCCTGGGCATAGTGGTACCAGTGCCACTCCTGGCAGAGCCAGTTCCCAAGTACATGGCCAGAGATGGTGAACTGTCCACTCTGCCATGTACAGTCCACAGCTGTCCAACATACACATGTGTAGGGCTAGCACTTGGCTTGACTGTGTACATGCACACACTCAAACAGCACTATCACATGCAGGTCACCAAAAGGCACACATGGCACCTCTCCATGTCCGAGATAGCCAGCACCCATTCCTGACTCACACACATGCTGCAAACTTTTTGGCACAGCCTGAGCCTATGGCATCCCCACACCACACACTGCACATGTCATGATACCTGTGCCACATTCCTGCCATCCATACCATCAATGCAGGGACATGCACATATGTGTCTAATGTGCAGGGTGACTATAATACATTACATGTAGATTTGTGTTGCAGTAATGTTATGCTATGACAGGTGCTGTATGCTGGCATGTGTCATGAGTACACATCAAACTTTGCGTACCTTTGTTGTATGATAGATTGACAGTAGTGTTGCAGAATGACAGGTGTCTCACAAACTGTGTGTGTTTCTGTTCCAGGGGTCTGACTGGCTAAGCTATGGAGACTTGGCATCAATACAGCAGCACAGGATGGCATGACAGCACAGCAGACATTTGACATCAGCAAGGTATGGCTGTATACGTGCGTGGTTACCTAGGTGCATATCTGTGGAACAGTGTGTGAGGGACAATGGGGGTAGTCAGTGTTATCATGCATGCATACCCTGTGACAAGGCCTGCTACCTTTGATACATGTCACCTGGGTGTTATGTATAGACAAATGTAGGTGGTTGCAGATAGCATTTATGCCTAGGTAGATGTGGGCTATTTAGGGCCTGCTGCTACTGACAGGGCAGTAAAATACATCAAAACTGCATACCCATATGCATACAGATGCATGGGAATATATTTGTACACTCACACACACAGAGTTACCTTTACTGAGATTTGAGCCCCAACCTATTTATTAGTACACACTAGAGCACTATGTACTAATTGCATGTTCCACAGAGCTTATCTATTTTGAGATTGTCAGCCAGTGCTGTTAAGGTGGATGACATCAGCGGCCTTGTAAAGAAGGCCAATGGAGAAGCTGGCAGGATGTCACAGGGCTTTAAAATGTAAAACCATTGCACAGAGATAGGCATGTGTACACTGCTACAAGGGGATATATTTACATAGGCACACACACAGTTGCATTTTGCAAAATTAGAACCTCTACCTATTTATTAGTATCCACCAGAGCACTACATACTTATGCTTATCTGCTTTGAGACTGTCAGCCAGTGCTGTTAAGGTGAATGATATCAGCAGGTTTTGAAAGGGAAGCGAATGTTGAGGAGGAAGCTAGTCACAGGGCAATAAAATGATTGACCATTGCACAGGCATGGGCCAGATTGGCATGTCTGTGCTGCATGAAGGGAAACATCTACAAACACACACAAGGTGGCTGATGTGAGAATAGAACCCCTACCTACCTACTACTACACACGATAGCTCATAGTACTTATCGCACACACCACCGGTTGCATCTGGTGTACATTTGGCTGCAGCAACAGTACTTGTGGGCTACGCAAAGTGGCCTTGAATTACGCAGCATATGTGACCTGCAGAGTGAACCTACTTTATGCTGTTATTGTATCTACTGTTCTAGCAGTGGGATACCTGTTAATACTCCTGCTATGTGTGCACAGTTAACAGTATTGACATTTCTGGATGGCTGCAGTTTGCTGAGTGGAAAATTGGCCAGTGACAATATGGCCTGTCCAAATCCTGCATTGAAGCCTTTGCACATTACACCACCTGCTCACCATTGTCTGTCTACACGGTGACATTCCACAGGCACAGGGTTCTGTGGTTGGGTGGATTATATTGTTATGCAGCCTTGGTGTGTTACCATCAGACAACAGTTTTGTTTGTGCTGGTGCAGATAACCCTAGCCCCACACACTTATACACATGAACATATATATATATATATATATATATATATATATATATATAGATACACACACACACACACACACACACACACACACACACACACACACACACACACACACACACACACACGCACACATATATGATTGTTGTTCAGCCTTGGTGTGTTACCATCACACAACTGTTTTGTTTGTGCTGGTGCAGATAACCCTAGCCCCACACACGTATACACATGAGTCCCCAGAGCCGTGGACGAGGGTAAGGCAGTCCACACAGCCTATCTGGACCTCGCCAAGGCCTTTGACACTATCCCCCACTCTGGAATCATAGATAAACTTACTAAGCTGGCCATTAATCCCTACATCATTCAATGGGTTGCCAACTGGCTTACTGACATAACCCACACTGTAAAAGTAGCTGACTCCAACTCCAGCTTCAGGTAAGTGACAAGTGGAGTACCTCAGGGTTCAGTCCTGGGACCTCTCTTGTTTGGCATCTACTTCTCTGAAGTACAGACAAACACTAAGGGACTCTGGCTAACAAAGTTCACAGATGACTGCAAACTGGGAGCCATTATTGAATCCCCAAATGATGCGGAAACTCTACAAAAGGGCCTTACAGAAACAGATGCTTGGTGCCAGAGCCATGGGCTCAAGTTCAATGCCAAGAAATGTATAGTTATCCCCTTTGGGAAAAACATGTACCCGTGAATTGTCACATAGGTGGCAGTACACTAAACACCGAAAGTGGGATAAGAGACTTAGGGACACAGGTGGACAGTGGTCTCACCTTCAATAACCACAACAGTATGGAAATCCTTCTATGTGGCACACCTCATCACTAAGGGCTTTTCATCCAGAAAAAAGGAGGTCATTGTCCCACTGTACTCATCCCTCATTAGACCCATTATAGAATACAACAACCCATTTGGTATGTACCTCTCAAGACATCTGCAACAACTGGAAAGGCCGCAGAAATACCTCACTAAAAGAATCACAGGCTTAAAGCAGATGCCCTATGCTGACTACCTTAAAACCCCCCAGCTATACTCTGTTGCATATTGTCTACTCTGAGGTGATCTCTGCTTAACATGCAAGGCCATGTCACACCCAGAGCTGTTGGACATGCTACACTTAAAGAAATCCCAATCCCTCAGAGCCACATGCTCCAGGGATCTAAATCTTGTCATCACAATAAACAAAACATGCTGGAGGGATACGTTCCTGACCCAGAGACTCCCCAGACTCTGGAATAGACTGCCCATACATATCAAGCAGAGCACCTCTTTGGACCTCTTCAGAAGGAACCTTGATGATTGGATGGGAGAAAGGAAATTCAACCTGGGATCACATCAGTCCCCCTACTAGACAGGGACCAGAGAAATAAATAGTGTGGGAAGAAATAGCCAGGGAATTGTTATGGCTAGGCTTGTATAGGCCCTAGGGCCGATAGCCTAGTGCCAACCTTTGAACCTATGAACCTACATATATATATATATATATATATATATATATATATATATATATATATATATATATAAAACAAGGATGTCAACTTAGGTGTAGCTGTGTGTTAGCTAAGTGTAGGAGCATGCCCAGTGTGATTGTCAGTACTTACTAGGTGATACAAGGCCAGACCTACCTATACTCCAGTCCTGGATTTTGTGTGCTGCAGCCAATTGGCTGCTGCTGCACCTGATTCAGCCGTCCAGCACCTCCTTGCTGTTTTGACCAAGGGGAATTCCCAAGCTGTTTGCTAAATGTATTATATGGCTCATCCCTATTGACTGTACAGATTATAATAGACTGTAGAAAGTGTTGCATCATATGTATGGTATATTTTACATATCGTTGTGATTTTCTGGTACCTCAGTGGTAAATCATTATAGACTGATGTTAGGAAATGATGCCAGACATTTGAGTTAGTGACTCCATATACACACCATGTCACCCATGCTACTGCATGGCCTGTTATTCTCTGCACCTTCTACATTTGTCTGTACACAGTATTAATTCTTCTCCTTATATTTAGGCCTTTTTACCACTACTGTTCATGGCTTTGTCCATATTTCCTGCTGTAAGTGGTTGTAGGTATGATGTAACTAGGGTACATGATGTCACACCACACACAGGGTGACAGTCTTCACACCTCTCACTGTACATGTTTTAGCAGGATGTCCAGCATTCCGCCCCATATGTCTGCTCTGTTCCTCATACAGTTGTGCTTTCTGGTACTATACTACTAGATGGAGCCCATTGAATTGTTGTAAGTACTGATACAGTTAAGTGATGGCCTTTACATCCTGCTGATACTCTGACCTGTTGCAACCTGCTGTTATACTAGCCTCCTTCCAGGTTACTCAGAGCATGCATAATTTCTGTAGGTTTGGCCCTCTGTCCCTCCATGGTCTCTGTCTTTCTCCAGCTGCTGCAACTGTTTCTGCATGATCATATTGTGTAGTATGGCACATACTGTGAACATCTATGCACATGTGACTGGAAAGTACTGCAGAGCTCCACTATATATATCTGGGAATTGGAGCCGTGACTTTAACAGCCCAAACACACACTCTATGATGTTTCTAGTTTGTGCATGTGCCTCATTATGGCATTCTTCTGTAGGTGTGTATGCATTTCTGATGGATGTCATCATCCACAGTTCCATTGCATAGCCAGCATCAGCGAGTAGATGGCTGTATGGGATGTTCCCCCGGCAAACATCTGGTACAGCTGTGATGTGTGCCAGATATAGGAGCCATGATACCTGCCAGGGCTTCCAGCGCACACATTCATGATAATGCCCTGGGCATTGCACATGACTTGGCAGTTGATAGAATGATACCCCTTCCAGCTGATGTAGACTCTACCGTCCTCACTGGGAGGTGCTTTGATGTGTACATGAGTGCGGTCTATGGCACCCAGTCCCTCAGGGTAGTGTGCTATATGGTAGAATAGACGCTTACTGCTGACCCTCTCATCAGGGGTGTGGGATAAATAAATGTGCTCACTGGCATGTGTTTGCATGGCAGCCAGGAACTGGTGGAGTAACCTGGATACTGATGCCTGTGAGACTCCCATTATGTCCCCAGTTAGTCTTTGAAAAGTACCTCTAGCAAGTATTCTAAGGGCTACATATACCTTTGTTTCCCTTCTGTTGGCTTCAGTTCTGAGTTGAGGGAGGCAGAGCTTGATGAGTTGTTGTAGTATGTCCCTGTCCACCCTGTAGTGCTCTGCAATCTCCAGCTCATATAGCTCCTGGTAGGTTACCTTGGGCCTGAACACTCTTATCCTTTTCAATCTAGGCCTATTGTCAACAGCAGCATCAGCACTGACCTCAGCATCTAGCTCATACAGATGTAGCAGAGCAGCAGCAGCCCCTAGCATTCTGTCAGTTAAAATTCCCAGGTCTGTACTCCAATGGGGCAGACTATGGGGGAGAAATCAGATTGTAGGGTGCATGCACAATTTATAGTGGTCTGCTGCAGATGCAGCCTATGTGATTGGCTAACTATGATGCATTCCACCTGTCAGGTGCATCACTGAGGGGTTTGAATGGCCCAGTGTAAGTGGAACAGGGGTTATGAGTAATTTATACATGATTGGCTTTCAGAGGCTATTTCCTTTTTTTTTTTTAAACTGTCTTCCCTGCTAAGCACAGTGGCATGGCATGCAAACATGCCCAAACCAGCTAAAACAAGCTCCCCAAATCTAAACAAAGCTTAGCAGGCACTGTAAATAGCCCCCAACTTAGCTCAGAGGTGTGACATGCAAACAGGCCCCTCTGAGCTCCAATCCGCTTAGACATATAGTGACACACCTCCTTTTGATGTCAGCTAGCTCTTCTATGGACAACAACACAGTTCTGGAGCTACACAGATTTTATCTGTGGACACAGTAGCCCATTTTTGCTATTCAGTAACCCCAGCTCATTTGCATACAGATCCGTGCACACAACCTGGATACTACACTCTTCCATGGCCTGCCTCCTTAGCAACCACTGAAACCTACCATTGTTCATTCTCCATGCAGGGCCCTATAATGCATTATTCTCACACATTTCTTATTTTTTGTTTTTACACTTTTAAATATATATATTTTTTGCATAATGACACATTTGTGCACTGCTGTGCATCACACAAATGTAATATGGGTGTTAAAAAAAATGACATTAAATTATTTTGCATTACTTTTTGGACACACAGGGCATAGTTTTGCACATATATAGGCCTACTATGCAATTTCTGACTTTCTAAATGGGCTTTTACAGCCCCTGTTCAATTTTTATTTTCTTGTACATCCATGTACACTTCTGACACCAACACTGGGTCTGCAGGATTGCCTATCTGCTTGCTGGATCTCTCCAGCCATCTCATTTTCATGCAGTTCACTTGTTTATGAGGTGATTTGCATGCAACGGACACATCCATGTCTGCACGCTGGTATACATCCCTCTGCTATGTTTGCTAGATTGCACGACTGCTTACTTCCGTGTAAGCTCCATGCCATTATGCCTACATGGAAAATCACTCCATGAAGGCTTTATTGAATTCCTCCCTCTATGTATAATTTTTTTTTTTTTTTTTTGACGTTTTGGCAGTACATATATTTGCATACTGTTTTCCTGTTTCCCCCTTTTGGCATGTTGTATATCACTTTGACAACCAAATTTCTGCTTGGCAATGAAGCAGGAAAATATAGCCATGATTATTTTACAGAGGTGCAAATTTATTGTCCATTCAAGATGATTTTTGTTTGTACTATTCCAGCTGCAATACTGATTTTTCTGGAGATTAAGCAATATGAATGTTTGACAATGGTTGGTGTATATGTCTTTGTCTCTGTGACTTAAAACAGACAAAAATGGAATGTAAATATCAAGTGGTGAAATAAAAAAAAATACTTTGGGGAGCCCAGTTAATCCAAACTGTTCATACTGTATTAAAAATAAAATTAATAAGAGCTAATGATAAAAACATTTATCTTGTAAACTTATCTTGGGAGGTGATGATTAGTGATCAGCAGTATGGTTTCATGCCAGGAAAGAGCACTACAGATGCGATGTTTGCTCTGAGAGTGTTGATGGAGAAGTACAGAGAAGGTCAGAAGGAGTTGCATTGTGTCTTTGTGGATTTAGAGAAAGCATATGACAGGGTGCCTAGAGAGGAGTTGTGGTATTGTAAGAGGAAGTCGGGAGTGTCAGAGAAGTATGTAAGAGTGGTACAGGATATGTACGAGGGTAGTGTGACAGCGGTGAGGTCTGCGGTGGGAGTGACAAATGCATTTAAGGTGGAAGTGGGATTTCGTCAAGGATCAGCTCTGAGCCCTTTCTTATTTGCAATGGTGATGGACAGGAGTCCCCATGGACTATGATGTTTGCAGATGATATTGTGATCTGTAGTGAGAGTAGGGGGCATGTGGAGGAGACCCTGGAGAGGTGGAGCTATGCTCTAGAGAGAATTGGAATGAAGGTCAACAGGAATAAGACAGAATATATGTTTGTGAATGAGAGGGAGGATAGAGAAATGGTGAGGATGCAGGGAGTAGAGGTGGCGAAAGTGGATGAGTTTAAGTACTTGGGATCAACAGTTCAAAGTAATGGTGAATGTGGAAGAGAGGTGAAGAAGAGAGTACAGGCAGGATGGAGTGGGTGGAGAAGAGTGTCAGGAGTGATTTGTGACAGACGAGTACCAGTAAGAGTGAAAGGGAAGGTGTACAAGAGGGTAGTGAGACCAGCTATGTTATATGGGTTGGAGACAGTGGCGCTGACAAAAAGACAGGAGTCAGAGCTTGACGTGGCAGAGATGAAGATGTTAAGATTTGCACTGAGTGTGACAAGGATGGACAGGATTAGGAATAAGTATATTAGAGGGTCAGCCCAGGTTGGAAGATTTGGAGACAAAGCCAGAGAGGCAAGATTACGTTGGTTTGGACATGTGCTGAGAAGGGATGCAGAGTATATTGGGAAAAATATGCTAAGGATGAAGCTACCAGGTAACAGGAAAAGAGGTAGGCCTAAGATAAGGTTTATGGATGTGGTGAGAGAGGACATGCAGGTGGTTGGTGTGACAGAGCAAGATGCAGAGGACAGGAAGAAATGGAAACAGTTGATCTGCTGTGGCAACCCCTAACGGGAGCAGCTGAAAGAAGAAGAAGAAGAAGAAGAAGAAGATAAAAATGTTTATCTTGTAATATAAAGGAACTCCTCCTGTCTGGTACAGGAAGAATTCTCTCACCATTAGTTCTTATAATGTATTGGTTTTAATAAAAATATGAATTGCTTGGACTCCAGTGTAATTTTTTTTTCTTTTCCATATAATTTTCTTATGTTTGGACACCAGTGTAATTTTTTTCTTTTCTATATTATTTTCTTAATCATTTTTTCATGAAACCTGATTTTTTTCCCTCATATTGATACCTCAGTAAGACTCTAAACCATATTTTCAAGTGAACACAAAATGGCTAAATTTAATGGTGGTCCATTTGGAGATCACTGCTGCACTAGTTCAATCAAAGTGGGCCAATGATATGTTCTTCTATATTACTGTTTCTGTTTTCTTTACATAAGGAGATCTCCTAGAAAGGATAGCTGAACTTCCAACCAGTATACCAAAGCCTTTAATTCTTATAGGCACTGTACATCACACATACACTCCCTGCATATGGCATAGGGCATAAAGGAAATGTACAGATGTAAACACTCAGAACAAATTTGACACTAGTCCAAACATCATTTGAAATATGGGTTTGGACACCCCTCTGTTCTGGTTACCAAGCCACTTTCAGATAAGTGCCCCACTAGGGTTTCTTCTCTTCTTTTTTTTCTATTTTATATGCTATTTGCTTTCATGTCATCCAGGAAGGGAAAATGTCAGTGTGGTAGGCAAACTTCCCATATTGACTGTCACAACCAGTGTCTTTTTTGCTTCAGTGCTTCCCACAGTCATACACTGTGGTCTATCTGCCAAGTATTTGGGCCCAAGAGCCTACATAATCATCTATTTTCCTTGTCCATATATCTTGAGAACCAACGACTTAAGCTTTTGGCTCAAGGTGCTATGTCAGAATGCTTCTGCCTGAGGGCCAGCTGTCTGCCAAGGGAAAGGCCAAAAAAAGATTAGGCCTGATCCAGTTGCTGTCCAGCCTCTCCCAGACATCCCTCTAGAAGCTAATGAAAGTCCTGAAGACTGTCTGGTGATTGCATTAAATTCCTCTGCACAACCCGACTTGGAGTCTTTTACAATGTCTGCACCTGACACTGAGAGGGAACCTTGGCTGGATTCCTCAGATTTTAGTAAGGAAGAAAATACCTACTAACATTACTGAATCTTGAATAACCAAAATCACGGAAGGTGCAAAAAGTTACTAATAACAAACAAAAAGCACCTCGGACCCAGCAGTGAATAGCGAACAGTTTAATAAAGCAAACAACCACTTTTTTACTTTATTAAACTGTTCGCTATTCACCGCTGGGTCCAAGGTGCTTTTTGTTTGTTATTACTGAATCTTGGCAAGGGTCTGAATCTTTTTAGGGCACATGTTTCACAGAAAAAGAAGCAAAAAAGTAAACATATCTCCACTGTTAAAGATCCCTAGCATGAATGGCAGGAATTACTTGGGATCCATTTAAGACTTTATTGACCTTGAAGCCTCCCCCAGTGGTGTCTCTTCCTGCCCCTGGGCTTCCACCCCTGTTAAGAGACCTAGGGAATTGGATTTCTGATATGAGGACCTGGATTCTAGAAAGGAATCCCTGCTTTGCTTTTCCCATATTCCTTCCCCTCTGGTGTATGGTACAGAGGAAGAGGACTCTTTGAGTTCAAACTCTTCCTTGGAATAGTTGCCTTTTGGGGATACTATTGCCTGCAAGATAGAGAATTTTAAGTGGAACTGTTCCCAGGTATCAGACATTCCAAGAGGTACCATAAGCTCCTATAAATGTAGTCTCGGAAACCATCGGCTGTCCATCCTGCTTTGGCTGCCCTATTGCCTGCCCTTTTGGAGACTTTTTCTGCTGCCTCTGTAGTTCCTGATCCTTAGCCTCCAGCACCCATGAAACCTGACAGGTTCTACAAGGTGACTAAGGATTGTAAGTTTTTGTATAAGTGCCCTTCTGCTGATCCTTATGTGGTTTCAGTTTCTTCTGACATACCTTCTAAACTGTTGCATTCTTCTGATATGGATAGTCTTGCCATTAAAATGTTGGGCAAGGAAGTTCATACTGATACCACCTTGTCTTTCCCTCAAGGATAAAGGCAGGAACTGAAATATATTTGCAGGAATTCAAGCATATTTTTGCCTCCTCTGTCTCTTAATTTTCCTTCTAAGTCTACCTTTGTTAGTAGACAGACTCACCTTCCTCTTAAAGGTAAGAAGGGTTCTAGAAGTGTTTATCTTGCTAAATCCACTCAGACTCCTTCTTCTGTGGTTATCCTTCTTCCCTGAAGCCTTATTATCAGGACAATCCTGTTTCTATCTGCCATTTGGCCTTCCCTCACCCTAGGGCAGGTCCCCTTGTCTCTCCAGCTTTCCACATCTCTTCCAAATTGGCATCTCATCACCTCAGACTGTTGTGTCCAGTCTATTATCAAGTCAGGGATATTTCATAGCTCCTATTGTAACTGTTATTTGTTGAGCCTGATCTGCACTGGCATATTTAAGTATTTCATAAATATTTCCATTTCTGCTTTTTTCTTGATTTCCTGACTTTTTTGCTTCATACAAATTTTCATAAAATTCCCAAAATATCTCTAATGCCTCTACATGATCTCTGTTTAATTTTCTTGTTATAGGCTCCCTAGGTTTAACAACAACCATTTCTAACAACCATTTCTAATTTCTGTTGCTTAAGTCAGTGTGTCAAAAGTTTTTGTGCTCTAGAGTTATCAAAAAACAGATGTTTTAACAACCATCTTTCTGAACTCATGCATATCCTCCAGGTACTCCTTTGTTTTCTCTTTAGCAATCTGCAATTGTTCATCCTGTTGTGAAATTATCCTTATTCTGCAATACTTTGCCTGTTAGCTCCTGCAAATAATTCTCATTTCTTCTTAACCAGATCTCTTTCTCTCTTATTTCTTCCCTATTTTTAAAATCCACCTTAATTTTATCCCACTCACTAAGTATAACTTCTGGAGTACTTTCTCTCTTCCCTAATAACTCCCAAATAATTTCCACTACCCATTCCTCAAATTCCTCTCCTTTCAATTGGTAGGTGGGGAAGTGCCCACTTCTCATCTTTACTGGATTGCCCTGTATTTTATCTTATTAATTGCTGGCATATGATCTGAAATAGTTATTGGATGTGTGTCAAGGTTCTCAATTAGATGCAACTGTTCCTGTGAAATATAATTTCTGACTAGCACAATTATTTTACCTTGGGGAAGCTGTTCCTTTTCTTTGTCTGAAAGATAATAAGATGTGTCAGAATATCTGAAAAAGAGAGGCTTTGCTTATATATCACAATAGTGCATTTTCAGTCAAGAAGTCAGACAATATTAAAACTAGAAACAAGCTCTAAAAACATAGTATGGTATTAAGACAGTTAAACATTAATCAGTGAAACACTGCATATACCTGTAGGTTCTTGTCTCATGCTGGAAAGAAATATCACAAGTTGATGAAAGAAGCCCTGGCAGCATGTTGTCTCATGAAGACAGTTTTGGTAAATGCAAATAAAACAAAAGCAATTCTCCAAAACCACTTTCATCAACAGTGAAGATTGCCTTTGTCTCCATCATTGTGTAACCTTGGAGTTGGCATATATAATTCCGTGGAGTATGCAGGCAGTGCCCCTGCATTGGGGTGGGCAAGGGAGCTTGTCCCCTGCAAAAAAAAAAAATCTTTAAATCTTCACGGAAAGTGTTTTTAGCGAACTGCTTTCATTTTATTTATATTCATCAAAACTACTTTCAGTGTATCAACATGAATCCAAAGCTGTAGCTATTGCCTGGAAATTCATATGTACAGTGTTCCAAAAATATTACATTAATTACAAGTCAGCAATCAGAAACTGTATTTAATATCTACGTGCATACCATCCCCTTAGAAATGAGTTGTGATCTTTGAGGCTTTTGTGTTAGCTTGCAATACACAGCATTGTTCAATATTTGTCATGATATCCTAAGAGTAAAGCAAGAAAAATAAATAGATGGTCTAATGCATCTGATGGATACGTGAGCATGACTGCAATATATGCTGTGCCTACAGAACATGCATTGAGAGACTTTGAGGATGTGACTGAAAGAAGGACTATTTTACAAAGAAAGGAATATCATAGAGTGGGCACTTGGCAAAAAAAAAAATCCTAGAGTGCTAAGATGCCACAATGGTATCATTTTTCTGTGTGTGATCACATGTCAATGTCTAGTGGAACAGTGAGAAAATAAGGATTGCTATCAATGATGTCCTCCAGGACTAACTATTGCAATAAGTGTACTCACATCCATAGTGCTAAGAAAAAGGATAATATGAGAAAATATGTTTATAATAGATGAAAACCCAATGAACACTTATTTTTACAGAAGACAGACAATGAAAGTTTGAATCAAAACTAGCATGGCATATTTTTCAGTACAGACACCCACAAATAAAATCAAGACATCTAATACATTAAGAAATAAATGAATTGGTCATTGCTCTGGTAAATGAGATATACACTATTACCAGATATTAATTTCTAAAAGTCAGTCATGAAGCTGGAAGTGGTGAAGACAACAGTTGTAACTTTGACCCAATTTTTAACATTTGCCCATCTAGCGAGACTGCCACTGAATGAATAGTCTTTAGTCAGTTTTTATGCCTATAATGTCAAGATGGCTGTAGAGAGGTCTTCTTGTCTTATTAACAACATGGAATCATCTTTTCCTGTGTTCTATATAACAGGCATTGGTTTGGTGTCAGAAAGTATCATCTCATGTTAGAATGCTGGTCCATCACTTTCGCCTAAAAAATTGCCTTCAGCTTAATTGTTAAAGCTAAAAAAATATTATGAATTATTCTTGGAAAGTTTTCTAGAAGTTGTAATTCACAGCCAGGATTATGCTTGCAAGAGTCTGTTGCCTAAGCACCCATTGTCAGTTGCTATCTTGGAGAAAATGCCTTGTAATTGATATGCATTGTAAACTCCTAATTGTCTCAAAATATAACTGAGAGATTATCATTGCTTAAAGCTGAACCAAGAGCAAGAATAAAGAGCAAACAGCAATGTGTTTTGCACAAGATGAGTTATGCAGCTTTTACCTACTGGTCCATCAGTGATTTTGTTGTATCTTTGTGAGCACCAAGATGAATAGGAAAGGAAAGATTCTGTATGTATTAACTCTGTAAGTGACTGTTTTCTTGAAATTTTTTGGTGTGTTCCATTATGTTAAGTTAATAAAGTGGACTCCATTTGTCTGAATGAATCTACTCGACATGGGTATCTTATTTATATGCATACAAAAATCCTTAACTATCTATGTGATATTGCCCATGTGCCTTCCATACAGTACATAAGGTCAGCAGTAGGGATTTGCTTTACTATCACAAATATAGCAAAGCAGACTACTATATCATATTTCAGTTTGTTAAAATCACTTCCCAAAGAAACAGAATAGAGTTCTCATTTTATTTGTTCAAACAATGCTGCAAAACATAATGTTTTACATGCAGTTTTGAATATTATAGCTCTATGTATTTTCAGTATATTTTGAAGAATATACTAAAAAATATTCTATAAAGTAAGACAAACACTGGAAATAAGAGACACTGCATTGAGATGTACTTTATCACATTTGTCTTGCCTATATTACCCCATAGTAAAAAAAAAATTGTTTTTCATAACAGTACTATATTTTATACCTAAATGCATTTCATAGACAGAAAATGCAGCTCAGATTTACAGCCATTTCTGTATTGTTAATAATTGTATCATGTATCAATTTAAACTACACACTTACTTGCAATTAGCTGCATAATTGCACAACTGAGTGCAGCCATTCACTCCTAACTGTGAGAAATACATCACCAAGTAAGCAGTGCATGTAAAATCAATGAGAGATGAAATGTAACGAAGTCATTGTATATTGCTTTGAAGTGAAAGAATAGAAAACTTTATGAAAACTGAAAAGAATATTGGATTAAGTTATGCTTGAGCTGAGAAAAAGTTAAATTTACTACAGGCTTTAAGACCAATATATCATAGCACAATTTGATCAGGTCATGAGCACAACATATGACAGTTTCCTTAACCTCATAGCTGTCAACTTAATGTCAGTCTTCCAACAGTAATAAGTAAATTAAGACCTACAATAATAGCAAGCTGAATATAACAAAGTGATTTATATAAGCAGTTATTATTTGTCAAACAAGTGGTTTGCCAAATGTATTAAACCATTTCTTAAAGTAAATCAGATAGTGAAAGAAAATGAAAGGCAAATGTTCACAAATTGAAAAACATGCATTTCAGATGCAATTCTAATATGCAGAACATGTCAGAAATCAAAAATTTGTCTTGAATATTTTTATATTGTTTACAGTCTTTAAAATGGACATCAAACATGATTTTGATGTAAAATATCAAACACTGAAGTAACAAAGGCACTTTAACACAAACTAGCAAACATTAAATTTGTTATTGTTTTCAAAACTGTTTCACATTTTCAAAGTTCAGGCAAACTGATTTTGTTAAATATATTTTGTAAGAATTTTTTTTTCTGGCACATACTTTATTTTTGTATGCATTCACCTTTAGAAAGTCAATGGTACTCAGGATAAGAGAGACATGAATAGATTTTTTGCAAATTTCTTTAAGAATAGCTGGATTGATGCTTTATTGTGTGCAAGTTGAGGAAAAATGTGACATGTAAGGGGACATTAATAATTCAAGTGGCATCACTGTGCATTGCATTGCAATGTATTTGTTTGAAGTCAAAAGGACACAGTAAGTTTGTCTGGTCTGGCCCTTTAAATGTATTTAACTTTGCCCTGATTGCCCTGACTCCTACCTTCCCCATACCAGTTTTTATTCTTGCCCCTTCCCCTTTTGAATGCTTGCTAGGATTTCATGTCCAGCACCCATTATGGCAGTCTATTCCATTAGTCTACTATCCTCTCTGTGAAAAAGTACTTTCAGAGGTCCAGAATGCAGTTAGTCCTTATTATATATTGTTTGTGCCTCCCACCTTCCATCTCTGTTTTTCATGTTCACGATGACCTATTCACATCTACCTGATGTGATCTGGTGCACCAATATTATGTAGCTCTAGTCACTTCTGATTTCAGGAGAGAAAAGGTCTATATACTCAAGCCTCTATCCATTCTCCTCCAACATGTGTATTCTTTGGCAGTTTTCTCCTGAATTCCATCCAGCTGCGTACTATGCATATCCTTATACAGCCTCTAGCAATGCATGTAGTCTTCATGTAGTGGTCTGATTAGGATCTTTAGCGTGTGTACATTATCTTTTTGCTTCTAGATTATATCTTCCTTGAGTTTATACCAAAGTTTTCCTTTTGCTGCTTCCAGCACCTCTCACTCTGTACCCAGTGGTCCAGTCCAGAAGCGTTGAACATCTCTAGATACTTTTTTCCTTTGGTTGCAATGTATTTATTTATTTATTTAGTTAGTTATTTTTATTTATTTTACATTTGTTGACTGGGAGAGTCCAACTGGATACATGTCCATTTTCAGCGGAGGTCCAGGGAGAAAAGCTCCAGAGATTAAGAACAAACAAGTAGGAGATTTCTACATAGCAAGCAAGTATTCATGGGAAAACACATGATTTAGCAGGATTCTATAGTTTTAAAGTTACAAAGTACAATATTCATTGGTAGTCACATGTTTTAGCAAAATTCCATGGTTTAAAATTAAAGTATAGTAGTACATAGAATGTACTGGTTTCCAGTAATAACATTGCTTGAGGCAAACGTAAGTAAGAGGGTGTTGGGAAAGGATGTTAGGGTTAGTTTTGTGAGAAGTGGTTGGGTTTGAAGTTGGAATGTGTATAATTGCGGACTGTTGCGGTGGGCATTCACAGGAGAGTCACTATAGGGAGAAGTCACAATTCTTCTTCAAGGGATAGAAGTGAAGGGGAGCAAGAGAGTGAGTCAGAGGGTGTGTATGATATGGGGTCAATCTGTGGGTAGCAAGGGCATATCCATGTGAGTTTTAGGTATTCTCTTAGTAGGTTTTTGAATGTAACCATTGAGTTGGCTAAGATAATGGCAGAAGGTAATGAGTTCTAAATGTTACCTATGTAGTTAGGGAAGAGGGAGTCACCTGCTGTGTTATTGCTTTTGGTCACCTTGATTAGACTTTTATCACAGGATCAAAGTTGTTTGGTATTAGTTTGTAGTTTAAGTAGATCAGATAGTGCTGGTGTTTTTTCAGGAAGTAGTTGGAGTTTATGGGTGAAAGAATGCTGATGGAATGAGAGGAGATTTGGAAATTCAAGCCAATTAAGTTGATTTTGTGAATGACAGTGGTGGGCACGGTAGGTGGCACCAGTAGCATATTTAGCAATTTGATTGTAGCAGATGTTAAGCTTGGCCATTTCAGTTTTGGGTAGGTTGGTGAAGATGGGACCAGCGTTGAATAGTGTGGAGAGGAGGTGGGTTTGAGCTATGGTTATTCTAGCAGGTTGAGCTAGAAATGGTTTGTTTTTATAAAGACTGCCCTTTTTTGAGAATGTTTTTAATAGTTTGATTTATATGTAGATTGAACTTGAGGTTGTTGTCAATGGTCACTCCTAGCAGTTTAGTATGAGTGTCTGGGGACATGATAGTCCCATCTCTGGACACAGTACTGAATGGGTTGGGCAATGAGGTGGATTTGTTTGGCTTAAATAGCAACAGTTTGGTCTTTTGGGGATTAAGTAATAGGTTTTTGTTAAGAAACCAGGTTTCCATGTTTTGGAAGGATTTTTGGGTAATGGGGAGGAGTTTGTGGGTCGTTGGCTGAGCAGATTAATGTTGAGTCATCAGCATACTGTATAAAAGTTGCATCTTGGCAGATGCTGTGGAGATCATTAATGAAGATGGAGAATAGAAGGGGTCCCAGAATTGACCCTTGTAGGACTCCTGTGGTGATAGGCAGCAGTTAGGATAGGTTGTTGTCCCATTGAGCTGCTTGTTGTCTACCATGTCGATAGTTTTTGAACCAGGGTAGTGCATGATCACTAAGACCAAGATTAGTAAGGGAGTGGAGTAGTTTAGGATGATTGACCATATTGAAGGCTTTTGACAGGTCCAAGAATATGGCAGATGTTATTTTACCTAATTGCCTGTTTTGGTTGATGAGGTTTGAAAAGGAAAGAAGGGCTGTGGTTGTACTGTGGGCAGGGCAGAAACCATGCTGGGTAGGGGAGAGAAGTTGGTTATTAAGAAGGTATGGCATAAGTTGGTAATGTATACATTCTTCAAGATTTTTTGCTAGTGGGGACAGGATGGCAATAAGGTGATAGTTGGTGAGGTCAGTGGATGTTCCATCTTTATGTAAAGGGATGATGTAGGAGGTTTTCCAGATTGATGGGATGGTGTTTTCTGATATAGATCTGTTAAGTAGAATAGAGATTAGGTAGGTAGCCAACTGAAGGTATTCTGCTGGGATGCCATCCACTGCTAGGGTAGTAGGTTTAAGTTTGGGTAGTAATTGTTTGAAATAATTGGTAGGCATTGGTTGGAATTGGAAGGTAGTTTTGGGACTGACTGCAGGCTTGGGGATATTGGTAGTAGCAGTAGTAGTGGGCTGTTGTTGAACTAGTTTAGAGATGGTTTCATGAAGTATTTGTTGAATGAATCAGGTATGTCTGTGATTTCACCTGTGGAGGTTGGAGATGGGGTGGAGGGTTTTGCCAGGGTGAAGTAGTTTATTTATTCTTGTCCAGAATTTTTTTGGTTGTTTTGGTGCCTGTTTTGCAGATATAGGAAATAATTATTTTTATCGTGGAGAATAGTTTTTTGCCTTTGTTTCTAAGTTTTTGGAATTGTTCTCTAGAGTTTTTGTGGCTCTCCAGTGATGCCAAGCTCTATTCCTTTGTGCAATCTTATTTTTAGTCTCTTTGGTGATCCAGGGGGCAGTATTCATTTTGAGTTTTGTGGTATGAGCTGGGGCATGGGCATTTAGGATTTTTAGGAAAGTGTTGCTAAATTGGATTGCAGCTTCTTCTAGGGCTACTTCTTTTAGTATGTTCCAATTATGGTATTTTAATTAGAGTTTGAATTTGTTTGGGGTGAAGTTATTTTTGTTCTGGGTAGTTTATATTAGTGGGGTAGAGTTGGCATGGATTTTGTATTTTAGTAAGAAGGTGGGTTGGTGGTCACTAAGGGTGTCCAGAAGGACTCCTGCTTGGTATGGAGTACTGGTCTCAATTATCAAGATCCAATCTAGGAGACTTTCTTTGATTTTAGCATTTCCTAGCCTGGTGCTACATTGAATGACTTGGGAGATGCTGTAGAGATTAATATGGTTTGTGGGGTTAGTAACTGAGCAAGTGTTCCAGTCAATATTAAAGTCAAGTAGAGTGATTGTTTCTTGAGGTAGATTTTGATTATCCCAGTGTAGGAGAGCTTCTAGTGAGGGAATATTGTTGCCTGATGGTATATAGCCAGTGATAATACTGACTGATTTTTTTGTCGGTAAGTTTGAGTTTGGCTAGGAGAAGTTCAGAAGTATTGAGGGGAGGGATTGGAGGATTAATAGTACAATGTTTTAGGTTGTTTTTGTAAAGTAATGCTTCTCCACCCCCTTTTTGGATAGTTTATCATTTCGTAATACGTTGTACCCATGTGGGAGGAACTCACTATCTGGTGTTGTGGGTTTTAACCATGTATTATTCATCCCAATTAATCCCTTTGCTGATGTTTGATACACACAAAATATGTTGTGACATAAGTGGAATGCCTTACATTGAATCTCATCTGCTACATTTCCTCAAACTTGTTCAGCCTTTCCACATCTTTTCCAAGATTTCCCCACCTTCCTTACTCTAGTGCTGCACCTATCTATGTCTCACTGACAAGCAAGACATTTCACATCCCCTATTCTCCACTGCTATCCCTGTCTTTGTGTAACTAATAAAGAAATCGATCTGTCACCTGTTCCCTCAGATAATTCTGAGACAGACACATTGAAGATTACTGATATCAGGACAGAACTCGGTACACTTCTAGTCACTTTCCTGATTTGACACTCCTGCTTATCACATGCTTCTCTTCCTGTCATTCAATAATGCAGCTACCTACCTCCTCAGTGTTGGTCATATCTCCAACTTCTCCAGTTTTCTTTTCTGTGTCTAATGCACAACTTATTCAAAGGTTTTATAGAAGTCCATGCATGTTTTACTTGTACTATGTTAACTTCATCTGTGACACTGTCATAAAACTAGATCAGGTTTAACAGAAATCCTTCTGGCCATGAGCCCATGATGATTGCTGCCCTGCAGATTGCTGTTGTCTAGACATGTTTTGGACAGAATTCTTTTTTGTGTGCTTAGTCAGTTTTCTAGTCTTACATTTAAGTGCCTCAGCATATGTGCATTTGTAAGTCCACGCTTGCATAAAGTTGGCCTGTTTGTGCAGTTCTTGGCTCATTTCCACAGAAGTCACAAAACCTCTGTGGCCTTGTTGATGATTCCATAGAGTTTGTTATAAATCCATTGTAATCCAAGCACAAGATTAGTAGCATTTCTAGTAATTTTTGCACTTGTATAACTTACTTTGACTGTGGTGCTGCTGCTATATTTTCATATTTGTTATATTTTTGTACCATTTTATCATTGTAAAGTCCCCTTGAATTTCACAGACTTCATTGCTGGCTCCTACACTGAATAATTTTTATTAGAGTGTTTCTTGGTTTAGTTAAATTAGTTTTAGCTTAGTTCCTTACATTTGGACAGACTACCCCTAGTGGCACTGAGAAATAGCCTGTTCTGTTCTGAGCCAAAAATCACAGAGAAAAAAAGAGTCTGTGACCCCCTGATTGGTCGCAAGGCTGTTTTATATTTAGTCAGATTTCTGTGCTTGTATAAATAAGGCCTGCTTGCTTGATGATACTTGTCATGCAGCAGGGTTTAGCAGTGCCCTATATGGATGCAGGTACCTGGAATCAACATTTTCTTTATATAATGACCCTTGAAACTTCCCCAGAGTCCAGCTGTGTAAAGAGAAATTAGCATGTGCAGTGACAGCAATTGCCCCTCAAGTTTTGGATTAGATATTCCTGTTTTTACTTTTTACTTCTGCAGCAACATTCTGATAAAGCAAAATGTCCTGTAATCATAGATATGAACTTTCCTGCTATGTCTTCATCCAACTTGATGGAGATGCGTGTCCTAATGCAATGTAGCAATTGCCTAATGCTTAGTGACTAATTCTTAAACAAAATGATAAGGTATGTGAGAGATGTAATTACACAATGCCACTGGCAGCAAAGCCTCCTCATACAAGCACTCGTAATACCAGTCAGGTACACACTATACCCACCATACACAATAAGCATCAGACTTACAAACCCACATATGCTGAGGCATTGAATTGTAATCTTCCTAAACCTAAAGACCTCCTAGACATTACACCTACAACAAATATCCTCAGCCGCCCCAACAGCACAACCCATCACAACTCATACACCCACATCTCACAAAGCCTCAGCTCCTCAAAGGATCATGGGAGATTACTAGGCTAATGGCCCTGGGTCCCTTACAAGCCTAGCCAAGAATTTATCCCCAAAAAAGAAACCTTGGTCAGCACCTGTCAGCCCTGTTAATGAGGGATACAGGTGGAACCCCTGGGACAAATTTGTTTTTTTTTTTCATCCCCTCATCAAGGTTGTGCAGGAAGAGGGTCAGCAAGGTACTCTGTTTGACATGTATGGGAAGTCTGTTCCAGAGAAGGGGCAGTCTCAGGGAGACAAACCTATATTTCTAGCAAGTTTTGTTGATATCACATATTAGATTTAGACCTTTTTAGCAGGTAATGTGCAAGGAGTTAGCCTTACGGATATGGAGCATCTCTAGTAGGGCAGGGTCTGATATTGCCTTGTAGGTGAGACACAGCTCACCTCTGAGCAATCTGTATGATACCAAGTAGAGTGATAGTGATTTGAGCCTGTCCACATAGGACAGGTGTTGGAGGCCATGGATTCTCTTTGTGAGGTATTTTTGTGGCCTTTCCAGTTGGCACAGGTGTTTGGAGATGTACATAACAAACAGGGCATTATACTTAATTATTGGACTATTGATGGAGGAGTACAGAGAGGTAATAACCTCCTTTTTTCTGGATGCAATCCTTTTACCTATGAGTTGAACAAAGTAAAAGGATTTTTTGACCACTGCTGCTACATGATGTTCAAATGTGAGACTGTTGTCAACCTGAGTACCCAGGCAGGTTGTGTGCTTAGGGGGCTCCTGTTAATGTGGTAATCAGTAGGGGCCATGTTTTTGCTGAATGATATGATAATACATTCTTTTGTATTTAACTTAAGGCCATGACTTTGACACCAGTCATTTGTTGCTCTGAGACCCTCTTGCAGTATGTTAACATAATTTCGGGAGTCAATGACTGCACCTTACTTACCGTCATCTACAGACTTGCTCAGCCACAGACCTTTTGTCTTTGCCTGGACCTCTGAGAAGTAGATGCCAAGCAGTAGGGGTCCCAGGACAGATCCCTGGGGAACATCACTAGTGACAGGTTTGCTGGCAGAGATGGAAGCACCTATTTTGACCTTGCAGGTCCTATCGGTGAGCCAGTTGGCCACCAACCTGATGAGATAGGGATTTACACCAAGTTATGTTAGCTTTTTGATGATTCCCAAGTGGGGGGTTGTGTCAAAGGCCTTGGCAAAGTCAAGGTAAGCTGTATGTACTGACTTTCCCTCATCCAGGGCCTTGGTGACAGTCTCAAAGAGGTCAACCAGGTTCAACAGGCAAGATCTGCCCTTGATGAATCCAAACTGGGTGGGGTCAAATGCTGCTTGCAGATTGACTATGTCCTTGCTTATGAGATCCATAATAATATGCTTCATGGCTTTACAGATCAGACTTGTCAAGTTAATGGGGTGATAGTTTCCATGGCCAGTAATGGCACCACCTTTGTGCAAGTGGATGACAATGGCAGTTCTCCACTCTGCTGGAATGAAGCCTGTACTTAGGCTGTGGTTGAATTGGGTGCTCAATATTGAAGCTAGTTTTTGCTGGGGATAGTGCAGAATGCAGCCTGGGATACTATTAGGTTTCATGGAAGTGGTGTTCTTTACCTTAGATAGGGCCCTTAACACTTGTTTTATGGAGATGTGAGGTGCTGGACAAGTATCAAGGGTGTTGAATGGGCCTTTCAGGGTGATAGGGAGGTATAGTTTGCGCTGAACCTATCTGCTAGCTGATTGGCTAAGTCAACAGGATCAGTGTAAGTGGTACCGTTTAGTACTAATTCGGAACAAACCTGGGGTTTTCCTTGGAGGTTCCAGAAGTAACTGAAGAAGGCTTTGTGGTTTCCCTTTATTTTGGAGGCTAATTTCAATTCATAATTGGCTTTGGAGGTTTTCACTAGTGATCTAATTTGCTTGTTGAGGCTGAAGAAGAAGTTTTTCCAATTTGGAATTTGCTTCTTTTTACTCTTGGACAACAGTTTCTTCCTTTTGTTATAAAGCTTATTGATAGAGGATGTCCAGCAGACAGATTTGTGTTTCCTTGAGTTTCAGGTTTTAGTTCTGTTGGTTATGGCTGAGTCCATGCAGTTGTACAGGTGCTTGTGCACTTCAATGGCATACTGTTCAGCATAGTTGTCAGCATTCTCTGATGGGGGGTAGTGGTGTAAAGTTACTGATACCCTCCCTTAGGAGGTTGTAGTCAGCTTTTGAGATTTTTTTTAACCTAGCTACAGTTGGGGGGTGGGGGTGGGGGTGGGATAGAAACTTCAAATGAGACAGACCGATGATCTGATCCCACCATGAAAGAACATACTATAAGAGTGGTGCAGTAGTCGCCCATGTTGGTGAGAACCAAGACAAGAATGCTATCTCCCCTTGTGGAGGAGGAGACAATCTGGTCTACTGCATTAGAATTGATGGGTGAGTGCATTAGTGCAGGAATGGTTCACCCAGTCTGTAGTGGGGTAGTTGAAGTCACCAAGGATCTGGGTGTTAGGGGGTACCTTGATGGAGTCAAGTAGGTTCAGGTAGAAGGAGTGGGTGTCTTGAGTCATGGAGGAAGTGTCTATAGTTGACTATAACTTGTATGGGTTTCTTGCCAACTGTCAGTTACACCTGGAGTAATTCCAGTGCATCATGCTGGAAAAAAAACAGTCTGGAGGTGTGCCTGTCCTTAATGAAGATAGAGACTCCACCACCCTTAGACTTCATGACCTTATTTTGGAGTCAGAATGTGTGGAATGAAATATAACCTTGTAAGGCAGGGGTGCTCTCTGCAGCTATGAACCAAGTTTCAGTGACTGCACAGACATCAACATCTTTCATTGCAAAGACAGCCTCCAGCAAGTCCATTTTCAGGTTAAGGCTCCTAGCATTGGCAGTATGACCTTCAGTTTGTTTTTTGACAGATCTTTTATGTTTGATGATATATCTTTGGGACATAGCCTAAAAAAGGAGGCAAGAGCCTTGGCCAGGATCCAGAATCCTAGGGGTGACAGGTGGAGGCCATCTCTGACAAAGCACTGAGGCCTGTCAACCATGTCATCCCAGGCAGACAGATACTAGATTCCCTTGGAAAGGCACAAGAAACTAAGCCAATTGTTGAACTTAATTACTTTCTGTTGGTATTGTGGTATCATTCTTGGTGAAAGTAGGATGCTGCTTATGGCTAGGGTCAAACCTGCCTGGGACACATATTCTGAGAGCTCAATCATGCCTCTCTTCACACAGCCTGGGGAGGTACATCTCAAGTGATTCACACCAACATGGACAGTGACAGAGTCATACTTGTACCTGTTGTGGAGAGACTTAAGTGTATATGTGATGTGGTGGATTCTGGCATCTGACAGAGAACTGACAGTGATCTTCCCCTTGTCAAGCTTAGTGAGAGGGACACCGGTGTGTCTCACAACTTCATTTCCCATGACTATTATATTTGGTTTATTGTTATGCCTTATGGGCTACATTGGTTTATTGTCATGCATTATAGGCTGTCTTTGTGAGACACTAGTGTGTTGTCTTCTGTGTGTGATGTGTTTGGGGTAGTATGTGGAATGTTTGTGATTGTGTTTTGGAGGTCTCTGCTGTTTAAGTAAGTTTTTAATGAGGACCTCTGCATAGGTGAGTGCATGCTGTGCTTGGCTAAATGATGTAGGTGATGTGGTGTTTGTGCTGGCAATCTCCTCTTTGTCAGGAGTACTGACTGTGGCATGAGAGAACATGGATTCCAGGTTACTGATGTAGATACATTTCTCGAAGTAGAAGAATTATGTGCTAGGAGAAGAGGGCTATCAGTGAACATGAGGCACATTTTACACTATCTCAGTATGCCAATGTCAACCAGGCAAGCAGGAGAAACTGATGGGAATTGTCCAGACATAGTATTCTGTATACTTGGTGGACTTAAGGGGAAGAGGGTTTTGATAAGGGTTTCTCCATAAGAGTGTAGACCACAAAAGCCTTCTTAAATGTAAAATAACTGACCTGTAAGATGCTTAGAATAGCAGATAAATTTGATCAGGCGACTAACAAGCAGTAAAAAATGCAGCAGAATAAGAGAACTTAGAGAGCTCCAGAGAGATCCCCTGCATTACCAAGCTATAATTCATACCACACCTTTCGGCCACCTAACCTGGACCAAAACACTAAAGGTGGAGGTGTGTCCTTATTCATTAAGGATATCCAAACCTCCATGCTACTTCCTCAGCATAATGCATCCAAGATTATCTAAGTGCAACTAACTCTGGGCAAGACCGCAATCCAAATTGTAGCTTGCTACAGATCCCCCACCATGCCCCAGGATTCCCACTCCTCATTTCTTGATACACTGGAAAATATTAAGGTACAACCTAACACACTAATAACAGGTGATTTCAACTACCCTACCATTAACTGGGGAAACTACTCATGTACCAACTTGTTTTGCTCAATGTTTTCTGGAATTCATAAATTCCAATGCCTTGGATCAACTTATCCGCACCCCAACAAGGGGCAGCAATATCCTAGACCTGGTCATTACTAACATGGGCAACCACTGTTCCACACCAGAGGTCAATTCCTCGTTAGTCAGATCCGAACACAAGCTAATCACCCTAGACATCCACATCCTGCCCCCACCCCCCATTAGGGAAACCACCATAAAACATTTCTCCAAAGCCAACTTCACGCTTCTTAAGACAGAAGTGGCAAACTTCATGGCACCCATGCAGATGGACAATAGAGGTACAACTGCTGAATCCTACATAAATGCACTTTATAAGCACTTACATGAGTGCATGGATCGTGCAATCCCTAACAGAACCAAGATGCTATCTTCCAAAAAAAGGAAGCCAATCTGGTGGTCCCCTTCCATAAACAAACTCTACAACAGAAGAAAGAAACTGTTGCAAAAAAAGTGTAAAATCCCATGATTGGAGGAACTTCATGGTCAGCCTCAGTAAAAAGCTGAGATCCCTCATAAAATCCTCCAAAGCTAGTTACGAAAACAAAAGTGCCACTGATTCTAAAGACAACTACAAAGCATTCTATAGCTATGGCAAGAATCTCAATGACAACACTCAAATCTGCTCTGAGTTACAGCACAATGGCACTAAATATACAGAACCAACTAATATTGCCAACATCCTGGCAGATAGGTTCAGTGCTAACTTAACCCCTCTTACACCCTAAAGGTCCCATATCTATACCAAAAGAATGCAAAGTTTCTGTAATCACGGCTGTACTGGTAAAAAACACACTCTCCAAAGCCAAGAACACAGCATCCATGGGACCTGACAACATCCCAGGCTGCGTTCTACACAAAATACAGAACAAACTGGAACCCCACCTAAGTACCATGTTCAATCTTAGCTTCACCTCAGGCTTTGTGCCCACTGAATGGCAGACAGCAATGGTTATCCCACGCCACAAAGGGGGAGCCACCATGGACCCTGGGAACTACCACCTCATTAGCCTGACGAGCCTAGTCTGCAAGGCTATGGAACATATCATCATGGAACTTATAAACAATTACATTGGTAATCTCCAGACTCTGGATCCCACCCAGTTTGGGTTTGTAAAAGGCAGATCATGTCTTCTAAACCTGATAGACTTCTTTGAAGTGGTCACCAAAGCCATAGATGAGGGTAAGGTGGTTCATACAGCTTATCTAGATCTCGCCAAGGGTTTTGACACCATCCTCCCACTCTGGAATTATAGATAAACTCACTAAATTAAGCATAAATCTCTTTGTCACAAGATGGGTTGCCAACTGGCTCACTGATGGAACCCACACTGTGAAAGTAGCAGACTCCAAATTCAACTTCAGATGAGTGACAAGTGGAGTACCGAAGGGTTCAGTCCTGGGTCCCCTCCTATTTGGTATCTACTTCTCAGAAGTACAGGCTAACACAGAAGGTCTTTGACTAATAACATTTGCAGATGACTGCAAACTAGGAGCCATAATCGATACTCCTAATGATGTGGACATCCTACAAAAGGAGCTTACTGAGACAGATGCCTGGTGGCAAAGCCATGGCCTCAAGCTCAATGCCAAAAAGTGCATTGTCATCCCTTTTGGTAAAAACTCTGTACCCATGAACTACCATATAGGCAGTAGTCTACTTAACACATAGGCAGTAGTCTACTTAACATCAAAAGTGTGATAAGAGACCTTGGGACACAGGTGGACAGTAGTCTCTCCTTTGATAATCACATTGCCACAGTAGTCAGGAAATCCTTCTCTGTGACATACCTCATCACAAAAGGTTTCTCATCCAGGAAAAAAGAGGTAATTGCTCCCCTCTACTCTTCACTCATTAGACCCATTATAGAGTACAATTCCCCTTTTGGTATGCACCTCACAAGGCATCTACAACAACTAGAAAGGCTGCAAAAATACCTCACAAAGAGGATTACCAGCCTCAAACAGATGCCCTATGCAGACAGTCTCAAAAAACCCCAGCTTTACTCCATGACATATCGCCTACTCAGAGGCGATCTCTGGCTAACATACAAAGCTATGTCAAACCCAGAGCTGTTGGACATGCTCCACTTAAAGAAATCCCAATACCTCTGAGCTACATGCTCTAGGGACCTAAACCTTGTCACCACAATAAACAGAACATGCTGGAGGGATAGATTCCTGTCCCAGAGACTCCCCATACTCTGAAACAAACTACCTATCTATAATAAACAAAGCACCTCATTAGCACTCTTCAAGAAAAATCTTGATAATTGGATGGGAGATAGGAAATTCACCCTGGGGATCACTTGTATGTCTCTGCTTGACAGGGACACAAGAAAATAATTTTCTTGGGTGATGAAAGCCAGGGTACCTTTTGGCTAGACTTATATAGGCCCTAGGGCCAGTAGCCTAGTACCTACCTATGAACCTATGAACACAGAAGAGCAAAATAAGGTAATAATGTATGTAGACCACAGTTACAGTAAGAGAAGCTGAATAAAGTGTAAAGTTTTTGTTTTTCTTTTTGTTTTTTTTTTTTTGTTAAGTGGAGAGGGAGGAAACAGAAGATAATTCAAGATTATGAAACTAAGGGAGTTGGCCTTCCCAAATGCTCTCCCTGTACACAGTAGACAGAGCTGATGAGATGGGACTGGTAGGGGTGGCGAAAACAAAGAAGAAAGGGGGTAGTCTTTCCCATATGATCTTACTGTACTCAGTTGAGTGAGCAAATATGATGGGGCTGGGAGGAGTGTCCAAAGACATATTTACAGCAGAGGTGGGCAATTACAAAGCCACTAAGTTTAAGAATACAACATCACTTGGTGGGAGAGTGGAATAACAAACAAACTACAGAGAGAGAGAGAGAGAGAGAGAGAGAGAGATCATCAATATTCAATCAATGTTCAGTGAAACAAATAAATAAATACAGTACAGTTTTGTTAACTATCACTGAAGCAGAACAAGTGCAAAAAGTATACTTATATCAGCTTTGTATATCCAGATGGCTGTAGAATCAGTCACAGCCAGCTAAACAGCTCCAACAAGGCAATTCATCATGTATCTCAGTACACTGGTCATAAGAGACTCCATTTTGAGAGGAAAATGTGTCACACTCTGACTGCCAGACTGAGTAAGGAAAAAGTAGCAGTGTCAGTGAGGTGCCAGGATCCACCTGATAATGCATGCACTTAGATTAATGGATTGCAAGTGCCAGTATTACTCTGCCATAGTCCATGTAGGTGTAAATGACCTGAGGCATACTTTCTTGTAGTATATGAAGTGTGACATCATGAAGCACTCAGATTGTATCTCCAGGCCAGTAAGAGTCTAGCATTGAGCAGTATTCTGCCATCTCCAGTGATTCCACAATATGAACAGAAGATGATTGAATTTAATAATTAGCTTAGTTTTTGATGTCACTCCAAGGGAGTACACTATTTATCAGAATGACAGGATATAGTCCACAGACCATGCTTCTTTGCCAGGGATAGTCTGTACCTATCCTCTCTAAGCTTTCAAATATTGGCAAAAACATTGACCTTCCCATTGTACCTTTTTAGGCAATGCCAGAGTGAGAAACATTCTGGCATAGCTAAACCAACCCTAGAAAATCTAACTGTGTTACTGCTCAATGCTAGGAGTCTAAACAAGACATTTCACTCCCTCCAAGCTGTCCTCACCATAGAGAATGCAGATGTTAGTGCAGTTATTGAGACATGGCTTAATGATGTGGAAAGCACCCCAGCAGTGCAAGGCAAAAATGCATTGCACACATTTATACCTGCAACTACATAGGGAGAAACTAAAGGTAGATATCTCTCAAAAACTAATGTGCCTCAAGGCTGTTCAAACAGACTGATGTGCTTGAAATTTTACATGTCCGAATTAGCACTGATAATGTCCTATACCATATCTTTGTGAGCTATCAGTCCCCCTCTATGACCAAAGAAACCCGTAACATATACTTGAAATTACTGGAGACCCTTACCATTCAAAACAATACCATATTCATCGGCAACTTTAATTACTCACTAAAAAACTGTGAGTCAAACACACCCCCAAACTTGCAGACCCAGAGAATCCTGGACTTTGGCCTATCTGGTCTAGAGTGCTTACATTAGCAAACATTCACTAGGTCTGGAGATGTACTGGCTATTTTCCTCTCTAACATGGGAGGAGCTGCACTCACACTGATGTAAAGTCCTGTCTGGTAAGGTCGGGCCAAGAAGCTATCTCCTTTAAATAAAAATAAAACCTGGGACTCATGATAACCCTGAAACATCTGGGAACAGTTCTATGGCAAATTCCTACTATTAAGTGATAACTTGGCAAAAGTTTAAGACCACTCCAAAAAAAAATCCTGAGAGCACTGTTACCTGTGATAAATTATTCACAGAATGACTCTACAATAATTTTTATAGATGCATAGAGACAGGTGTACCTACATGGAATAAGCATAACATAAACCCTGCCCCAATTATCACTACAAGAATATTATATCAATGGGGCTCAGTAATATCCTAGGACACCTCTTAAGTAGCGCTAAACATGATCTACCTGGACCACTATAGTCCCTATTTAACTGTAGCTGCCAGGCAGACTTTGTGCCATGTGAATGGAAAACTGCAGTGGTCATCCTTTTACTGAAGGGTGGGCCAACTGTGAACCAAGGTAACTACAGACCCATAAGTATCATTCATGAAGTAAGGTTCTTAATTTAAGTATTAAATGATCTATTGATTTTCACTTGTTACCCTTGTTAATCTGTGTATATAACAAACATAATACTGTTATGGTTATCCTATGTCTAGCCCCACTTGTTTTCTGCTATCTAGCTCTCAGTCTCCTGTATTTCTATTACTGTACTTAATTCAATATATCAGCTCCTTCTCTCACATCTTAATCAATATCTTTTACAGCCCATTACCCTTCCATTTGATTAAACTCAACACTTGTTTGTTAATCCACTATGTCCATCCCTTACTTAACTTGCTTTCTTCCTTTTTCAGAAATTAACCAGCCTATCATCTGCTGTTTCTGCCTAATGCCCCCTCTAACTGACTTCCAAGACCTGCATTAAACCAGACAAGCAATGCCTATAAGAACCCTTCCAAATGGAAGATTTAACAAGTCCCATTACACCCAAATGAAACAAAGTATGTACCTAGAATAATAATCTGTAAATGCATTTATTTTGTGCTCCCATCCTTATTAGTAACTGCCTAACACATCCCCATACTGTACTGCTCCTATCTCTCTTTTATACATGCAATGAAATGCCTAACCTTGTAGCTTCTACACTCTATTTGTAATTATACAGTCCATAGCATTCATTTATTTACTGTGCAAGTACTTCTATGGCCACAATATAAAAAAATTACCCAACTTCATGTTAACCTTTTCTTTTTCACTGATTTGATTGATTTTTGGTCTTACCCATGCTGTTCCAGATTAGGTGTAGCCCCACTCTGTTCACCCCTGCTACACTCAAGCTAACTCAACTCCCCTACCCTACTCCCATTCTCACCCACCACATAGCAATTACATTTATAGTTAACCATAATTCCTCCCTTGGTCACTCATATCCAGTTAACACCCAGTTTGCACTCTTATCCAATTAATACATACCAACATTTGCTTACTATATTATAATTATTCCAACACATCAAATTATCCTAGTTATACAATATCTATCCTTTAATCAAATATCTACTTAACATCTTTTTATCCCTCCCTTCCTTTACATTTAATTTATTTTTCTTTTTACTACACAAAATGCCACTTATCTTACACTACATTATCAACACAATATCCCTAATCTTCTCAATAACCCTTCTGACACAAGCCACTTCCATGAAATTTACTCTAACAACAGTACCTGTAAAAACATCCACTTTAGACTTTCTCTATGAAAAACACTCTGACTGTTTTTCTACTATACCTGCCAGCCTTATAGAATACAACAATATACATCTCACCAAATACCATTCTCTACCTTTCTCTACTAAACCTAAATTAAAATTCGACAAACCTCATAACCAAACTAATAAAAATATCCTTCCCTAACATTTCATACACCACCTCCTTAAACTCTCCCAGTGTGGAGATATTCATCCAAACCCAGGACCTGCACAATTTCACACCTTTCCTTATTCTTCCCTCCCCAAAAACTTGCTAATAATGACATTAAATATCCATAGTATCTGCAACAAAATCACCAAATTTCACTTATGGATTCAACATTACTCCCCAGAGATAATAGCCGTTACTGAAACTTGGTTAAAACAACTCATTCAAAATAGAGAAATAGTCCTTCCAGGGTATAATATACTAAGAAAAGACAGAACCAATAAAAAAGCAGGTGGAGTAGCATTACTTTCTTGTAACACCTTCTCAATATCCCCCTCTCCAAACCTATTCCTTCTTTTAATAGTGCAGAGGCATTGTAACAACTAAATAACAGTAAACAAATATGTATTACAGAAGTGTACATACCCCTTGGCCATACTATCCCAATACTAGAAGACTTTCTGTCCTAGACTACTGAAAAAAGTCACCCATGAAACTATTATTATGGGTGATACAAATATCAGTTGTCAAAATTTGACCATGGACTCACCAAAAACTAACATCAGCCTACATGGCTTCACACAACTTATCACTTCTCGTACCAGAATGCAGTATAACAATCAACAAGGTACAACATTAAACTGTATCCTGATATCTGACCTCCATAAATACTTTAATTCTAGTATACTTCCAGATTCTCTAAGTGACCACCTACCTGCCTATACTTATAGGACTTCCCTTCAAGAGCCTAAACCACATACCTACAGAACAACCAGAAATGTAACCAATTTCAGTTTAGAACTATTTAACATCTTAAAAACTATCAACTCTTCACCACTAAAAACTGTACCACAAAATGACACCATCAGCCACTTCAGTAAGGTCTTTTTGTATACCCTTCATAGCTTAGCCCCTCTCAGAACTAAAAGGACTAGAACATATCATGCAGCACATCTAACTAATGCAACAAAATAAGTACTACAAAACAAAGACTGAGTATGGAGAAACTGGCATAACAACAGAAATGACACTACTTTTCTTATCTATAAATAGTTACATAATAAAGCAAAAAAAAGCTAATTATAGCAGACAAGAAAAATTATTTCACCCAGCAAATATCCAACCAATCCAATAGTCAAAAATAATTTTGGAAAACTATCTCATCACTCCTACACCAGGATCTATATAAAACCCTTCACTTGCTCCAGCTAAAGACCCATCTCTTATATCCAATATGTTCAACTCACACTTCATAGACTACAACTAATGCAAACTCCAACCTTACAGATAACCTCATTCCTCCACTTCTAGACTCTGGTAAAACGTATACTACCACCCTGTCCTCCCCTATCATGGCACTACTACACCTAGTACTTCTTCTCTTACTCTCTCACTATAGTCTGTTCCAATTTCACTCATACGCAAGCTTATTTTAAAACTAAAACCCACCTCCCTCTCAGCTGATAACCTCCCACCATGAATATCCAAAAACACCACAGAATCAATAGCCTACCCTGTCAGTATCCTAATAAATCAAGCCATCTTAGAATCTAAAGTTCCTAACCTCTGGAAAAATCTATTATAATCCCCTTACACAAGGGAGGAAAAACAATGAATTAACAAATTATTGTTCTATCCCTATTCATTCCCCTCTGTCCAAATTGCTAGAAAAATGTATATACATACAAATAATGTAATCTCTTTGTCACAACAATCTTCTCACATCCATTCAACACAGATTCCGACTTGGCATAGTACAATGAAGGATGCTTTATTATCCTTCTCAGACACTGTGAACAAAGCTCTTGAGTCTGGCCATTTAGTTTCAGTAATTTTGCTAGCTCTATCAAAAGCTTTTGACACAGCATCACACTATAAACCCAAACAACTATCTACTTTAGTTTGCTACCAACACACCCAAAAATGGTTTGCAACAGACAACAATGTGTAAAATGGGAAAGTATTCTGTCTCCATAGCAGGTTAATAAAACAGGTGTCCAACAAAAATCCATTTTAGGACCATTACTGTTCAATATCTTCACTAATAACCTTCACACCACCTCCCTTCAGAGCATATTCATTCAATACGCCGATGATTCCACCATTGTCTCCTCCTCCAATAACCTTCAACATCTTTTAAAAATAACACAAATGCCTTCACCTCTATTGAAACCTGGTTAAATGAAGCACAATTGATGCTAATCCCCAACAGGACTAAACTGTTATTGTTGTCTCCAAAATCTCTTTTATAAGACATCAAAATTTACTCTCAAGACATTACAGAAACTGACATTTTAACTCAGGCAAAACTATTGGGCATCACCATAGATGATAAACTCAGTTTTGAACATCATACACTCAATACCACTAAAAAGCACACTTCAAACTAGGAAAATCATATAGACACAGACACTTCATGGACAAGTCTCCCAGAAAAACATTTACTAACATCTTCCTACTCCCCTCACTACTGTACAGGGTGCCTATGTTTACCAACCTTCATGCATCTCTAACAAACAACTTCAGTCTTGCTATCATAAAATAGCTAAATTTGCCACTGGTACCTGTTACCACTCACACCATTGTTATGCTCTTAATGAGTTAATCTGGCTTGAATTCTGTCATCACCTTCAGTATATACACATATCTCTCACATGCAAATTAATTTATTATCCAGACTGCTGGCCCATCCTTAAAAGTATCCTACAGTCATACACTGTATCCAGACTCCTCTGTTGCACAAATAAACACCTCCTAACAGTATATAAACCCAATAAAAGGGTGGGACATAGCCTTTATTCTTACGCCATTGCCAAACTATGGAAAAACATACTTTCTAATATAAGCACCTTGGAGACCTTTAAGACTTTCACGCTTACTGTAAAAAATCATCTCCTCAACACTCACATCTGCCCCTGATCCATAACTAAACACAGTTACACTTAAATTCCCATCTTCTCAAACATCTTCATATATCTTTTTCTCTCTCTATCCCCCTCTCTTTTATTTTCAGCATTCTTCTCCCTCTTTCCAGCTCTCTGTTCCAAAACCTATCTCCCAGCTGCTGCTTACCCCCCTCTTTTCCTCCTTTTACATCTTTCCCTACCTTTCTCCCCAGAGCCCTTCTCTGCTAGAATTTGTACGCTAACTGTATTTTGCTCATCTTCAATATATCTCTCCCAATGCTTTGTTCACACACCTTATAAATGAGCCATCATACTTAACTCTTTTTATAACCTATAACTTATTCTGATATTCACTACTAACCTAAATAATATTTCATTTTCCTTGAATTCTTCATCTTCCCTAGCACAGTCGGCGTCCATACTATACTTCTTTAAATTACTATCTAAACACCACATAATATGTCTAAATGGGATTACGGACTACTACACTGAGTGGATACTACCATCCTAACAAAAAAAATGTTAAACTACTGTTTATTTTTGAAAAATGTTATCCATCGTTACTGTCTACATTGTACAAAATGTACTTGGTTTGTTATTACTTTTGTATGTATGTTTGTTAGTTCAAACTGTACAAGACCTGATTATTGAACATATGTTTGTAAATTGTATTTCAGTTGTAGTGTTGGAACTTTTATCCCTGAGCCTCCACTGAAAATGGGTTCCTGGCCCAGTCGGCCTTTCCCGGTCACCAAATATAAATAAATAAATAAATAAATAGATAAATAAGTAAGTTAGTCTGACTAGTCTCATATACAAAGCTATGGAAATGATTAGTAACCACTTAGGAATTCTTCAGGCACTGTGTCCAACCCATTTTGTTTTCATCTGGGGCAGGTCATGCATGCTCAATATGGTGTAGTATTTTGAGAAGGGCACCAAAGCAATGGATGAGGACAAAAAGGTGCTTCTTGCCTCTCTTGTCCTGGCCAAGGCATTTCATACAATAACTCAGGTATTGGTGTCAAGCTCACAGAGGTTGGTATCAACCCATATGTCACCAGCTGGAGAACTGGGCAGATCTTAGATAGGACTCAAGAATTTAAAGTCAGGGAGTCTACCACCACAAAGAGGCCAGTCACCAGCAGAGTCCTTTAGGACTATGTCCTGTGTTTACTGCTTTTTGGCATCATCTTCTTCTTCTCTGAAGTCAAGGCCAATGTCTAGGGTCACTGACTGACCAATATTGTAGAAAACCACAAACTTTGAGCAGTCATAGAATCCCTCAAGACAGTTATATCCTCTGAGAAGGGATGACTCAGAAAAATAACCTGCTACCAGAGCCATGGTCCAAAACTCATTGCCAAGAAATGCATCGTATTCTCCTTTGGGGAATTAACTACCCCTGGAAACTACCTCATTGATTACCTAACCCTAAGAATAGACTCTAGTATTTCAGAGTTTGGGGATGTATGTAGACAGTAACCTGGTCTTAGACCATCTTGTGGCTACAGTAGTAAGGCAATCTCATGGAGCCTCAACTTCTAAGCCAATGTGTGGTCATTAGCCTATACAGTTATGAACTTATTGTGTCATTCTATGTTGCACAACTTATAAGCAAGTGTATACCATCTAGGAAAAAAGAAAGCCATTGTTCCACTGTATTTGGCTTTCATGAGACCAATCCTTGAGTATGATGCCCCCTTCAGTATGTACTGAAAAGGCACATGCAACTTCTGGAATGTCCACAGAGGTTTCTTACAAAAAGGGTACAGGGGGTAAACAATATGTCCAATGTGGATCAACTGAAAGCCCTACCCTGTACACATTCTCCTGCAGAATGTTGAGTAGCAGTCTATGCTTGGTACACAAGGTATCACTGGATGCCACTCTGGACTTTCTGCATATTCTCAAACCAAATAACATCAGTTTTACTCAGTCTAGGTACTTACACATTGCTTGCAACATAAGTAGGACAAGTTACAGAGGACTGGTATGTGTCTCAGAGATTATGCCTTCTCTGGAACAGGCTTCCCGCCTATGTAAAGGCAAGTTCTTCCCTAAACCAATTCAAGGGTAACTTGGACCAGTGGATGGAGAATCAGAAATTCACCCCTGGTATGGCAACTATGCCCTTAATGGGCAGAGTCAGCCTGTAAATTCTTTGCCACCCAAGCCATAGTCTACATATACCTTTTCATAAAAATCTTAAGATTCCTAAACTCTTAAGATGCATTCGGGGTAAGACCCCTGTGATCATTATCCTAGTATACACTTATGAACCTCTGTGATTAGCTTTTCTGTCACTGATCTTCTTATTGACTTTTCATGACACATTTGTTAAGCTAATAGTCCAGCTACTCCTGTGAATTTTGTCTACACTCTCTTTTCATTGGCACTGTACTTGTTATCCTCCAGTCCCTGGCAAGTCTGCACAATCCAGTGATTTAAATATCTCAGTTAGGGATTCTACAACATCCTTACTAGATTTTTAAGATTCTAGGAGGGAGCCATCTGTCCTAATATTAGCTTTTCTAAGTGCATTCAATTCCTTTACTCCTCCACCCTGTATATCCTGATGTGTCTCCACTCTTTTTCCATTCTGGCATGTTTATAGAAACCTCACATTACTTTCCGCTGAAATCACAGAGGATCTCTGCTATTAAATGGTTTCCCTTCCGTCTTTATTTAGTTTTGTCAGTACCTTCCATCCTTCCATAGCTCTACTATGTGACTTAAATAAAAAAAACTAAATTTTTGCTTCTATTCTTTATCCTTTCTATTAATTTCCTTTTGACTTTCATCTTTGTTGCCTTCACCACATTTGTTGCCTTTTTTGCTAGCTTCCCTGTACTGATTCTTAGCTTCTTCCTTGCCCTCTACTTTCTATCTTAAAAGCTGCTTTTGGGAATAATGTACATTCATAGGTATGCTGTGGTTTGTCAACATGCAGTTTTGTCTATTGATAGTTTAGCTGCTGCAAATTCCATATTTGCATTATTCCAACATTTGGGAGTTTTACATGGCATGAAAAATAACAGAAGGCTGGTATGTTTAAATCTTAATATTAATTTTGTTTGCATAATGTGATTATATATACATTTAGCTAGATTATGTATCTCCAGTCAGCACAGATTAAAATAATCTCCTGTATTTTCTTTTATTTATTTAGGCAGGAAACATCTTTATTAAATTATTACTTAGGCAACATCCATTCCTATAAATGAAAACAAACCATGTAGACATAATTTTAGTTACAAACATCATACATTGATGTGATGATGGGAGGTGGTGCCAGCTGTACTAGGGGGAGTAGGGCAGTGCATGTGTAACATATGTCAGCATAATTAGCTGGAGTTTTGTAAAGAATTATATGTCACTTGAATATCAAACTGATTTGTACAGATGCTTGTGTTAAAAATGTATTTGTAAAGTTGCTTGTGTTAAAAATGCATCAACAGTGGGTCCTGTTGGACAGAAAAGAAATATACATGTATGTCAGACTGTATTCTTCTAACTGATAAAATGTTTATTGTTTAATAGAGAATACTGGAAGGGAAGGAGTAAAAAGTCAGCCCAGTTAACCTTAAGAAAAATAGCCTGAAATTAAATGACTTGGTTTAGGCCATAAATATTTTATCTCACAGGTCCAAATACAGCCGAGACACAATGTCTGTGAAAAGCCTTTCTGCAGGAAGGATAAAGGTTTTGAAATTGTTTTGTAGCTTTTAGATGCTGTATTAAGCCTTTGCAAAGTTCTATGTGTGTATTGTGAAACCTCAGTGCCACTTTCTGTCTCAGTTGCTAATGAGGGGGTAGTGTGGTAACCACAGAGTCAGGTGATTAGATGTGATATCATTCTGTAGCCAGAACTGAAATTGTATTTTAATACTAGTGGGAGTTGTGATAGATGCACTCTGTCTTGGACCTGACAAAAAAAGACACTCATTCACATCATCTTGCCTTGCTTTAGTAAGTAACTAGGGAACAATAATTCTACAGTCAGTTATGAATATATAGTGAGATTAGCTAAATGTTATTTTTTTAATCTGTCTGAGTCTTTCTATCTGTTTTTTTCCTGTGAATTGAAACTCTGGTGTTTATTGTAAATAGATATTCAGTATTTTTGTTTTCTATTGTATTATTTATTATTAAATATATCTATACCTTTCATTGAGGTTGTTTTTTTAGAAAATATTTAAACTCTGAGAGTAATTACATTTATTTAGTAACACTGTGGATCCACATTCCTGAAAGTCTTGCTGCTTGGTTACCACTACCATTTGTATAAGTATTAATTTTACTAAAAGTAATTGGATACCCTGGTAAGAGCCTTAGAGTAGCTGGCTTTGGTTGTTCTGATGGCAGTGTATCTACCTTATTGCTGGGTGGAGGTAGTAAAGCGGGTAAGCTGTAGCAGTCTTTCCCAGGTATGTGTGTGTGTAAAAATCAGATCTCAAAGACACTGTATGTGTCAGCTACTTTGAAAAGGGACACCAAGATCACTGATTTCCCAGGGAGGGTGGTGGAGGACTTGGCTTTGAACACCCAGTTCAGGACTCAACTCTATAGCTGTGTCAGTGGGGAGTCTTATTTGGGCCCTGGACAGAAAGCCCAGTCCCAGGATTGGAGTGTGCATTTTCTGTGTGCTTTTAAGTGAAATTGTACTTGTTGCAGAGAGCCACATCTGAAAATTCTCTGTGTGTCTATTTTTTCTCAGTGAACATTCCCCATCAGAGTCTGTGGTGAGGATTGAGGCTCCTTGATCACTGTCCCAGAGGAGGAATGTCATGATCATTTATAATATATTCAGTCACTATCTGTCAAACATTATGTAACTCATTTAAACCCTGCCACCTTTTAAACCTCATTACTCCTCTGCATGTATTGTTCCCATAATTCCCGTTTCTTTTTCTGTGTAATTTGTTTATACCATTTTCTAAAGATCCCATTTCCAGTTGTTTTATCTCTGTTACTATATTCACTGCTTCTAGTATAGTTGGTTTATACTTTGATTTACATTAGCAGGACTGATCTATATTTCTCTGTTGCTGCTAACCTCATCAGTGTGATGTTTAGTATCTTAACTGCTAAAAGAAATACATGAAGGTAAAATGTATTCACTGTATAGCAATTAACACACAGGTGATGCATGTTGTAGAAAAAAGTACTAACATTCATGATACAGAAAAATTATGATTTGGTAACTGATCATAACCAAGTTGTAAGAGCACAATGAAGTGAAATTCTAGAGGTGAATCTTTACATCCTTTTCAAGAACATGTAAATGCTAGATTATGATCTGAGAAACCTTGTCATAATTCTTTGTAGTTCATGGATATTTACCTGATACATTTACTGCCAGTTACAGAGAAAGATGGAGAATTGTAGGTATGAAAAGTGAGTTACAGCTTTCAAAGTAGTAACACACTTGATAATGCCAAATAGTTCTTCATAGTAAATGGAACTTTAGCTGTGCCTGGATACTAGCACAAGGCACAGAGAAAAAGAAAAAAACAAAGAAACTGTTGGAGCATTATGTTTTACAACACAGAAAGCTGTAACACACTTAACATTGCTATACAGACAGGACAATCACCAGAAGTGAATATTTGAGCTTCTAACAGCTTTAAAAGCTGTTATATAGTTTATGCTGTTACACTCCATGCTCCCAATTTTCTTAACTGGCATATATTACTTTTTAAAGCTCTTGTTCTTTCCTGACACTGTCCTGTGTTGACTGCTGTCTATGTTCTAACCCATCCCAACATGAATGAAAGGCAAGTAATAAACCTTTAGGCACCTTGCTTATTTCAGAGAGGTGGTAAAGAAATTTGATGTCTACCTGATTCCAGAACATAATTATATCATTTCCTGTACTATTTTGAATGGTTAGTTCATAATATTTTCAATCTTTTATTATTAGCTACTAATAAACATGCTGAAAGGTTTATTCCTCCTGGATGGAGAGAACATACCATATGTAAACAGTAATAGAACCATGACTGGAAATGACAGTGGGAGGAAACCATGGGCATGGAACAGGAGGTAATAAAGAAATGCATTTCAGTATATAACTGCAATCTTAGAAAACTGTTATTAAAGTATGCATTTCTTGTTTTTGCAGGAATATGCTATAATAGGAAACCTTTTTATAGATGCATAAGATGTGGAAGGAGTAAAGATACACAAATTGATAAACTGTGTGCAGATTCTAAAATATATTCTCAGATACAACAGATTATAGATATGCTTACAAAATGTTATGCAAACCAGTTTGGCAACACAAAAGAGGTGGTAAGCTGTCCTAGTGACATCCAGTTAACCCCAGATACTGGAATCAGATTATACTGAAAAAGAACTGCACAATTTGGATCCAAACAAAGCACAGGGAGGAGACAGAATTAGTAACAATGACCTGAGAACACTTCAGCAAGAAATTACAGCGCCATTATATCTATTATTCATTAGGTCATATAAATATGGGAAGATTCCTTAAGATTGGAGACATGCGCTTATTAAACCTATTTTTAAATGAAAGGGGAGTAGGACAAATACAGAGTCATATAAACCCTTAAGACTACTTTCATGTTGTGGAAAAATAATGGAGAAGGTAATATTGGATAAGTTATTGTCAGAACTGGATAGGTTGTGACTTGAAACCATATATCAACATGCATATGTTCAAAACAGATCTATTATCAGCTGTAACATGATGATCTATAACAGTATAATAACAGCTATGAATGAAAAATTGTGCTGTGATGTAATCTATATAGATTTAACTTCAGCATTTGACAGGATCATACACATAACACTAATCAATAAATCAGCACAACTAGGTATTGATGTACTCTTGATAAGATGGATAGCTGCATGGCTTACAAATAGGACATGCCAAGTATCATACAGCAACTGGACAGGGAAAATCCTTGGTTGCAGTCATGGTGTCCCACAGGGCTCTGGCTTAGGCCCTTACTTGTTTAGATTGTATCTTTCAGACCTAATATTTTCATCTGAGGTGTTCTACAGTCTATATGCAGATGCCCTGGAATTGGACAAACTGATAACATGTGTTACAGATAAGGCATGTCTGCAAAATAACTTGACTAAATTGACAGAGGAGAATAATATGTCGATAAATACATCAAAACTAAGCATATGAGATTTGGTAGGCATATTTAACACAGCATACAGTGAGTGAAACTGTACACTCATTTTAGCACCTTGGTATATGGGTAGATTCAGCTATGAGTTTTTCTAATCATATCAACCAATTGGTTAATGATAGTTATAGAACTATAGGTTGTAAAAAAGACTGATAAGTCTAGGAAATCAAACATAATGAAATCATTGTTTGTTAGTTACATTAGACCCAAACTTGAATATGGAATAAGAATATGGAAACCCTATAAGAAAACAAGCATGAGTAAACTGGAAAGAGTACGATGGACATATACCAAGGGTATCCATGGATGTGAAAATTTAAGTTATTATGAAAGGCTTAAATACCTGAACTTGTACAGTGTCTCTTACAGGTATCTAAGAGGAGATCTTATTCAGGTATATAGGGCATTTAGGGACAACTACCTCTGGGAATTTTTGGGGTTAACAGAAAGTATTAGATATTCATCAGACAACCTATGTAGAAGATTCTATAGTAATGTGTGGTGTACTAACTGGTTCTCTGACATAGTAGCTGATGCATGGAACAGGCTACCAAATTACATTAAAGCAAATACTACTTTAGATATTTTTAAGAACAGCCTGGATACTTATTTTGGGAACAAGTGTTTTGGTATATTGGCAAACTAGAAGGGATTAATGTCCCTGCTTAAAATATTTGTATGCATGTATGTATGTATGTATACATTTAAGCTGCAGTACTGGTGTAGTTGAAGTGCTCACACTGATGGATGATATTGCAGACATTTACAGCTATTCTTTACTTTGTCTTTGTCACTTTCTTGCAGTTCTCTGTATCCCATTCTCAACTGTTTTCTTATTTTTATTGATTATGTTAGCATATGTTTAATCATTTAATCTGGACTCCTTTTTTGTGCACTAAATCAGACTTTAATTCAGAGTGGCACTGAAGAAAGAAATTCTTGTTGACACATAAAATGTATTTTACATCTATGCATGCTATCTTAGGTGCAAAAACACAGTTGTAATGATTACAGTTATGGAACACTAGCTATCTCATTGCGCGTGTGTGTGTGTGTGTGTGTGTGTGTGTGTGTGTGTGTGTGTGTGTGTGTGTGTGTACTAAACAACATCAAATTTGGGTGTTTTGAATGCAAGCTTACCATTATTAACTTATCAATAATGTTACTGACTATGGCATGTCTTTGCTGGACAACATTTTTGTAAGAGATCATGCCTTTTTATATCTCCCAATGTGCAGACTTACCTTCCAAACTCTGATTCCTAAACATATTACCACTAAGATCTTACCAATTCTGAAAAATGGTAAAAGACAATGCACTTTTCACTGACCATATCTGAACTTGTAGGTTTTATGCTTATAATCTTCCCACACCGCAGTGGGAGAATGCCCATGCTAAAACATCACTACTTAACATCACTGCCTATACAGTCAACTAGAAAGAGAAAAGCTGGCTGCAATGTATTGTCAGTGTCATATCTCATATCTGTGCATGTTAAGTCATTTTTCACCCAGTCAGCTACCAGTACCAAAACATTCAGCGTTGTTTTAAATATTTTTCACTATTTTTTCTGTCAGCAGAACTCCTGCTCTAAAATTTAAAACCAAGTGATAAAGGATGTATTAATATACAGAAGGTAAGATAATAGGTAATCCAATCATAGACATACTATTTTATGTTTATTTATGTGGCATAACTGAAGCATTACACAGTACAGTACAGTACAGATGCAGCTTCATGTAATTTTGTATTTTTATTTGGTATAGAAGCAAAGCATTATATATTTATGTATGTGTGCATGTGTGTATATATATGAATGTGTGTGTGTATCTCTCTCTTTTTATCTATGTAAACATAAACATACACAGGCACACTTGTTTTGTAGTTGTTCAAAAGATGAATACGCTGGTTTCTGGACCCCCTTCTCAGCCTTGACTTGGACAAAACAGCAACAATACTAATGCATAACTGAATACAGTTTAATAGAAATTATGTTACTCTTTTAGATAGAGAAATATTGAATGTAATGGAGTTTATAATTTTCTGTGAGACATGCTGAGCCAGATTCACGAAGGCTTGCACAGAGTCTAAGAGTAGAGTAAGACTCCAGCAAGCAAACATGTCCGCCAAGCGATCCAGGAACAGCCGGCAGGGGCGTGCAACTGAGCTCTCTAAACTAGTCCTACACGGACAGGGCTGGGATATGCAAATTACCTCAATTGCATGTGAAAGCCATGCAAATGAGGTAAATTTGCAATCCAGGAAACCCAAACCTGTCCAAGTAGGAGTAGTGTTATCTGCAGAAATGTACTCAGTTGATAACTGAGTATGGTTCTGCAAATAGCAAAAGGGAGCCGTGTCAGCTGTAAAAAAACATGGATTCACAGGAGGAAGCATGCCAATGGCCATAAATATGGCCATTGGCAATGGGAAGTGATGCAAATTAAAAATAAAAAAACTTTTTTTTAATCCTGATTTCTGGGGTTTAACCATAGCGCAGCACCGCGCAAATGTGCTGCACCCTAAAAAGCAGAAAATGAATAATTAAGATCCACAAATGTGGATTTTATAGCTAACATGAATTTACAATGCAAGGGAATGGCAGGCTGAAGACAACATGGCCACCGAGTAGAAGTTGCTAAGGGGGGAAGCTCAGTCTAAGAGATGTAATTAAGCATTAGTAGGCAATCCTATGCAAATGAGAGTTATGACAGTAAATCGCAAGTTCACATAGCAAATGAGCACAGTCAGTGGAGTGTAGGAGTAGGATAAGGGGAATAACAGAGTAGAAGATAGGTGATATCACGAGGGGGGTATGTATGAAAGGAGTGCAGCTCATTGGAGCAGAGTGACGTGTCAGCTTACATTTACATAATAGTGAAAGAGATGTGTCAACAGGTAGGCCAGGTAAAGTCAAGAAATCGAAGGTGTATGCTGTGGATAACACCAAAGTTTCTTGCTGAGCATGCATGCGCGCATGTGCGTGCCAGTAAACCCGAGTAAGACAGTGTGCACGTGTGTAAGTGTGTGTGTGCGCATGTAGGCTGGAGTAAGCATATGTAAGGCTGTGTAAACAGTTGTAAGCACATTTGCGCCGGTGTGCGCGCGTTTTAACAGGAATAAGCAAGTTTTAGTCTGTGTAAGCATGTGTCCGCGCGTGTGAGTTTGTGTGCGCGTGTTTGGGCTTGTTTGCGTGGCGCTGTCCCCTGAGGAAACAGAAAGGGAAAAGGAAGCACAACAAATAGTAGGAAGTTAACCAGGGAGTACTAGCAGAGCTAGCAGGTGGAAACAATCGGAATCAGTCAATTACACAGGCATTACACTAGCCCAGCCCAGCCCACCACTCAAAACCCAGCCAAAAACATTCCAGTATGTATTTCTCAGACACACTGCAACACTGCAGGAAGCTAATAGAAGTAAAAACTGAAAAAGCTTCACTGAGACAAAGAAATGTTAGGGGCTGCCATTGCTGTCATAAGGCAACATATGCAACATGCTGAGGGTGGTGACAATGCAAATGCTGCTGAGCAACCCACAGTGAGGAGACGGAGAAGAGTGTACAGGCCTAGGGTAACCTACCAGTGGCTACATGAGCTGGAGATAGTGGAGCGCTATACAGTGGACAGAGACCTCATGCAGCAAATTGTTGAGCTGTGCAGGCCACGCCTCGCACACAGAACCAACAGAGGGGAACCCATCCCAATAGAAACCAATGTATGTGTTGGCCTAAGAATATTAGCAACAGGTACCTTCCAGAGACCAGCTGGCGATATGATGGGGATTTCACAGGCATCAGCATCTAGGGTACTGCACCAGTTCCTGAATGCCATGGCAGCACATGTCGGTGATCATATATATTTCCCCAACTCCCGTGAGGTATTGGCCAGCAATATGCATCTCTTCCAGCTAATAGCGGAATACCCTGAGGTAGTGGGTGCAATAGACTGCATGCACATTCGCATCAAAACACCAGCTGGTGAGTGGGGTAGGGTCTACTATAACCACTAGGGTTACCCTTCCATCAACTGCCAGGTCGTGTGTGATGCCCAGGGCATAATAATGAATGTGTGTGCTGGCTGCCCTGGAAGCTACCATGACTCCCATATCTGGCATCTGACACAGCTGTACCACACATTTGCCAATGGGGACATCCCTCATGGTCACCTAGTGGGGGATGCTGGATATGCACTTGAGCCGTGGCTGATGACACCCATCAGAAATGCACACACACCTGAACAGGAATGCCATAATGAGGCACATGCACAAACACAAAATGTAATCAAGCATGTGTTTGGGCTGCTCAAGTCACGGTTCCGGTGCCTGGACACATCTGGTGGAGCCTTGCAGTACTCACCAACTACATGTACCCAAATAGTCATGGTATGTGCTATGCTACACAATATGATCCTGAGAAAACAGCTGCAGCAGGAGCAGCATAGGGCTGGGCACAACAGCCCCCCACCATTGCCAAGGCCATCACAGGCAGAGCGTGACTTGGAGGAGGAACAACCTGAGCCTGCCCCAGTAGGCAGAAGGAAGCATGCCCAGTATGCTTTGGCCTTGGCAAAGAGGCAATGCATAGCATATACACTGGCTCAGTAGGAACCCCGGAAATTATACCTCTCTCCGACTCACACATATAGTAAAAGCGATGCCTAACTTGACACTACCTGTTAACAAACATGTATAGGGAGTGTAAAATGTGCATCCATCATAGGCAGCCCTGCAGCACCACCTGAGGCATGATTGCTATGTGTTAAGCAATATAAAGCACTGCTAAACAGCTCTCACCCCTATTTAGTATATGTGAACAAAATTGCACACACTAAGTAGCACAACTACAGGCAATGTTCAGCAATATTGTGCACTCTCCAGCAATGTTGGGCAACATTGAGCAATGTTGTGCAAGTCTGGTCAAATGTGGGTATAGTTCATCAAAATTCGGTTAACAAGTTCATATTTGCTACACTTTTCTTGAAGCAGTCTGTTCTGCCATGTATGAAGCAGTGACAGTCCTCGAACCCAGGATACAGTGCACTACAGTAAGAGTACAGAACCACTAAACCATGACAGTATGTCAATGGTCAGCTTGCATGAAAAAATGTTGATAAGTCAATTCTAAGTATCTAATGGAAACCTTGCATGCATAGCATAATCCCTGTCGAGTCAAGACACAAAGGTGAGGCCTGCAGTAATAATAGAACCTGATATTCAGCACACATATAGTATAAATGTTAATATTGGTAATGTTCACACACATCAACAAACGTAGTGGACCTCAGACAGCAACATACTGCAAAGTCACACTGGGCATGCTCACATACTTAAAACTATGATACAAATGTCAGGCAACAAAACACTGAAAGTCTGAACTGGGCATGCTCACACACTTAGGTCAAGTTTGAGTACAGCAGTGGGCCACACATATCCCACAGTTGCAAGTGTCAACCCAGGAACCTCGCACTATTCACCAATCCACCATGTGCACACAGTGATATATCAACAGACACAATATAAAATAGTGAAATACTGTCACAATCAAATATGTTATGCAGAAACCTAAGTTGTTCATAGGAAGTGGTAAAGCAAAGAAGAAACAAAACCTGCAATCAGTACCATCACTGAACAATGTGCATCCTGAACATTAGCAGAGGTTCAGAGGTTGACACTAGGCTATCTGCCCTAGGGTATGTAGAAGCCTAGCCACAGTGTGTTTGTAGTCTGCAATCATGCTAGATCAGTAGACTGTGCCTGTCAATAGTAGGTCACACAAGATATCTCACGTATGTTCATTTCATTCTGCCTCTGTCTAGCAAGGACCCATAACATATCCCAGGGCTAAACATAAGATCACCCATCCACCTGTGAAGATGTCACCTGTAGGTGTTCAGCATGGGTCTGTGCATATGTGGTACTGTGATCACATTCCCGAGTGAGTGGAGCCTCTGTGATGGTAATATGCCCCTCCAGCATGTCTTATTAACATCATTGCTCATGTACCTGTCCCTGGAGCTTGTAGCTGTAAGGAACTTTGATATCCTCACATGGAGCCTGTCCATCAATGCTGTGATGGACATGGCATCATTGAAAATTCACAGAATGCATCCAAGTAGGCAGTAAGCAACTGAGGAGAGCTGGGGTCACCATAGCCAAACTGTGCATACCATCTGTGTGAGTCCCTAGATCCACTTGGTATGTAAATCTGTGTACATTCCAGTTGCTGCAGGTGTTGGGTAAGGTACATCCAAAATGGGTCATTGTATCCAAGCATGTGCCAGATAACTACAGGGTCACAATGACCCCACCTGATCTGGATGTAAAACTGTATGGGATAAGGTTGCCTAAATAGAAAGTGTCCAACAACATTGGCAACGTGAATGTCAAAGGCAAGAGTACTAAGTATTCATGTTCCCAAATCACACACCACACACACTGTACATGATGTATCATCACCTATGTGGTAATGTGTGTGCACGATGTTACTACCAAAGGTGATGACTATGCATCTAAAGTAAGGTAGCTGTAGGCCAAGCCTCTGGCACCAGTCAGCCATCTCTGTGAGACCCTTTCCTGAGGATGCCTGTGCCAGCTGTGTAGTCGAATATGGCACACAGTTTGCAGTCATCTGCAAACATGGTAATCCATATTCCTCCTGTGTTAGCCAGTATGTATCAGAAATATATACAGAACAAGAGAGGTCCCGGGACTGAGCCCTGTGGGATGCCATGTGTAACTGGTGTATAGTCAGACATGGCACCTGCAATACTGACCATGTGTGTGCTATCCATGATCCAGTTAGCAATCCAGATTGTGACATATGTGTAGATATTGAATCTGTTGATCTAATGTGTAAAGGCCAAGTGGGGTATTGTGTAGAAGTGGTGTGCAAGCTCCAGATAGGCTGTGTGGACAACCCTGTGCACATCTATGGACCTGTTAACTGTTTAAAGACATCAAACATCTGCAAGAGGCAAGATATGCCCACAACAACACCAAATTGTGTAGGATCCAGTGTCTGTATGTTCACAATGTGTATGTGTATGTGTTCCATGATGATACACTCCATAGCATAGCAGACCAGGATAGTTAGGCATATATTGTGATAATGTCCAGGGTCCCTTGTGGCACCAGCACTGTGTAGCAGGTACACCGTAGCTGTACGCCATTCCATGGGTACACATCCTGTAGTAACTGTGATATTGAACAGTGACATAATGTGAGTGTGAAGTTTGTCATGAATCTCGTGTATGCCACAGTCTGGGACACTATCTGGTCCCACTGATGCTGTGTTGTCTGCTATGGAGAGGGCAGCACACACATGTTCATCTGTGATGTCAGGGAGGCTACACCCTGTTGTGATGGACATGTGCACTGCAGGGGGAATTGTGGGGAAACATTCCCACTGAACCTGTTGTCCAGGATGTTTGCAATGTCAGTGGGTTCACTGTATCATTTGTAATTATGCAGTAACTCACAGCATATCTGTGAGTTCCCACACAGGTCCCTGACATAACTAAATAAGGCCTTGTGATTGTCCACAGTGTCTGTTGCAAGTGTCCGTTAGAAGTGGGCCTTAGATGAATCAACAACTGATCGTAGCTATACCATAGTACTGAACAGAGATGCCTTCCAGATTGCGATTGTGCTCTATAATGTAGTAGCCTCCTCCTGTCCATGTACAGCTCAGTAATGGCCAAGGTCCAGTAGACAGGTCCCCTGCCTTTGGAGGAGTGAGTCTTGTAGTTATCTGGGATAGCATGATCCATGAATTCCAGTAGTTGTCCATAGAATGTGCTTGTAAAGTATGTAGTTGTCTGAGCTGTCCCAGGGTCATTGAGGGATACCACCTCAGTTTGTACAAGTGTGATGTTTGCTCATGAGAAGTATGTCACTGAGATCACATAGGATGTGTGTGTGTATGGGATATGTATGTCTAGTGAGATGAATGTGTGTTCCGACCTTAACAATTACAGGTATACCTCTGTTGTGGAACATAGAGTCCCCATGTGTGTGATGATCAGGTACCCCATGTATAACCCCCTATGGGTGTGGTGACCAGGTCTGCCCTAGCATTTGAGTGTAACAATCTTAGCAACTGTTGTGCGAGGGTGTCACTGCTTGAGTAGTATACCCAGTCAATGTTTGTGTATTTGAAGTCACACACTATAATGGTGTTTGGTGAGACCTTCACATTCCCCAATGTTCCCAGGAATAACGACTGTTGTGTCCATGTTTGGGAGTGTGGTCTGTAGCAGTCTCCAAACTGAAATGCAGTTTTGACCACTCTCAGTTGCACATGTACGTTCCCCAATGCTTTGTGTACTGCTACCAACCTGGAGGTGTGTGTATGAATGATGTATATGGAATCCCCCCTATTGTTGTTGTCCAGCCTGAGTCCTGTGTCTGAAAACCATGGTATGATGTAAAACATGTTAGTGCTGCTGTGCTTTTATGAGCCTGAACCAGGTGTTTGTTACTGCACATATATCGACAGATTCCATACTGATGTGAGTCCTGAGTGCATGCATTTTGAGGGTTAGACATCAGTTGTTGAGCACCATCACTCTCCGTTTCCTGTACCCTGTAACATCTATGGCTGTGGTTATGTCATCTGACCCTCGCTTCAAACAGCCACTATGTGTGTGTCAAGAGCCTAAGGCAGTCTGTGAAAGCCTAGGGGTGACAGCTGCATGGCGTCCATAGTGAATGTACATAGCATGTTGAGCATGTAATGCCAGGCTGACAGACACTGGATCCCTGTGAATGACAACAATATGTTAGGCAACTGTTAAAACTGATCATGTCATCTGTATACTGTGACATAGTACTTGGTGAGGGTAAGATGCTACACAAGGTCAGGGTCATACTGTCCTGGCCTACATGATCAGAGAGTCCCTCTCTGTCTCTTGTCATGTAGTCCAGGGAGGAACATCTGAGGGTCTACACACCGGAATGCTCAATGATGGAGCCATATTTGTACTTGCAGTGGACTGACAACAGTGCATGTGTCATGTGGCATATCTTGGCACCCGACACACAGCACAAAGTGACCTTCTCCTTGTTCAGCCTGGTGAGTGGGATGTCAGTGTGACCAACAATTACACTCACCTAATACAGTTGTATGAGGTGTGTTGTGTAGGCCTAAGGGCAGTGACTGTGTGGCACAATGACATTGTGAAGTATGTGATGATATGTGTGTATGGTTGTGTGTTAGCAGTTGTTTGTGTGTCTGCTTTGGATGTCTCAGCTGCTTAGGCAGAGTACATTTAGATGCTCCAAGTATGTCATTGTGTGTCAATGTATACGATTTGCTGTTGTCATTGGTGCATGTGTGACTGTATTTGTGGTGTGTGTGGTTACCTTCACCACCTGATAGACTGTGCCAGTCATGGCTTGGGAGAGCTCAGCCTCCTGTCTGTCTATACAGTTGCACGTTTCACTGATATCTGAGTTTGTTGGTAGGAGGACAGTGTTACCTGTGTACATAAGGCAGTTGTAACAATGTGTCAGAATTCCAATATGCACCAGCTGGACTGGAGAATACACACAAAACCGACCTTTGGACATGCCAGGATATGATTATGACATATACTGTTGACTGATCACAAAGGATCAGTAGTGTGTCAAGTGTGTAAAAGAGTATAACAGGGTTTGGGTGTTCAGGTTTGTTGTTGCTGTGGAAAGATATTCTGCAAAGGAGTACAGACAGAAACATTACACCTCCTTTAGCTAGGTCAGAAATATCGATGTACAGTCATATATGTCCTGAGTCAGGGTCAACTGTACCTGACTGACAATGTCAACATCCTGTCAGACAGGCCCATACATACATACCCACCTCCCAGTGACAAAAGGCCCTAACATCATACCGGGAGATATCACATGTAGAATGTGTAAACTGGCCCCCACAATGCCAAATGAATCCCATCATGTGGATAACAATGTTTCCCCATATGTGTCATAAGTGAACGACAGGACAACAGACACTGCACCCGAACAGTCTGTTGAGCCTCACACTCTCTACAGGATCTTACACCGTTGAATGTGTTACAGCAACATATGGCACACCCCACAAGTGTTGGTGCACAACACACCATGGGAACTATATTCCTATAAGCCTATGAAGTCTGAAATGCTAGTCCATGGAGTCCATCATGATTGCAGTCAGGAATATAGATATTGTAAACCGACAAACACACAACACAAATGTCTGTGGTATGTTAATGAGCACATCATGTTCCCCAAACCTGCTAGATATCTTGCAAGGCAGCCACTCAGGACAAACATCACTGACAGGAGTAACACAGGTCCCACATAGACCTTGAATAGCCCTTTACCAACATCACAGACACATGTGGTATCCACAAAACCTACAATCTGTGCATGAATATGTATTGTCATATGAAGGAATGGTAATATGTCCACAGATAGATCACACCAGGTATGAATTGTGTATTCCTGTTCAAGATGTTCACACCTGCTGACCCACAAGGTTCATTCGTGGGATTGCATAACACTACGTGTACACACATAACCATGTCCAGTCTGATGTCAGCAACCTACAAACATAGCATGTGAATAGAGACTACACAGTAAAGCATGTAGCGCATCGTGTTAATGCGTATCTCACTAGTATCATAACATAGATAGGTAGGGGTTTGAATCCTGCAATTGCTGAGTGTGTGTGTGTGAGATTGGCTTTGAGAGGAGTGGCCTTTTTGGAGACTGTGGAAACACATTAGGAGTGGTGAATACCTCTTTGTCAAGTGTGATGATGTCAGCATCCTACAAATAGAGCTTTTGAAATAAATACACCCAATAAAGCAAATAGCGCATCGTGTTAATGCATATCTCACTAGTGTCATAACATAGACAGGTAGGGGTTTGAGTCCTGCAAACACTAAGTGGGGGTGTATGCGCGTGGTTTCCTTTGAAAGGAGTAGCCTTTTTGGAGACTGTGTAAACACATTTTAAAAGAGGTACATCCCGCTTTGGAAAGTCTGATGATGTCAGCATCCTAGAAATATTCAAGGAGAATAGAAACCACCCAGTGATGCATGTAGCATGCTGTGTTAATGTGTATCTCTCCAGTAACATAACATAGTTAGGTAGGGGTTTGAATCCTGCAAATGCTGAGTGTGAATGTGTGTGTATAAGACTGCCTTTGAGAGGAGTGGCCTTTTTGGAGACTGTGGAAATACATTAAGAGTGGTGAATCCCTCTTTGCCAGTTGTGATGATGTCAACATCCTACAAATAGAGCTTTGGAAATGAATGCTCCCAGTAAAGCAAATAACGTGTCGTCTTAATGCATATTTCATTAGTGTCATAACATAGTCAGGTAGGGGTTTGAGTCTTGCAAACGCTGAGTGTGTGTGTGCCACAGCTGGTCAATGCAGTGTGGGTTTTGCTTTTACTACGGTATGACATATGTTTCAAACAGTATGTGCAGTGCACACATCGGGTATCTGCATGTCAAATAGATTTGTGTACATGTGACCTCAATCAGTACATATGTGTGAAGCCTGCATACTACACGAATACATTTGTAACCTTCGAGAGATTGTGCCGCTGCTTCTCAGATCATAGGCCACATATGTATGTCTGCGTCAAGACCGGCCAATGTAGTGACCTGTGGCCAAGGACATCCCTGCCACACACATCCATGACACGTACTGTAGAGTACTGTGAGTGAGGGTACTTGCTGGGGTATATGTCAGACATGTTCATACACAACAAAGACTGGCAATAATGGACAGTCATGATAGGTGTGCACCAGCCCTGTGGATATGCATGCAGGCCTCTAATGTGTTATGTGAAACACCAAGGGACCCCACAATACCTATGGCTATGTGGATACCAAGGGACAGATTACGTAACACGTGTCTGTCTGTACACATTGGTACCCAACATGCATGTTCAGGGTTACCACCTATGTGGTACTGTTGGGATAGTATGTATAGTAAATGTGGATGACCATGCCATAGATGGTGTACTGCTATACAGCATGTACTGTACAACAGGTATCTGTCTGTATGATACCCTTGTGTAGGATATGCGTCCCATCCGGGGAATGCAGTGTAGGCCAATGCATGCATTAACAGCTGTGGATGGACATATCCCTAGTATGTTTGCATGTACTGAAGAGGGCTTTATGCCACACAGGTGTGGTCCCAGGAACGTGTGGCGGTCAATACCACTGGTTACTGTTATAGTATAGTACTGGAAGGATCCAACTGTTACTGAGTTCCCTACAACTGTGAGTCATTTGTCAGGACATCATCTAATGATTGGTTAAAGTCATGCTGTTGAGGTGGTGTATACTGCCAGACTGCAGATCATTGACAGATATCAACAGTATCACCCACAGCATAGTGCCAACCCATGTCATACACACATGTGTACCCATGTTAGTACATATCTGTAGTAGAATGCATACTGGCCATTGAAAGATACCATGAGATGTTAACAATGTGTAGAACAGGGTATGTCACACATCCGACATGTCCACTATGCACGTACATGCAGACAGTGCACACTCACCATGTTTACAGATGTACACCTGCTAATTTGTAATGCACACATCACACACATACTGTCCACTCACTAACACATGCTGTCAACACTGTATACTTCATCCAAGTGGCACTTGGGTGGACAATACATACTCAGACCTAACACTGGTGTAAACAATGCTACAATGACTATCAGAGTTGTGATGCATAATGCCTGCTCAGATATACCTACAAGGATATCAGTACACCTTCCTGTTGGCAACTTGCTACTATTGCTACACTGCTATGTTGTCACCCTGTGCATCAGAACCATGTTAGCCTATTCCTGCATCAATGTGACAGATGACAGGAGGTGGCACAGGTGTCATCATATGCAAAGGGTGTGTTGTAGGTTTGCCAGAGCCCGACATTGACCCATCCAATTGGCATGTCTGTGTATGTGTGTGTGAGGGACAACAGTATTGCATGGGCCAATGTTGATGTAATGTGTGTGTGTATGTGTGAGCCCTAGTTGTATGGTAAATGTGTGTGTGTCTGCATACACACAACTCCACCATGTGGCTGCCATATACGGGTGGTTGTGGGACAGCCACAGACTGTACCTGTTAGGCCATAAAGATCACTGCTTCTGGCCATGGACACCGTACCTGTGCCTAGCAGGGGTGCTACGGGCAGTATCGGGTACCAACCCTGACTGGGTGCTATCATCAGAGGCAGAGGTATGATGACTGGACCCATGTCCCTGCTGGGACTAGCCAGTGCCACGTGCACGTGGTCTAGTAGGACGGTCAATGGACAGGCCAGCCCCAGCATTGCTGTGGCTGGTACTGCCACTACAGGAGTGGCTGTGATCTGTGGTCCGTCCGCGACAAATGCCAGCTGATGCTGTTGCTGGCATGCATCCACGTCAGCCTCTCATCCTTCCTGCATGGTCCTGGCTCATGGCTAACACATTGTGGAGGACATCTAATGCCTCCCTCCAACGGCTATCAATGACCTTGGTATAATTCTGGATGGCACTGGCAAGGTCATGGATGCTGTCATTGATAGCAGTGTAATGGGCCCTCTTCGCCTTTAGTCCCTGTTGGGTGTACCGTTGCATATGTGCCTGTGCCTGCATTACAGCCTGGAACATACTGGAGGTTGTAATACCTCTGGGGGCATGTCTGCCAGGGGCAGTGCGACCAGTGGTGCTCCCCTGAGAACCCTGGACATCCGCCTATGTGGTACCGTTCTGGTAATCCAGCTATGGCTGCTGTGAGGGGATGCACGTGCCATAGGTACCACACTCTCCTGGTCAATGCCAACTGTATGCTGCCCCTCAGCTACAGCCATTGGTGACAAGGGATGTACTGGCAGTATGAGTGTGCGCATAGATGGGGTTGACCGCTGTGTACTGTCGATTGGTGGACCAATGACAGACTCTGTCAGACCTTCCTGTGCCACAATACATGTCTCATCATCTCCACTATTAGTGGCGGTGACATCAGGTTCCCTGCTACACTCAGCCACGCCTAACAGAGCACCTGTGGAAGGAAGACAGGAAACACACTTTACAATCTGTACATGATGTTAGCACACATGCACTCATGAACACATGAACACATGAACACATGAACACATGCACACATACACACATAAACACATGCACACATGCACACATGCACACATGAACACATGAGCACATGCACACATGCACACATGAACATGAACACATGAACACATGCACACATGCACACATGCACACATGAACACATGAACACATGCACACATGAACACATGCACTCATGCACATATGCACACATGCACACATGAACACATGCACGCATGAACACATGCACACATGCACACATGAACACATGCACACATACACACATGCACACATGAACACATGCACACATACACAGAAATACACTGCTCACCACAGCACATACACACACACACACCAGCAATCCAACACATACACAATAGTGGGTGATGGTGGTTGACAGTATCTCAAGGCAAACAGTCACCACACATGTGTCAGCAGGCAGACCATGTGTTGCTCAACACAATGCAGTGCAAGTGTAGACAGCCCTTTCTAATGACATTATACATGGCTTTGATGCATGTGTGTAGTTGTGCAGTGATTGGTTAAACCCTGGAACACAATGTGTACATGGACACTACATTGCTGTGCAAGTATTATCTGCTCTGCAATGTCATGTGCACCATCACTCAGTGGTATACATACCATAGCTGCATGTGTCATCTCTGTGACACATAGATTGACATGTGTGATGACAGTGTCTGTATCCATATCACATAATAGTGGACACAGGTGTAGCAAATGCATGCAATGTGCAGACATGGGATGAGTGGTGTGTGTAGACGTGAAGGATTCCCAATGCACGACATGGACATTGTACAGTGGTTATGGTGCATGTGGGACATATTGCAGATATGTTGTTGCCAGCCATGACATGGCATGCTACATGACTGCAACATTAAACACCACACATACCCAATGTGAGTCATGTGATCTATACACCCAATAGCATTCCAGGACATATATGTGACTCTTTGTACAGATGGCGGCTGTTATGCAAAATGTGTATACTAGCATATGTAAGCACACACACACAACATGCTATGCATGGTGTGTATAGGTGCATATGTTTGCTCACACAGAACAATGAGGTGCACAGCAAAGACTGCTATGTGTAGCACTGTGGTCACTGTAACTGGATGGGGTGTAGTACCATGTGCCATCATCATCCTCATGCATCTTGTGGTCACTCACAGCTACTACTGTGTGACAGACCACCGCCTAGCATACTGTACCTGAACTGCAGTGCTGTGGATACGTTCACTATTACACAACCAATTTGTACATGGGTGTATGAGGTGCCCAGTAGGGAGCATTGCCTAACATGACTGTGTTATGTGTTGAAGACTGTTGCACAGCCCCATGATAGGCCTCTACCCCTGAGGTACATCATGTGTTTGTGGTTGACATGTGGGATACTGACGTGTGACCTTACAGTGGGTGTGTGGTTATGCCATATGTAGCATGACTTTGTGTACTGCATGTGATAAATGTCTTATGTTGTGTACAGGTGTTGCAACTATGCCTATCCAATGTGCAGTACAGGGTTGCCACAACTGTGTGTCATGCTCTGTGTATTGCATATCATTAAGGAAGCTACTGACATTACTGAGCTGTGCAACGTCTCACAGCAAACATGCATGGCATGCATTATGCGTAGGTGTGTTACGTGTACATGGCCTACACCTCACCTATGACATGCATATTTCATTACCAACATTGCAGGTATAACACACTCACCAGCATGGATCGGCTGCCCTGCTGTCACATCAGAGGGACCTACGAGAATATGAGAGGGTTCATCAGTGGCCACAACTGTGGCATTGCTACAGTGGGTATGCTAAACTGCAGTACAACAACAGTCAACAGTCACAGGTGTAGGGATATTATACAAACTATCTGTATTGCACAACAGTAGGCAGCGGAACTGCTAAACACACAGTACACATCTCACGTACACATAATCTAACAATACAGTTAACTGTAGTCTACAGATAGGGCATATTACCTGCTTGCTCCAGGTGGATGTGCTGGGTGGCTCCGGCCTCCATTACAACACATGTCAGAGGTTGCCGTAGCTGTTGTCCAGGAGCCACCACGCTTAGGATCAGCTCCTCCGCTCAGGTGAGGGGGGGGATGTATGGCCACCCCACCACCTGTGGCAAACTGCTGTCTTTGGATATCAGACGCACGCCACCGGACTTGTCTAATTAATTCACTGCAGTGATGGCGTACCTGCTCATATGTCCGGTTATGCATGCCTATGTCATTTACCCAGCTAACAAGCTCCTGCCACAGTGCAGTCCGCTCCTGCTGGGGCTGGCTGGTTCTGGAGAACAGCATGGTGTACTGCTGCAAAAGGCTGTTGACTATCACCTCTTCCTCTTCTGCAGTGTAAGCCGGATTACGTTGGTGGGCCATCTGGCTGAAAAAGATATGAACAATATGTGTGAGAGTGTCCTGTGGCACACTTTACACCTTTACCCACAGTTATCACTTTACTGACATATATACCATCCTATTGTCTGTCAGTGGTTACACACGGTCAATAACACTTATTGGTTCTCAGGCCACAACTAACTAACACTGCCTGGCAGACTCTATATATCACACCACTATACAACAGTACCCAACACACTGTTTGTGACACATTGCACAACCTCAAGACAGGGGTGTATATCACACCAATGCACAAACAGAGATGTCATCCATTGCAATGGATGTAAAGTACAGGTACAGTAGTACCAATCAAACACCCTAGTCATTGATGCCATAGCCCTGCCTAACAGATGTGTCCAGTTGTTACTACAGGTGGCATACTGCTGTAACAGACTGTAGATGTTGCCTGATACACACGTCAACCTTGTAACACACATATGATTGCAGCCATTGTACAGGCATAATCACACACACATCAGGCAAACATACAACGCACCACTGTATGCCAACACAGATGAGCATTACCTGTGTACCATACGGTGCTGTGTACCACTACTTACACACCCTTATGCCTGCAGTCTGTCCTCTGTGCAGACTACAGGAAACACACATGACAGTGTTTCCAAGCAATGTGAATGCACACCATACTGTGCTGTTTAGCCCTACAGCTTCAGGTAGTACTCCAGTTCATATTGGTGATGGATTTACCTGCAGTACCACTCACTAAGCATACATGTATTGCTTTAGCCTACAATGAGACACCACATTCATCAACGGAGAACTACGTCACATCATATGCCATACTACTATGTCTGCCTAACAGTACATTACACATCAGTTGCTGTCCTCACAGCTAGGTTAGGCACTACCATGTCAGATACAACATCACACTAAGCTATCACACATTTACAGACATTGCACACATTCAGCATTACACTCATTCAACCTCACATAGCAGCTATTGCATTAAGTACATGTGTGAGTGCATAGTGTCATAGGTAGGTGATATGCTATTCGCCCTAGGGCCTATGGCAGCCTAGCCATATGCTACCCTGGCCTTAGACACACATGTACTTTGATTTCACTTGCCCCTGCCAACCTGAACCGCAGAGGTGTTTCCTGGGGTGTATTAACAAGCTCCCACACAATCATCAGGGGTATTTATAACAACTGCTAAGGAGGAGCCTTGTTTGCTATTGCTATGTGGTCTATTCCAGTGTATGGCATATGTCTGAGATGGGAACCTATCCCTCCAGCATGTGCTGTTTAATGAGCTGACAAGGTTTAGGGCCCTAGAGCGTGTAACCCTGTGGAGTTGTGATATGTTGCCATGGTGGTTGTCACCCAGCTATGGGTGTGACATACCTCTTTATGTCCGGCAGAGGTCACCTCTGTGTGGCCAGTATGCAATACAGTGTAGTTGTGGTTTTGTGAGTCAGTCTGCATAGGGCATCTGTTTGCGGACAGTATTACCCTTTGGGAGGTCTGTCTGTGGCCTGTTCACCTGGTGTAGTTGTCATATGAAGTACATACCACACAGGGCATTGTGATGAGTAGAGGGGAACCCTACCCTATACTTCCATAGATGACACACCTGTTGTCATGACACATACCACACAGACAGATTACAGGTGTAGTGTGGCACTGTCTTCATCACAGTGGAGACTACTGTCCACCTGTGTCCCATGTTCCTTTATCACACCTTCACTATTAAGTAGATCTCTGCCTATGTGTTAGTTAATGGGTACACTGTTTTGGGAAGGTGGAATGGCACTGCAGTATCAACACCTGTCTATATTCGATGCCTTGTTCACCACACACCTGTTGTGGTACAGATGACCCCGTGTCTCTGTGTCTCTCTCTCACTCTATATGTGTGTATATATATATATATATATATATATATATATATATATATATATATATATTATATATGCACATCTATACACATACATGTACACATCCATTGCTGTACACATGGATGTACATATAGGCACATGTACAGTCCACCTTTCATGGTAGGGATCTCACTTTTGTGACAGTTGTGGGATGTACAGGTATGTGATTACATTGCACAGTGTTGTTCAGAATGCATGTGGGTGTCCTCAGCCCTTGTAGCATTAGCAGGCCTCACTGTCTGTGACACATCATATTTGACAAATCTGTCCCACAGCATTTAACCACCACATGATATATATCAACAGTACCATTGCTGGCCTTAGGCATAGGCCTACTGGGCGGCCACCTAGAGCGCCGCTCTAGCAGGGGTGCTTTTCCACTATTTATGTGGACACAAGGATGGGGGTACCAGGAAGTGTGGTGGGGGGTGCTGTGGGGCCCTTTTGCCTAGGGCACCAGTTGACCTAAGGCCACTCCAGTGCACTGCATGCTGTCTTCTAGGCCACACACTAGAACCTACATGGATATATGCATATATCAACATTCACTGACAGATAGCTGTCCACCCTTCACTAACAGTTGCAGTATGTCCCTTGCCCTATGCACATGTGCAGATACAGATAGATACATACTGCTGCCACACATGGATGATTTGCAGTGTGTAGAGTAGTCTTCAGGAACATCTACAACATGCCAACACATACATTTGAGTTACATACCTTACCTTTGTATTTACCTGCTCCATGTCTTACGGTTTTGTATCGTTTTATTTTTTTGGATGGTTTGATTTGGGTATTTGCCCTCTATTTCACCTTTGGTCTTTTTTTTTTTTTTGATGGTTTGATTTGGGTATTTGCCCTCTATTTCACCTTCGGTCTTTTTTTTTTTTGATGGTTTGATTTGGGTATTTGCCCTCTATTTCACCTTCGGTCTTTTTTTTTTTTTTGCTGGTTTGATTTGGGTATTTGCCCTCTATTTCACCTTCGGTCTTTTTTTTTTTTTTGGCTGGTTTGATTTGGGTTTTTGACCTCTATTTCAGCTTCGGTCTCTGTTTCTGTCTCTCTCTCTCTCTCTCACTCTCTGTCTCACGACACCTGCAATTATATAATTGCATGTGTGGACTGCAGGTACAGCCTGCTTTTCTAGGTATCTGCTCTTGTGCATGTGACAGCCTCTGCACCAATTGCTGCCCACCATTCAGTAATTGCATGCAGACTGCTGTTTGGTGATTGCATTACTCACTGTGATTGCAGCCCACTGCTATAAAATGCTATGTTAGGTAGGCATAGCCCTTTCAGATTTCAAAGGTGGGGCCCGTTCTTGTTTGCTCTGGACATCGTTGTGTCAGTCTGAAGGTTGGTATATGTCTCTTATCTGATGCTAGGTTTGTAGCCAGTTATGTGCATGTTGTACTCATACCTGCATGTTACTGCTTCCAGTACACACATCGCAGTGTAGACATGTATGCACCCCTCCAAATGCTAACACAGGATACATGGGAGTATGTACTTTTTTCTCACTTACACAATTATCTGCCATACAAATGTGGTTATTGCACAGTATTCCTGTGACCAGTGTTTATCCTGGTCTGATACTGTGTGGTGTTTGTAAGGTGCTACTGTAACATTATTCCCTGCTAGGATGGCTGGTTCTCCTTTCACAGTCATGTCATGCAATTCCACAACCACTGCTGGTAAAGACCCACGGAAAAGGGTTTGTGTTATACCATTCCTAATTTCCATTTACATTCCCTCATTGTAATGCATGATATATTTATTTCAGAACCAAGTTATTTGTATATCTGCTGTAGCTTAGTGGCAATTCATGCAGTCTATTGCGTCAATGGTCTAGGGTTCAAGACTAGCAGAGGTTTTTTTATTTTGCTGCTCAACAGAACAAGGACCCTGCCATAGAGTGCCTAAGGCACTTTTAAGCAGTAGTAAGCGGGTTTGCGTGGGTTTGCGCGATGCTTAGCTACACTTAGCTAAGCGCACACATGCGCACACTCACTTAATCCCGCTTACTACTGCTTAAAAGTGTTTACTCCCGCTAAACCCTGTGCTAATTTCTTTAAAAGAAAAGAAAATGGGGAGATAGGAAAGTGGTGAAAAAGGGGGCACAGAGAGGGAAAGACAGTAGGAAAACAAGCTCGGGATGTGCAGGACGGGTGTAGGGAAGGTCCATAGCTGCCCATTTCTTTGCCAGCAACAGCTGTGCATATGTTGAAAATTTGAAGTGAAATTTGAAACCTTCCACCCCTGAGAGAGGGGTGAGGACAACATAGTTTGCTGTACTGCCTATTAGAATTATCAGTGTACATGTCCAATGGACATATGTGCAAAATGGGAAGCTATGTATGGGGCATATTTTTTTTTCGGGTACAGATTGCCCTTTTTTTTTTTTTCAGGGGAGAGTGGTAAGTGAGGTAGAGGAAGTAGGTATATTTGGGGAGGTAGGTTGGGTAGGTAAACAGACAAGACAAACAAGACGCATACAGGGGCAGAGTATGACACATGGGATGGGTAAACACAATTGACGTGGACGGATGTTTGGGAATCGCAATCCCATGAGCCCACAGATGGTAATAGTGGGACTGATATCCGCACCCATGTGCAGTCACCACTGGACCTTCACAGACCCGAGGGTCGCTGTGCTGGGAGCTGCATAGGAGGGGCAGGCTCACCTGTGAGTCGTGCCTCTCTTGCCTCGAGCTGGCATAGGGGATCAGCGACTAAACACTGGATCTCCCTACGCACACAACCCGGACCCGTCAGAGGGTGACAGGAGGCCCTTCTCCGCCACGCTTGCAGGGGGATGAGCCCCATCCCCTGCAGTGCTTCCACCCAAAGGTGGCACAGGACCTATGGAGGAGGGTGGCCCGGGCTGAGCACCAGACCTGCTGGTGCCAGGTGCAACTGCCAGCTGATGTGGGACAGGTGGGTCCGCTGGGACCGGCCTTCCCATACGTTCTGTGATTATGTGTTTTTAATTACAACATAGAAAACAGCATTCCAAGTTAGTTGTAACAGCATACAGTAATATTCCCATTAACCCAACACACCGGGGTTGCAACAGTTGAACAGCAAGCATAACACATGCATGTATTGAATGACAGTGGACATTCCAACAGCATGCAGGGATGATTGGTGGCAACAGGCCACCAAGATTGTGGTGTTTTAACAGGGCACATGCATCAAAGTAGGTGCAGATTTTTTATAACAATAGGACATATGTCCCAACAAATGTTATGAGATTACACATACCCATTGAGGTGTGGAATTGCATTGTTTATGCACATGGAGTAGGGTGTAAAAAGAAACCTCCATTACCATCTTATTAGTACTTTAACTGTACACTACGTTCCTATTGACTGCAGGTGTATATCCCCTACATGTATTCTTACACTAAACAACATGCATTTGATTGCGTTATGGGTTTTGCTACTTCATGATATACCTGGCCTATATCTGACATGGTAACTGTCCATGATGCAGATGTTACTGCTACATACTTGTATTAAATTGACTTGTTTATGTATGTGCACATCTGGATGTGTTCACATGGCTTTTTCACTTGTTTTCTACACAATCCTACTTTTCAGGTAACACACTTACGTTTCTGGGGAATACCTTGACAGGCTACTCGTGTGCCAGATTTACCTATGCATGTCAGCCATTTCACAACTGTTTAGGACTGTTGCATACTTCACAGCTACTGGCACTTCCTTCATCCACTTTATATGGGACTGCACTACTGGGGGTTGTCAGCACTTACTACAACAGAGTAACATTTCTTCACTGCAAGGGTTCAACAACAATTTCTGAGTAACTGGCACATACACACTGCAAGTATTATACCTTTCTTATTTACATTAAAACTCTTTTCTACAGGCTCTCTCCTGTATTTGACATTGCACTGCATACAGTAGACCTATTCAGGAGATGTTATACCTTTATTGATAGGTTACAAGACTGTTTTACAGGCTCACTCACATTTTATTTATGACACTGCATGCAGAGATAGTATTCCAGACATGTTTTTGCTTTATTCATGGGTTACTACACTCTATTCCTGCCTATCTGACTTATGATATGTAACAGTACATGCAGATGATTTATTCAGGGAATTAATGTTTTATACTTCACTGCTACTGCCACTTCCTTCATCCACTTCCTATGGAACTGCACAACTGTGGGTTGACAGCACCTAATACAACAGTACTATTTATTATTGCAAGGGTACAACAACATTTCAAAGTAAGTGACACAGACACACTCCAAATTTTATATCTTCATTAATTACATTGAACACTCTTTTCTACAAGCTCTCTTCTTTACGTGTTATTACAGTGCATATGGAAGACATATTCAGGACATATTATACCTTTCTTGATGGGTTACAACACTCTTTTTCAGGCCTGCTCACGTATATGTTATGACAATACATGCAGGGATAGTATTCCAGAATTATTTTAGCTTGATTGGTGGGTTAGTACACTCAATTTCTGGCTCACTGACATTTGTTATATAACAGTACATGCAGAGGATTTAATCAGGACATTTTATTGCTGTATTATTGGGCTTATACACTTTTCTCATGCTCACTCTCATATATCATGTAACAATACATGCAGAATATTTATTAACCTGCCTGGTGGTGCAGCCTTAGCAGCCTATCTGCATAGGCTTGCTGATTCATAGCACGAGCACCTGCAGCTGTGAAGTAAATAAAGGGATATTGAGACATACCTATACATTATTTAGACTATATTAGCTTATCTTACATACTGCATTCCATGGCTACCTACTTAGTAGTCGGGCATCCTGCATTTGATGGGCCTCCTGGATCCACTGGTTCAGAAGGTCCTGCTTCTGCCTCTTCAGGATTGCGTGGTGGTGACGGACCTGCTCACCATTCCGAGGGACGCCTGTGGCACTGGTGAGTTCATGAGCCAACCGGTTCCAAGCCTCCACCTTATACTCTGTTCCTTGGAACTGGCCCTGCAGGAGTCGAGTCTTATGCCGATGGACTAGGAGCCAAACCATATATCTTGACTCCTTAATGCCCCAGCATTGCGCTCAAAAGTGTGTACCCTCTCCAGCACCAGACATTCTAACTGCAGATGGGAGCTACAATCAGTTATGGCGAGTATTCCCACCTATGAGGCTTAAATATGCCACATTTCTCGCACTTTTCTGTGATTGGCTATTTTTGAATATTCTCAGCTGACTGCAGACCTGCTTAGTAATGGTTAATCAAACATTTATTACTATATATATGTTAACAGTGGATGTTTATCCTAAGCTGTCGTGGCTTAGTGGTTCAGTACTTTGATTATGGTGCAGTGTCCTGGGTTCGAACCTTATCATTGTATTTTATTTTACTACTGTCCAGACAAGTTAGGGGGCGTGGCTGTGTGTAAGCAACTTTGCTCTATGTTGCTCTACGTTGCTCCACGTTGCCCGACGGGGCACTGGTTGGCACACCGCGCACCTCCGCGCAAACCAATTGCACTGGGTAAAGCGCAATTTAGCTATGGGCAACTACATTGCTCTGGGTAAAGCGCGAGTTAGCTAGGGGCAACTACATTGCGCTGGGTGAAGGGCTGCTTATCTGCGGCCAATTTTATATTGGGATCCTTTAAAATATTTATTTTATTCACTGATACATTGGCCATTTCACTGCATTTTAGTTATGTTTAAACATATATGTTGGGTATTATTCCATATACTGATTTAAAATATAAATACAAAAGGGAGTGGTGGGACTCAAACCATGAATGCCTCTTCTTTGTGCGAATGCTCTACCATTATGCTATTGCTATTTCGCATGATTTGCATAAACATTCTTTCTTATGCTCTTCCATGTGAGAATTGCTGACTGTAGCTAAGCAATGGGCACACACGCGCACACATGTGCAAATATGGGCAGCTATTTTGGGAATTTAAAAAAATGTTATGGTTATGCATTTTAAATGTGTGATGGGGGTTTACATTATCAGGCAGTGAGGTGTTGGGTGCAGGGACATTTAAGCGGACTCGCTCTTATTTATTTCCATTATTTTTAAACACTTGCATGGGCGTGGACATTTGGACTGCTTGGCAGTCTGACATGCCCCCTGCTTTCTTACATGGTCCGTGTAGGACTTACGGTTGGGTCAGCGTGCCCTCATGCATATTCATGGCACGCTGACATCATACCGTTCATCTGCAGCCTCCGAGTAAGGCTTATTAAGTCTTACACTGAGGATTCATGAATCCGGGGGGCTGTGTATGTAAATTAGTGTATTGTTAGTATAAGTAAATATCATAAATTAACATTGATATAAGAAATAGTGTTGTGAGCTGAGAATAGCTCACTGACAATGATTAATAATTTTATTGTTTATCAGTTTAAAGTTAAACATTCCCTTTCCTTACTTGTGTATAAAGTGGATGAGGTGTCAACTCATTTTTTGTGTTCTCTATGTGAAACTTATCAATTGAAGTTCTGCTTAATGAATCACTGCGAGTATAGATTCTATATACACACTGACATTGACTTGAAGTTTTTAGCTTTCCTGTTTCTCAGCAGTTGTGCAAACTATAAGGTAATGTACAAGTAAGAGAGGTGTGTGGAGTGAAGACTTCAGTGTGAATCCAGGGGGAGGGGCTTCATATCTTTTTTCTCTCTTTTTTTTCATGTTTAGTTGTATCTTGGACAATTTTGTCTTTTCCATATGAGTTTTCAACCTGGTTAGACTTAATAAGACATGGTGGAACCGAAAGTTAATATCCTGTATAAACATAATTATATATATTTATGCAAGTGTGTGCATACATGCCTTGTGCATAAGGACCTTCCCAATATGGCAGGTCTCTGGCACCTTCATTGGTATAGCAATATTCCTTTTATGTTTGTTAAAATCCTAATGGTACTGACAGTATTACTACTCCAGAATCTAGGACAATATCATATATATGGCGTGATGAGGCCTCTGTGTTATAGATGCATCACATCTGTTAGTCTCAACCTTTCTTTTCATTAATGCACTTAAGTATTGCACTGAATTTCACAACTTAGATCTTTCAATGGCTTGCAAAGTTCAGCCTTTTCTAGATCCCTAAAAATGTTATGCTTGATAGAATGCAGTCTGGGATCACTAAGAATGACAACCATTGGATTCTTACTAGAAAACAGAGAAATAAAAAAATTGTTATTCTAGGGGCAAATAAATAACACTTGTCACATCCAAACTGTTCATTCCAAAACCTCCTGTATAAGCTTCAGATACTTACTAACCAGCAATTCTCTTTCATGCTATTCCTTCCTTACATCACTTTCTGAACTATTGCTTTGGTGACAGTAGGTGTGATAGTGAGTCATGCAAAACAGAACAGACTTTCATAGGTCCATCAGACAGTCTCAAACTTTTTCCTTGTGATCCCAGATATTTCCAGGCAAACTAAGAGAAACAGTACTTCCTTCATTTATTGGTTATGTCTAAAGGCATCCTCATAAAGTATCTAAATTGCTGCATCTAACTCCTAATAACAAGAAACAGCAATGGCCATGCTCTGAGATCCTCTTGAATTGCAGAATAATCTCAGCTAAGATGGAAAGGTTCCTCATTTCTTCCTCTTTTATCCATGAACTTATCTTTTCAATCATTACACAAAGGTCATTTAGACAGCCGAAGACAGGGCAATAGGCTGACCAGCAGACTAAAAGCTCTGTGTTATGATCAGTTCTCATTTTACCACTAAGTTCACTAGAGAGCCTGAAAGCCTGCTGCTGCTAGAGTCAACTAGTAAGTCCCTTGATCCTCTTTACCTTTCATCATGAACATGACCCCTGGCTACTTAAACAACTTTACCTGAGTTATCTGTCTCCACCTCCACCTTCCCAACTGCAGAGACATTTCCATTTTTTTTTTTGGGGGGGGGGGCAGATAACCATGAACTCTGAGTTGATAATGAGGATTGTCATCCTTACTGCTTTCTCAGCAGCAAATCTGTCCAGTGTGTGCTAGATTATTTCTTTGTTATTCAGAGGAGAAATCTCCTTATGGATGCTATGAAATATTGGTTCGGCCTTGATATCCTGAGATAAGGCACCACTGACAAAAATGTCCTAATTGTACTTTTCTTTCTTTCTTTCTTTCTTACGACCAGATTTTTTTATCGATTGACTATCCATGTTACATTGATTTGTGAACATTTTTGCTTTATTTTCTTTTCTATCATATAAGTCTATTACATTACCAAGAGACAGCCATACTGTTCTACCAGTATATCACCATTGTGTAGGACAATGCTTTATTCCTCTTTTATCACTAAAATCCTGTAAAATCTTTTACTGGTGCAAAAATAATTTCTGTGTATTTTTCATGTTTTCTTCTGCCTTACTCATGTCTTCATTTTAGTGTCACATAGATTAATTGTATTGTGGCCTTTTTAATGTTTTTGTTTTGTCAGGAAATAGGCGTTTTCAGAATCACCTTTGAAGTATATGCTATTTCACTACTGGAAATAGATCAAAGCTAATATCAGGTGTCAGTGAGATTTTCTTCCGAATGTCTGTTCTCCTAAATGTTATGTTTTCTTTTTCAGTCTTGAAAAATCTGTAGTAAAGTAATTCATTGACACACTGAGAATGCTACTCCGTCTGTAAGTAGAAGCTGCAATATAATTGTAAGTTCCATAATAACTTTAGAAATTACTTGCCTTATTGCCTACATCCCCATTGCAGACTGATACTGTGATATCACACAGACTTGCCATTGCTTATGCAAGCTTCTCTGCACGAGTCTGTTGCTGTAGTGCAAATGTAGTTTGGTGAAAATGTGCAATATTGACACATACTACTGCATGCAGTTCCAAACTCCTTCATTAGATTTCAAAAAAGCAGCAGGTCAGGCTTCCTGTTTGGATGGTAGCCAAGTGTCAGGCATACCTTCTTTCATATCCTACCTTGTTCCTCTGGAACTAAGATCACTGATCTCATTCCACATATCTGGGCTGTGGTTAGGGCATTATCTGCGATATCTATATCTATCTGTCTGTACCTACATTTATAACTAGATCTGGATCTATATAAATATATGCATGCACGCACACACACACACACACACACACACACACACACACACACACACACACACACACACACACACACACACACACACATATATATGAATATGTATAAATGGGTCTACTTTAAATGTGTGAAAGCTCATTTAAGTGAAATTCACATTACTGAAACAAGTTTGCCGAAATTCCATGCAATCAAAAACTTACAAGAACAAATCGCAGAAAATGGAACAGCAGTTATTAACAGTCACAGCACTATTAAAATAGATGTAAACATGCCCTTTTCCCCAAAGTAGTGTGATCTCAGAGTTGGTATATTTAATTTGTGGGGAGTGTGGAGGGCAGACTCCCAACATGGGGGTTGCAGTAGGCATGCCCCCCTGCAAAAATGATGTTAAAAAATCAATTGTAGTGTTTTATATAATACAAGACTTTTATTTCACTTGTTTATTTATTAGGGTATGTGTACTTTAGTGCAGACTGGTTTGCCATGTATTTTTTATAGAAAGATGTAGTGTGGGAATAGAACAAAGTTTATTTTATTACAGTAATGTTTCTTTAAGGTTTTGTTGTATTATTGGAAGAGTCAGTAGTGGGAGTTTGTGATTGCCATGTAGGCCTAGTTATTTAAAAATGTATCTTATCAGAAAGTTTCTGTTTATTTTTTATTAGAGAATTACTTCAAAAAGAATTGATCAGAAGTATCCAGTAAGCTCTACTCGTTTTTTTGTGATTTGTTCTTGTTAGTTTTTAATTGTATAGAATTTTGAAAAAAACACAGGTGATAGCCAGGTAGTTTAGTGATTTAATGAACCAAATTTCACAATCAACACTACACAGTTAGCGCTTTCATCTGACAAGGACTTCTTCAGACTGAATAATGTGATATAAAACATTACAACATAAACAGTATTTAAAAAAGAACACATGACTTTAATAATGATGTAACTTTCTTCTTTTTAAATAAGCTACAAAATCAGATTTGTCATTTAACCCAGGTGGATAGCAAGCATTCAGCTTAACCTGCAATACATACTCTTTCCACTCAAGTTCTTCTTCAGCATCAAATTTGTTCCTAACATTTGTAACGTCATCTAACACTATACATTTAAAATCAACGTTACATTCTGAATTGTTTTTATAGTGCTTTGCTAATGCATTTTTTTCATCTTTCATACCCATAGCATATTTATACTCATAAATATGCCTATTTAATTCTCTTGTTGTACGTCTTACATAAAATGAATTACATGACAAACACAATGCCAAATAAATGATAAATCCAGATTTACAAGTATATCTTCCTTGTATTTTAATTAGCTGCCCACCTACTCTTACTTCTTTCTTTTCTGTCATTAAAAAATTACACATATTATAATTAAAATGTTTGTACATGCCTGGATTACTAACCATATTACAAGGGGAGGATTTAATTTGGCTTGAAAAAGATTTTTAAAACTTGTTCCTTTTTTTTTGTTCAAATACTGGCCTTTCTCCCATAACTTTGGATATTTCTAACTCAGATTTTAATAATTTCCATTTATTAGTAATAATAGTTTTAATGGCAGCCCTATATACACTATTTTCTGTCTGCATAGATATAGTAAAATCACTATGCTTAACATTAGAATTTATAATATTTTCTTTGTTTTTTCTTATTGACTGGCTTTCCTTTAAAGCTTCTGTGATTACACTTTGCGGATATCCTCTGTTCACAAACTTATCACATAGACCTTCACTTTCTCTTAAAAAATCACTTTCTTTATCTGTTAGCATATCTATTCTTTTGAGATGACTTTTGATAATATTATTTTTTTGTTTTCTTTGGATGTAAACTGTCATAATGCAAATAGGCATTATTTTGAACCTTTTTCTTATAAATAGAAGTACATAACCATTCTCCTTCTTTATAAATATTTAAATCTAGAAAAATATTTTTTTCTTTATCATAAACTGACTTAAATTTCAAATAAGTACATACTTCATTAAGATAGTTCAGGAAAAGGTTAATCCCATTTCCTCTCAAAATGAGAAAAACGTTATCAATAAAACGTTTATAAAACATAATATTTTTCATAAAAATACTATCACAGGTATGGATTCTTTCCCATCCTTGCATAAAAATATTCGCCTAACTAGGTGCAATGGCTGCACCCATAGCCACACCATTAATTTGCTTATACATCCTATCATTAAATTAAAAAAAAATTGCAGCTCAAAATCAAGTCCAACATTTCCATTATAGGACTAACCATCCCTTTGGATAGTTTGTTAGACCTAATATGTTCCAGCCTCACTATTTCAATTTCCTCATAGTTAGGAATAACAGTATATAGTGATTTAATATCAAGGGTAACTAACAAATCTTCTCCAGTTACTTTCAAATCTTTGATCTTATTTTTAAAATCAAATGAATCATTGAAATAAGCAACATTTTCTATCACAGTAGGCTGCAAATACTTGTCTACATACGTGGTCATCACTTCTGTTTTGCTACCACTACTTGTAACTATTGGACACATAGATGGATTGTCTAAGTCTTTGTGTATTTTTGGCTGACCAAATATCCGACTTATTCTAGGTGCCTCTACAATTAAAAATCATCTAATTTGTTCAGTAATGCGTCCTGCTGAAAACCATTCTTTGATTTGACCATCTACGAGACTATAATCTTTCTTAATTTCATTAAAGGATAACATTTTATAAAAGAATATGTCAGCTAACATTTCTTCCATTTTATTTACATAAACATTTCTATCTAAAATCACCAAAGCGCTGCCTTTATCTGCCTTAGTAATTAAAATTTCTTCATTATTTAACAAAACATTCTGCAGCTCTTTTTGCTTCATTCTCATTAAAATACTTGAAATCAGATTTATTTTCTAACAGCTCTATAATTTGTTGTTCACATAACATTTGACATAATTCAAACTCTTTTCTTAAAGGAATATTATAAATGCTTGGTTTTACAAAAGATCCATGTTCATTGGTTTTATCAGGGTATCATACCTTAAAACTTAGCTTTCTCACATAGTCTCTGAGTGCATTTATGGTGTTGCACTTATTCGCCCTTTTTGAAGGGACAAAATTCCATCCTTTCTTTAGTATATGACATATTTTCTCACTCAGAACTATATTAAGCAAATTAACAACGACAAAAGCAGCGTTGTTCATACCTGAGTCACTCAGCGTTTGTTGTACTTCTTCGTATTGCACTGAGTATATTGGTATGGTACTGATGCTACTTCTGCCCAAGTTCTGTTGTCCTTCCCATTGCATTGATATACCCTCATGAGTTGACTGTTTTTTTCTCTCTGAAAATTCTTACTCGTATTTGGAATATCATTTTGTTTATGATTATATGATTATTATTAATAGTAATTGGTTCACTAGATATACTAACATTATCATTTCTGCTTGCTAGTCTTTTGGACTTCCTCGGAGGATTCTCTCCTCCTTGAATGACTTCCGTTTCCATTTGTTGAACTTCCACTGACATCACTGATGATGTACTGGTTCCTCCCTCTGTCTTGGGCTGCCTACTTGCATCCACACCTTCGTAATCTGCTTAATCTCGCAGATATTTATTGATTTTATGTTTTTTTAACAACTCATTTTCTTTTTCTAATTTGTTTTGTATAACCATTAATTTAGAATCGAAGTTCTCAGATGTCAAAGCATCTTTCAGCTTGAAAAACATTGATCTGTTTTTATTTAGATCTTCCATTTTCCTTTAGTTGAAATCTCATAATAACTCAATATATTGCAGTCCAGCTTGTTGATTTAATTCAACCCATTTTTTAACAAATTCGAGAGGGTAATCCATCCCAACTGGCATAACTGAAACCCTTAACCCTTTGGGAACTCTTTGCATTTTTTAACAGCAATCAAAACATACATTGTCTCACTGCATCCTTTTGAGCTTAACTAAGTCTTTTTCAAGCTGAGTAAACACTTCAAAGTAATAGAAAGATGCTGCAGGAACGTAGTTGGATGATTTTAATCCTTCAAAAGGATTTGAAGGAGGCGCTAAACCAATCATTTAGTGCTTCATCGAATCTTACAAAGCCAGCCACATTGCTAAGGTCAGGACCCAATGACAAGGATGTTACAGAACGGTTTACTCTACTTCTTGATTAAGTAAAATGGAACCATTAGGAGTGTCATTTAATATTCCACCTGTAGTCAGGGTTAAGAAACTAGAGCTTCCTTGGCTATCCATGTAAAATGAGTCAAGTCACAACAAACACACCTCATTGGAACAAGTATTATGTACTATTTATGTTGCAATGTTTTATTTCACATTATTCAGTCTGAAGAAGTCCTTGACAGATGAAAGCGCTAACTGTATAGTGTGGATTGTGAAATTTGGTTCATTAAATCGCTAAACTACCTGGCTATTACCTGTGGCTTTTTCGAGTTTCATACTTGTTCCAGTGAGGTGTGTTTTTTGTGACTTGACTTGTTTTACATGGATAGCCAAGGAAGTTCTAGTTTCTTAACCCAGACTACAGGTGGAATATTAACTGACACTCCTAATGGTTCCATTCTACTTAATCAAGAAGGTAGAGTAAACCGTTCTGTAACATCCTTGTCATCGGGTGCTGGCCTTAGCAATGCGGCTGGCTTTGTAAGATTCGATGAAGCGCTAAATGGATGGATAGTGCCTCCTTCAAATCCTTTTGAAGGATTAAAATCATCCAACTACATTCCTGCAGCATCTTTCAATTACTTTGAAGTGTTTAGTCAGATTAAAAAAGACCTACCTAAGCTCAAAAGGTTACAGTGGGACAATGTATATTTCGATTGCTGTTTAAAAATGCAGAGAGTTCCCAAAGGGTTAAAGGTTTAAGTTATGCCAGCTGTTACCAATTACCCTCTCGAATTTGTTAAAAAATGGGTTGAATTAAATCAACAAACCGGGCTGTAATATATTGAGTTATTATTAGATTTCAAAAGAAGGCAAATGGAAGATCTAAATAAAAACATTAGATCAATGTTTTTCAAGCTGAAAGAGGCTTTGACATCTGAGAGCTTCAATTCTAAATTAACGGTTATACAAAAAAAAATTAGAAAAGAAAATAAGTTGTTTAAAAACATAAAATCAATAAATATCTGTGAGATAATGCAGATTACAAAGGTGTGGATGCAAGAAGGCATCCCGTGACAGAGGGAGGAACCAGTATATCATCGGTGATGTCAGTGGAAGTTCAACGAATGGAAATGGAAGGCATACAAATGGGAGAGAATCCTCCGAGGAAGTCCAAAAGACTAGCAAGCAGAAATGATAATGTTAGTATATCTAGTGAACCAATTACTATTAATAATTATCATAAACAAAATGATGTTCCAAATACGAGTGAGGATTTTCAGAGACAAAATCAATCAACTCGTGAGGGTATATCAATGCAATGGGAAGGACAACAGAACTTGGGCAGAAGTAGTGTCAGTACTACACTAATATACTCAGCGCAATACGAAGAAGATGTAGTACAACAAACACTGAGTGAATCAGGTACTAACAGCGCTGCTTTTGTCATTGTAAATTTGTCTAATATACTTTTGAGTGAGGAATTATGTCATATACTAAAGAAAGGATAGAATTTTGTTCCTTCAAAAAGGATGAATAAATGCAACACCATAAATGCACTCAGAGACTATGTGAGAAAGCAAAATTTTAAGGTATTATACCCTAATAAAACCAATGAACATGGATGTTTTGTAAAACTAAGCATTTAAAATCCTTCTTTAAGAAAAGAGCTTGAATTATTTCAAATGTTATGTGAACAACAAATAATAGAGCTGTTAGAAAATAAATCTGATTTTAAGTATTTTAATATGAGTATGAAGCAAAAAGAGCTGCTGAATGTTTTGTTAAATAATAAAGAAATTATAATTACTAAGGCAGATAAAAGCAGCACTTTGGTGATTTTAGATAGAAATGTTTATGTAAATAAAATGGAAGACATGTTGGCTGACATATTCTTTTATAAAAAGGTATCCTTTAATGAAATTAAGAAATATTATAGTCTCATAGATGGTCAAATCGAAGAATGTTTTTTAACAGGGCGCATTACTGAACAAATTAGATGCTTTTTAATTGTAGAGGCACCTAGAATAAGTTGGATATTTGGTCAGCCAGAAATACACAAAGACTTAGACAATCCATCTATGCGTCCAATAGTTACAAGTAGTGGTAGCAAAACAGAAGCAAGGCCATCTATGTAGACAAGCATTTGCAGCCTACTGTGATAGAAAATGTTGCTTTTATCAAAGATTCATTTGATTTTAAAAATAAGATCAAAGATTTGAAAGTAACTGGAGATGATTTGTTAGTTACCCTTGATATTAAGTCACTATTTACTGTTAATCCTAATGATGAGGGAATTGCAATAGTGAGGCTGGAACTTATTAAATCCAACAAACTATCCACAGGGATGCTTAGTCTTATAATGGAAATGTTGGACTTGATTTTGACCTGCATTTTTTTTGAATTTTATGATAGGATGTATAAGCAAATTAATGGTGTGGCTATGGGTGCAGCCATGGCACCTAGTTATGCAAATATTTTTATGCAAGGATGGGAAAGAATCCATATCTATGATAGTATTTTTATGAAAAATATTATGTTTTATAAATGTTTTATTTATGATGTTTTTCTCATTTGGAGAGGAAATGGGATTAACCTTTTTCTGAAGTATCTTAATGAAGTATGTACTTATTTAAAATTTACGTCAGTTTATGATAAAGAAAAAATTAATTTTTTAGATTTAAATATTTATAAAGAAGGAGAAAGGTTATGTACTTCTATTTATAAGAAAAAGGTTCGAAATAATGCTTATTTGCATTATGATAGTTTACATCCAAAGAAAACAAAAAATAGTATTATCAAAAGTCAGCTCAAAAGAATAGATATGCTAATAGATAAAGAAAGTGATTTTTTTAAGAGAAAGTGAGGGTCTATGTGATAAATTTGTGAAGAGAGGATATCCGCAAAGTGTAATAGAAGCTTTAAAGGAAAGCCAGTCAATAAGAAAAAACAAAGAAACTATTATAAATTCTAATGTTAAGCATAGTGATTTTACTATGTCTACGCAAATAGAAAATAGTGTAGATAGTGCTGCCATTAAAACTATTATTACTGATAATTGGAGATTATTAAAATCTGAGTTAGAAATATCCAAAGTTATGGGAGAAAGGCCAGTATTTGTACAAAAAAAGGAACAAGTTTTAAAAATCTTTTTCAAGCCAAATTAAATCCTCCCCCTTATAATATGGTTAGTAATCCAGGCATGTACAAAACGTTTTAATTGTAATATGTGTAATTTTTTAATGACAGAAAAGAAAGAAGTAAGAGTAGGTGGGCAGCTAATTAAAATACAAGGAAGATATACTTGTAAATCTAGATTTATCATTTATTTGGCATTGTGTTTGTCATGTAATTCATTTTATGTAAGACGTACAACAAGAGAATTAAATAGGCATATTTATGAGTATAAATATGCTGTGGGTAGGAAAGATGAAAAAAATGCGTTAGCAAAGCACTATAAAAACAATTCAGAATGTAAAGTTGATTTTAAATTTATAGTGTTAGATGAAGTTACAAATGTTAAGAACAGATTTGATGCTGAAGAAGAACTTGGGTGGAAAGAGTATGTATTGCAGCTTAAGCTGAATGCTTGCTATCCACCTGGGTTAAATGACAGATCTGATTTTGTAGCTTATTTAAAAAGAAGGAAGTTACATCATTAATAAAGTCATGTTTTCTTTTTTAAATACTATTTATGTTGTAATGTTTTATATCACATTATTAAGTCTGAAGAAGTCCTTGAGGGATGAAAGTGCTAACTGTGTAGTTTGGATTGTGAAATTTGGTTCATTAAATCGCTAAACTATCTGGCTATCACCTGTGTTTTTTTCGAGTTTCATACTTGTTCCAGTGAGGTGTGTTTTTTGTGTATAGAATTTTGGCAAATTCGTCTTGGTAATGTGAATTTCATTTAGATGAGCTTTTGCTCATTCAGAGTAGACTCATATATATATTTATATATATATATATATATATATATATATACATATATATATATATATATATATATATATATATATATATATATATATATACATATATATATATATATATATATACATATATATATATATATATATACAGAGAAATAGACATATACGTATGTACAAAATATACAAAGATCTATATATATATATATATATATATATATATATATATATATATATATATATGTATATAGATATACTTCATTTGCCCTAACTTCCGATTGACCGACACCCATTTGCCCGACCCTATTTGATCGAAATTTCATTTGACCAAAATGTCATTTGACCGACACTTCATTTGTCCGACAAGCATTACTGGTAAGTAAAAGGGATATGCCCCCTTCCCCACTGTAGTGCGACCCTGGAGTTATAATATATAGTTAGGGGGGTGTGGGGGGTACAGCCCCCACTTACTTTTGTTTTGCTAAGAAATATTAAAGCAAAACTGAACAATATAATATGAAATGTGCCCCCCACACCCCCCTAACTATATATTCTAACTCCAGGGTCGCACTACAGTGGGGAAGGGGGCATATCCCATTTTCTTGCCAATAATACTTGTCGGTCAAATGAAGTGTCGGTCAAATGAAGTGTCTGTCAAATGAAATTTTGGTCATTTGGTGTCGGGCAACTGGGTGTCAGTCAATTGGAATTTAGGGCAAATGAAGTAGACCCATATATATATATATATATATATATATATATATATATATATATATATATATATATATATATATATATAGATAGATAGATAGATATGAATCTACTTAAATTAGTCAAATACTGCTTATGTTGAAACAAATTCATTGACATTATGCATATCAATACACTACTAAGCATGCACAGAGAATTTATCTCTGTGCATGCAAAACTTAAAAAAAATAAAGCATCATTTTTTGCAGGGGGACAATTCCCCTGCACCTCCTGCTTATTATATTTTCTAACTCTGAGATCGCACAATCCCCATGGAAGAGGGTATACTCCACTATCCTAGGATCGTCGATATCACATGCCTGTTGACCAGCTGTCTAGGTGACCAAATTGTGTCAAAAAACGGACAGATCTCAACCAAGGTGTAATTTGACAAACTTAGAGGGTCTTGAGTGTATATTTGTGTGTGTGACTATATAGCTATCTATGTGTGTATACATATATATATATATATATATATATATATATATATATATATATATATATATATGTATAAAATAATGAGATGCGTGTGCATGTTTGTGTGTGTGTGTGTGCGTGTGTGTGTGTGTTTATCCCTAGTATAAATTATTTTTATACATCTGCATTAAGCACATCAGCATTCTTAAAACTTCTGAATTACTTATGGAGAACAACAATACACAATATCACTGCCTAAACAAACTTAAGTAAAACAGAAGTACTGCATGTGATATATCATTGCTTACAAGCTGTATTGAAATGATCTCTGGCTTTAAAAAAAACAATTTTAATCGAAGGTTTATTGAAAAATATAAAACTAACATATTCTAGGATTTCAAGGGTATATTACTCGTGTTAGTCCAGATACAACAAATGGGGATTTTTGGCTGAATATACTTTATTCATTACAAGTGAAAACCATAGCAGAGAATTTATTTAATGAGGGTATATTTACCCTGGAGTTTCTGAAGTGACATTTAAAGACTGTTTCGAATATAAAAGAATATGTTGACTTGGCAGGAAAGCATTTCCAGCTGGTTGTGATTCCTTGACTTTAGGAACCATTTTTAATATTTAATACATAATTCTGTTGTGCAGAAGCTACCCTAATGAACTGTATGTATAGTCTCCTGAGATTCCTTCAGTGCAGAGATATAATTAATTTATGCAGAGTTGAAACTTGACTGTGAACAGCATACTTTAGGACCCCTGGTGCATTATATATAAATCAGTATGAGTTCTTTAAAACAAAATTAGTTACAGAAAGTCCTCTAGAAAAAGAAACATATTTATTATTCATTTAAGTTTTACAAACTGTAGGGTCTAACAGTGTTTTGTATCTTACTGTTGCTTATCTAGGCAGCATAGTTCTGACCAGTAGTTGTTTTAAAATAGCTACCTGTTTGGCGAAATTGCTGTTCAAGACATTAATGGAGGAATTATGTTATTATCATTATATAAGTTTAATTATCGCTGTGTTACCTGTAAGTCAGGGCAATTTGAAAAATGGGTAACACTGCTTTACACAAAAACCTTTTAGAAATCCCAGTAACCAAATAGTAGTTAAGATTTTTTTGAAAGTAGTATATATTAAAGGTAATTTTTATAAATAAACATCTTCATTTTGAACTGGAGTTCATTTAGGTATCACTAAGCATTGCAAAAAATATATATCAAGGACAGTCAATGATATTATTGTTTGAATAGCAACTTACAGGCACCCAATTGCACCAACGCATGTGGACAAATACATCTGAATGCAGACTGTCAGTTCACATGTTTTTGTTTGCTTGATTGTGTCTACTTTTCTTAATTTCACTTTTTTTTACATTTATGCTCTATCTGCAAACACACCATGCACAGAAACACCTGTAATACCCCCAATATACACACACACACACACACACACACACATGCACACGCACACACACGTGCACACGCACACACACACATATGCAATCACACGCACACACACACACACACACACACACACACACACACACACACACACACACACACGCACACACGCTCACGTGCACACACACACACACACACACACACACACACACACACACACACACACACACACACACACACACACACACACACACACACACACATACGCAATCACACACACACACACACACACACACACACACACACACACACACACACACACACGACAGATACAATATCTCAAATGTTTTTTTTTCTTTTATTCATCTTACTTTTCAGTGATAACAGACTGTATTGTCTTAGCTTCTATCTGATGAAAAATACCATTTTCATTCTCATCCAGTAGACAGAGAACCATTCCAAGCTATTGCCATAAAAACACTGGGAGTGGGAACTGTCATATAGTGTCTCTACCTAAGTGCACGTGATAAACTGTTTCTTTAACAAGTGAACCAGAATACTAGCAATGCTACACCTAGCTCACGTCAGCTTTTTTTGGTGAGTTGTGAAATAAACAAGTGCATAACATCAGGTGGAGCTATATTATTCAAAACCTTAATGAAGCAATTTGTATAAAAGCAGAAAACAAGTCATCCTTCATACTAAAAATATTTCTTCAGTCAAGTGCGTTTGTGCGTGTGTGTGTGTTTATATTTATATATATACATACATATATATATATATATATATATATATATATATATATATATATTTTTTTTTTAGTAGAAAACATCTACGTTGTTGTTCTTTTGGCTTTTCCAGGTTTGGGGTAGCCACAGCGGAACTCTGGTTCGCTAATGATTGGCAGTCAATTTTTTTATGGTGCTGAGGTGCCAGCCCAACACCCAACCTTCAACGAAGTCACACCCATTCACGCATATCTTTCAAATGCCACTCAACCATGGAGAGGACATGCAGACTCCACACAGAAGGTGCTCCAGCCGAGAATCGAACGGGAGAACCTTTTGCTGTGAGGTGACAACACTACCGCTGCACCAAACATCTACGTGATTACAGAAAAACTTTTGCTAAGCTCCTTCAGACAGTGTTTAATTAAATAAGTGGTATGTCTTAACCCTGGCGGATAGCATGCAATAAAATCATCCTAACAGAAATATTCACTTTGCTCAAGTCAGTTTCTGAGGTCAGCGCCCCTAAGTGACAAAAGAATTCTCACCTTTGAAACAAAAATAATGTTCACAAATGGCAAGTCATATAATTTTTAATGTCCCCATTATTTTCTGCAGTCTCTGCTTTGTTCCTTGGGTTTCCTGGTAGCGTTTTCACATAAGAATCAAATTAGCTTCAGAGCAGATGTTTGCATTGTAGTCAGCATTCTTCATAAAATAACTTTTAATTATATAGTAAGAGAAAATATCACACAGTTCTATACTTTTGCACAAATAATTGTATGAATTCATATCACTTTTTGTTAGACAAAAGTTATTCCTAACACTTTTGTAAAATGAAACATTTTTATTTGCTTGGTTTAATGTGTGACAGTTTCTGAATTTCAGGATGTGTCATTAAACTGGATGAGCTTTGCTATATAATAACATATACAACATACCACCTATATCAGTCATATTATCCATAACATATTAAAGTATAAACTAATATTAAAATATGTATAATGACTCAATTGATTTGCAAAACTCTACCAAACTGCTTTTACACATTCTTAAATGGTTGGGGTATTTTTTTTGCTTAACATCTATAATTTTTATAAATTGTTTTCACATAATATTGCATACATTTGCAATGTATTCCAAGTTATATATACATTCTAATACTTTTGTAGATTAGCAGCTGCATCATATCTGGCAAAGAGTCTATAGCACCAGTAAGAACACATTTCTGAATAGCAGAGTAATTATTGAGTTAACCAACATTAGTCAGTGGTCTGATAACATCTCTTAAAATTCACTGAACATGAAGCCAGTGGTCTGTGATATTACTCCTACCCATAATATGTATAAATCTTCTTCTTTTGGCTTTTCCCAGTTAGGGGTCGCCACAGCTGATCACCTGTCCACTCATGATTAGCAGTGGAGTTTTACAGTGTTGAGTTGCCAGCCCAGCACCCAACCTTCCACAGAAGGCACACACTCATGCCTAGGGCCAATTTAGAGTGTCCAATCCACCTACAGCATGTCTTTGGGATGTGGGAGGAAACCAGAAAACCCCAGAGGAAACCCACACAACCACAGGGAGGATATGCAGACTGCACACAGAAGGCACTCCAGCTGAGAATTGAACCTGATAACCTCTTGTTGTGAGGCACCAATGCTAACCACTGTACCACCATGGCCACCCTCATGATATGTATAAATAATAGTGTGAATTTATTACTAACCTTTCTCCTACACAAATGGTAGTCCACACAAGAGGCCAGTGTTCCTAACTTCCTTCTCCAGTTACTACCATTCAGTCTCAGCCAAAAATTTCTACTAACCACATTCAAACACCCCCGCTGTCACAGATAATATGCAGCACTAACACTTTGCCCCTATTTCCCATGCAGGCATTGCTGACAGACTTTAAAAATCTAAATATAAATCCTTATGTTGTGCGGCTGATAGCTAACTGGTTGTCTGAAAAAGCCCATGTGAGTAATGCTGCAGGTATCACTCCTAAAGCAACAAAGTTACCACTGGTGTACACAGGGCTTAGATGTAGTTACTCTTCCTAACTAACATTTATTTCTTAGGAGCTCAGGCTAGCATGCTTGAATATAAGTAATTACTTGCAGACAGCTGTAAACTGAGTGCTTTTATTCAATCTTCAGCTGACTTGGAATTTTTATTCAGTCTTCAGCTGACTCGGATTTCTATGTTAATAGTATGTAGCAGATGCTTATGGATACTGCTACCTATGAGGGGATTTCTTCTACAGCAGTTGATTCAGTTGTTAAACGTGTACATGGGGCCCTGTATGACTTATTAATGGATAGCAGAATTACGCAGGAAATGCATGATTTCATGTTGGTTGATAAACCATTAATACCAATGACACATTGCTTGCCCACGGTACATAAGGCCCTTATTAACCCACGTTTCCATCCCATAGTTTCAGGGAAAGGATGAGTGACTGAGTTTATTTCAGTATGTATTGAGAGTCATGTTAAGAAACCATTGGAGAAAGAAGCAGTGGTCCTAAGGGACACTGAGCATTTTTTATGTACCTTGAGAGAGTTTGCAAGAAGAAATGGGCCATGCACGAATGATGTACAGCTGGTTACTATGGACATTTAGACTTTATTCACAGTTATACCCCATGATATGGGTATAGATTCAATAAAAAGGTTTTTGACATCTTGTACCGATTTTCAATATGAACATAATGAAATGATGGGTATTTTACTGGAGCTTGTTTTATTTAATAATGTATACATTTTTAAAGATGCCTTCTACATATAAAAGCTTGGAGTGGTGATGGGGACCCTCTGTGCTAACAGTTATGCCAACCTGGTGTTGACTGACTGGGAGAGTAGGGTGGTCCTCTCACAGTATGCTTTTTCTATTCATTTATTGTATTATAAAAGATTTGTGAATGACATCTTTATTTTATGGCATGGTACACAGACTGAATTGCAAAATTGTGTGTGCTTTCTCGAGCAAAGTAGTGAGTGTTTTAGATTTGTATTGAATTATTCGGATACCTCTGTTGAGTTCTTGGATGTGAAAGTTAATTTGGTTGATGGTAATATATGCAATTCCCTTTATAGGAAACCATGCAGGAAAAATGAATTGTTACATTGATCTAGCATGCATCCCAAACATGTTTTTAGTAACATAATTAGGGGACAACATTTTAGGATGTCTAGACTTCATACTGAGGAAATAGAGTATGTAGAAGCAATGGCCACCCTTAATAATGACCTTGAAAGAAGGGGGTATAATCATAAGGATCTAGATATGATCTCAACTGAGATTCATGGCCTGCGATCCACTAAGGGTAAACCATTTTTTCATAGGACCATGGAAGGACAATATTATGATAGGACATATTTGTATTCTTCAAGTGATGACCTTAGGTTACCATTAATAGACAGTAGTAGCATTCGCCAGGTTTGTGATATTATGAATAAACACTGGTCTATTTTGTCATCTAATGAACAGATTAGAGGGATAGTGGGAGATAGACCGGGCTATGCTTTCAAAAATAATATGTCGCTAAAGAGACAGCTTTGTTATACCACAACAGAGGGACTGTAGAGCATGCACCTTTATAATGAAAGAGAATAGTTTTAGGCATCCGTCTATTGATTTTATGTTTTCACCTAAATTTTATGCTGATTGTAGATCGAGTGGTCTAGTATATTTAGCTAAATGCAGAACTTGTACTTCATATTATGTAGGGAAGACCACCAGGATGCTTAAGGACCGCATCCTTCAGCATCAAGGTGATATTAAGAATAATAATTTGCTTAATGCACTTGCTAAACATGTATGTGTGAATGCTGGGCATGTTTTTGAATTTATGGTTCTGCATTTAGTGCCTGTTGATAAGAGGAGGGGTAACTATAACAACAAAGTTGAGTTTGCTAAAACTAAATGGATAATACAAATGCAGGCAGATAAGTCACCAAGACTTAATGGCTCTGTGCCTTTATAGCCGGTACTTAAGAAGCATAGATGTCATCAGTAAATTGATAACTGATGAATGTTTTTGATTGGCTGTCTTTTTATATTTGTGTGTTTAAACCTGGTTGTTTTCTTTGTATTTTGGATCTGATGAACCACAGATCGTGTGAAAGCACGTATCCAGTTTTTATCCTTACTTTTATATAATAAATTTTGTATGCTCTCAGCTGTGCTGGTCGCTTGGAGTTTATATCTTCTGCTCAATTTCTGTACTCTTTTGAGCGACCTTTGGCTGTTCTTGGTAATTTTTATCTGTATCTTCAACTGACTCACAATTGCTCCAACATGGGTTATACCATATTACTTTATTAAAGGAAAATGGTCTGGAATTAAATGTAAAAAAAATAAATGAATAGTGTAGCATGGATCATTTTGTTAAACAAAACATTTCACTTACCTTATAGGTGATGCACCGCTGCAATCTGACACTATTGTAAGGGATCTTGGCACTCTTGTTAATATATTTGTTATCATTTGACCATCATGTCTCCACAGCAGTTTGGAAAGCCTTTTGCATGGCTTATCTAATTTCCAAAGGCATCTTCTCTAGCTCCAAATAAGTTTTAATTTCCCTTTATTCTTATCTTGTCTGACCCACTATTGAACATAAGGTACCTTTTGGCATTTATTTGTCTAAATATATCAAACAACCTAAGGTGCCTCAGAGATTCATAACTGAGAAGATCAGTGGCTTCAAAAAAAATTCAGTGCTTTAAAAATAAAGGGCAGCAGATTTTGGCTGAAGTGAATTAGAAGTGGGTCTATATTAAATCAGCGAATGCTTAAAATAGCGAACGCTGATTTATCAACCCTTTAAAAGTGAAAGTTTGAAAGCCCGAACACACGGAACAGCAATTTTTTTTCCAGGGAAAAAAATCGCCTGTCTATTTTCGTGACTTTGCCATTTCCTCCACTCTGGTATGATCTCGGAGTTGGTATATTTAAGTAGGGGGGTGTGGGGGCACAGCTCCCCACATTGGGGGGTGTGGGGTGCAAAGCCCCCCACTTTATTTAGTGTTTTGAAGTTTTTTTCTTTTTTTTGTGGAACAGTGATTTTTTTTCCTTGGGAAAAAAATTTGCTGTTCCGTGTGCTCGAGCTTTCAAGCTTTCACTTTTAAAGGGTCTATAAATCAGCATTTGATATTTTAAGTGTCCGCTGATTTAATATAGAACCTTAGAATTTGTGAGTTGTTTAGAAAAGAGGGCAGAGGGTGCTTGATCAGTGTGTGTGTGTGTGTGTGTGTGTGTGTGTGTGTGTGTGTGTGTGTGTGTGTGTGTGTGTGTGTGTGTGTGTGTGTGTGTGTGTGCCAGCTCATGTAGACAAGGGTGATTCAAATCATGGAAGTTTGCCCTTCCCAGCAAAAACAAGATTAAAGGAGGAAAAGAAAGATGTTCAGTATTGCTCTTCTCCTATATTATAGGTCTTTCTTTTTCAAGTATCTTGGGATTCTGCAAAGTGACACTCAAGATTTCAACTGAGAGCTATGATGGCTATATGTATGTTATTAGTGAATGTTAGGATTAGTGTGGAGTTACATTTGGATGTAGATGCTACTAGAGGTAGGCCATATTACAGCTGGGATGGTAAAATGTCTTTCACTGTTGCTGTCACAATTGTAATAATAAGAAAGAGGAATATTTTAATTAGCCCAAAAATGTAGTGTGTCGATCTTTTCCTTGTGTTTCTAGATGGAGAGTGCAGTTTAGAGAAGAGTCAAGCCAGATGTCTAGTAATTTGAATGAGTCTGTATTTTCTATGGCATTGCTGTTGTAGTTCTTAATTTGTAATGTAGTTTGTATTTTCTTGAGCCTTACTTTAATATCAAGGAGTACGATTTTTGTTTTGATAGAGTTGATTAGAAATCCTGTTACTGATCCACTGGATTACTGAGACAAAATGAGATTGTAGATCCTTTTAAAGAGTTCTGAGTGACTGATTTTTGTGGAATACAATCTTGTGAGTGTACAGTACTATGGGGAGGTGGAGATGATTGCACAGTAGTTTTCTAATAAAAATAGAGAAGGGGCAGTAAGGAATACTGTGGACTGCCTTTTTGAAGTTTAGCTCTGTGTGTGTGTGTGTGTGTGTGTGTGTGTGTGTGTGTGTGTGTGTGTGTGTGTGTGTGTGTGTGTGTGAGAGAGAGAGAGAGACAGAGACAGAGACAGAGACTGAGAGAGAGAGAGAATGTACTTTGAAAGATAAGTGGAACTTAAACAGGTAGTTTTGAAACAATGGAAGGGTTTCTGGGTTTATGCCAATTTCCACAAGTTACTACAAAAGGATGTTGTAATTCATGAGATCAATGGCTTTGATAACGTATATAAAGATGGCACCAGTGAGCTGAACTTTGTCCATGCTAAATGGGAATTCATTGGCAGGGGTTCAAATGGATGTTTGGATGCTGGACCCTGACATGAAGCCATGCTGTTTGTGGGAAAGGTGGTTGTAGGTACTTGTGTATTAGTTCAGTTTTGAGTAGATGTTTTATTATAGAAGTTATCCAAGGTTAAGTAGAACTGAGATATGTGTATAATGAGAGGTTTTATCAGGGTTTGCTTGTTTGGAGAGAAGAGTAATTATTGCTGCTTTCTAGATGCTGTGCCTAATGTTCTGTATTTCAGACTGAATTTGTGTTTGACAGATATACTGAGAGAGATAGTGAATATAAACCAAGGGTGGCAGCTATATGAGCCTGGGGGCTGCTGGTTCTTATTAGTTGAAATAGCCATTTTATGTTTTTTGTTGTTGTGGATATAAAGTTAAAAACAGGAATGTTGAGAGGACGTTCTGGAGGACTGCTGGGAGTTATCAGGGTAATAGCAGAAGAGAAAACGAGTAAATATGTTAATCTGAAAGAAAGTCAGAAGGTGAGAATTCGGTTTGTTCTGTTTTGATTGTTTGTGGTTGCCTTCCTGCTATATAGCTGACCTCTTTTCAGAACTCTTTGGGATAGCTAGAAAAGTTTATTTTTGTTTATGTTTTTATCATAATATAAATGACAACTTATGATAAACTATTTTTTAGTCTGTTTATACAAGTACGTAAGTTGAATGTAGTGCCAGTTGGTGTGAGTGTATGAATAGGGGCATGTATGGTTAAAGGGACTGAGTGGTAGTTGCTCATAGAGTGGCAGAATATGATGTCAAAAATTAGTGGGGGATCATTAATTATGATTAGCTCTAGAAGAGAGTAAATGTTGGTGATGAAGTAATTTATTGCAGGTTGTTGTACTAGCATTTTGAGGTTGAAGTTAGAATATCTGTTTTCCTTGAGTGTGGTGCAAAGCACGTTTATGTTTAAATCACTGTTATTAGATTGATGTTATTGTCTCAGGGAGAGGTAATGGCTTGATTAATGTTTCTGTATTTCTCTAATACCGCAGGAGGAAGAAGACAGGCAACTGCTACAAACATTCATTTTGTCGGTGTGTTATTTTTGAGGGTTATCATTCGTAGCTAATTAGGGAGAGTGTCTGGAAGTGTATTAGCTTGGGTAATAAGCTGTCCCTTTATATATGTTTTTTTATGGAAGGAGAGTGCCACAAGCTAAGGATAATTACAGACCTTTATTTACTTACAACAGTAAGTTATGAAATAATACCTAACAGTACTTAGAACGTATTCATAACTACAAAGCCAGTCCCCACATGTAGTATACACTACATGTGCATGGTAGTCTGGGAGGATTCTATGACTGACTTCTTAAAGACTTCAAAGTATATTCTTGTCAAGGGGATACCTACTGTCATTATTATGACCCCAAGACCCTCCCCTAACCACTAACTAATTGGGAAATTACTCATGACTTGGTAATGTCTGTTAGACAAGATTGCTTGGTCCAAAGACTGGAGGGTGCCAAATATATTCTGAGGGTCTTTGAAGCCTCTGCAGAAAAGCTCCTTGTCACTAAATACTGACAGATAAACTGAGAAGACCAGCTCCTCTTTACTGGTTTATAACAACTGCAAAATTGAATAAAAAATTGCAGGGCTGCTCAGTAAAACTTCTTGGTACTGACCATCCAGGAATGATAAACTAGCCTAGTAATTTGTCTATGCTAATGAACCATAAATGCAGTGGGATGATAGTAAGAACCTACCAGGCCACGTTTACCTGAGAGAAGCTGTCAGCAAATTTGTTGTCTATACCTGGAATGTACATGGCTGAAAATATTAAATTAGTCTGTAAACTGTGGATAACTAACACCTCAATAAGACTGGACCCAGTTGGACTTGAACATTGTCTTGTGAATGACCAAAACCACTGCTTGACTGTTTGACTGGAATGCCACTTTTTGATTGCAAAAGTGATCCTGCCACACAACCATGGCCATCCAGATAAATGTTTCAGAAAGGTGATGTCATTCCTCTGCTAAAGGTACCAAGAGGATTGCTAATTAGCCAAAAAAACATGGACTGTGAATGTACTTTCCCTCGTTACAGTGCCCCTGCTGCATCTGTAAAAAAAGAGAAAATCTTGGGAAAAGACCCACTCACTTTACCAGTGAGAGATGTCATTATACTAAGACCAGAAAAATACCAAATATGTAAATCCTCCTTTAGCCTGCTGATAATTCATACTCTTGATGTTTTTACTAGCCACCATTCAACAAGTTAACCATGGACCGGGTAAAAATCCTGCCAGGAGCCACAGCCCAATGTACAAAACTGAGAAATCCCATGACCACTCACATCTTAACCTTTTTGACCTATGAAAAGCAGTCTATGTTTTATAGTAAGCAAAGTAACTTGTTGGTGGTAAGCCTAAAGGTGGATGAAGAAATATGCATCTCCAGACCCAAAAACATTAAAGTCTTGAAAGGAGTCTCTTCTTGTCCTTTGCCAAAATGACACCAAACTCCTTACAGATCTGAATTCACAGATGAAAACTTTTCTATATCTTCATGAATACCAGAGACACCATTGTCCATTATTAAAAAATTGTCAGGGTGCTTCTGAGTTACCATGACCAATGAAGAGAAGAGTTAAATTTCACAGATGTGAAGCAAGATACAGAATACCCCATAGGCATGACTGTGTCAAAGTAAATTGATCTTTTGCATACATGCCCAAAAGGGGTTAAGGATTTTCTTTAAATGGAAGTAGACAAAAGGCAGATTCAATATTCATTTTCACTAGCCAAGGACTGGGAAAAGTCTAGAGAGTCCTAATAGCATCCGCCAAGATAGAATACTAGTCTTGGAGTTCAACATGGCTGGTGCTGTAATTTACAAATTAACCCAATGGGAAAGAGAGGTGATAAACAATCCAATACTGGTCCTGCATTTTCTTTTAAGCTAAATCAAGGGGAGACACCTGAAATGAACAAAATATGAGAGAGTGGAATGTCCCAGCTCTCCTCCTAGCCCAAATTTCTCTATTAAGTTATTATGTAAGGATGTTTTCTTTGCCCACACCTAAGTAACTGTTATCACAGGGTTGAACAATTGGGATGGTCCATGTTCTTATAGATTTGCCAACATAGTGTATATGGCTCCATAGGTTCATACTAGGCTAACTGAATTGCAGGGTCATTTTATGCCTAGTTAATAACCTGAGGTCAGAATCAAACCCTGTACCTTGTGTTTACGAGGTGAAAACCTCAACAATTATGCCAGTTGTACCTTTCTTGAGTTGTTTTGGGGCAATCTGCTGCCATGCTATCTAACACATCAATCTTGACTCAAACCCCTGAGATGTTACTTACACTGAGTGGTACAAAAGGGATGATTGCCTCACACACCCTGAAAAGAAACACCTTCCCAAGTCAGTGTTTCTGGTGTAACAGTGGGCTGTGCTGTCTTTCTCCTACAGACACGTTAGAGGCAGCCAGACTTCAGGTAAGCTATCACTTGACCACTGGGTGAATTCTTCCACAGTGTGAATACATACAAAAACAGTATGTCTGCCACAAGTAACCCTGATTATTGTAGCACCAGCAAGCCTTAATTCTGCCCTTGCCATCATCAGAACCTGAAGAAAATAACATGTTGGATTTATCAATCATTAGTCCCTATCACATATCCACGTGCTTCTTCTCCCATGTCAATGTCCTGTCTCTTGCCTTCCATTTTTTGAATTTCTGATCATGCTAGATGTAGGAAAGTTCTTCCTTTAATCACTGTACCTCTCATAGTAAAAAAAAAAAGGTAAGCAATTCCAATGCCTGATAGGGTTCCTTTTCTAGTATGATGGCCATAAAATAAATAAATCCAGCCACTTATTTGTGCTAGCGAAAAACTCAAGCCTTTTCCAGCTGCTTTTTCCCCATAGCTGCTAACCCCATTCCAAGATCACTGTTACTCAAAATTTCTGCCTCATTCAGGCTTTGGACACGTTCACTGTCCGCTAATTAAATATGTCAGCAGATTCACGTCTATTGACTTTATCCTTGAGTGCTAAGTAGATACGAACTAGGATGTCCAAACCCGGCATGTGTGACTAGCCCTAAATCCTGACCAGTACTGAAATTAATTGGATGATTAAGAAATGGCAAATGTGAAAGAGGGTGAAATGGTTCCCCTTACTAACTGGTTATCACTCACCACCCTAGAGCAAGCCAACTGTGATGAGCACAATCCATTCTCAATAAGCATATCAAACAATGTAGTTATTTCCCTTTTTGACAGTGAATCCAAAAAACCTTCAAGATGCATCTTCTGCTGACTGACCAGGAATTATATCCTCATATCATAGCCAGTATTATTTCTTTTTATAAACTTGCTGTCAGCAAATATGTAAGAAGGATTCAAACCCTGCACCCATGACACAGTAAACAGCATTAACATGTTATACTACTGAGGAACTGAGTACTGCAGTGACAAAAATAACTACATATTGGTAAATGACAATATGAAGATGGGTGCTACTGATAATGATAATGCAGGTTGCATGCAAAGTTATTACTCGGTAATTAGCAGTTAACCGAATACCATCTACTGGAATGATCTGTAGAGATGTTGAATGAATACTTCTAAATGCAATTTATTTATTTATTTACTTTTGTTTATATATAAAACACCATCAGATAATAACAATACCCACATATAATGGACAGTAAGGGGAATACTAAGGTAGGGAATAGTATTAAATGGACATTAAACCTTCAGCTTACTAAATGTGCCTGGTATAAATAATAAAATAACAAGCTAAAGACATGAAGAAAACAGAAAACTAACTGGAAACACCCTCTAAATAACTGTTCACTGCTTTATGTATGCAGGACCAACAGGACAAGTATGTAACCACACTATATATATATATACATATATATATATATATATATATATATATATATATATATATATATATATATTTTTTTTTTTTTTATAGGTACTGCCCACAACAAGAGCATTGTCCTTTACAAGTGACAAGTAGAAAAATACTGCCCTGCTAAAAATGTAACTGAAGTGGAGCTGAGTGTAGCGGAGGAGTACATGCCAAATGAAAGGAGAAAATACAGCCAATCACCGTGTGACCAAATAATAAGCATTGAAATGAAGCAGGCAAAACTCCAAAGAAAATGTAACAACTCTCTCCGTCTCTCTAAAGTCGAGCAGAAAACTTGGCCACTAAACAAAAGGTTTACCACTAATAGAGAAAACAGATAACTAACAGGAAGGAAAAGAAAACCTGGTATCACCTGCACAGAAAAGATTCATTGATTCCATGACCTTTCATGACACAGAGTACAATAATAAAAAAAAAAAAAAATATATATATATATATATATATATATATATATAGTCATAGATATATGAACCTGCCTACCCTTGAAACCAAGCATTCTAGCTAGGATGTATGTCAAATCTGTTACTTTAAATTTAACTATATAGTCCTTTTTCTATTTATATATTTTTTTATTTAAATATTTATTTTTGATGTAGTCACTTAATTTGAAAAGGAGGTTGACAGTCCAAACACATGATCAGCAGACCAGAGTCAGGTTCATGTTTAATAATTTTTTTTTATACTAGACTAAACTGCAAAGTAGCAGTCAATTCTTCAAAGTGTTGCTGATTTATTTTCTGCCCTTGCATACCAAAGTAAAACAAGTGTAGATATTCTTTGTCTTATCAGTTTACTCCCTAACATATGCTGAATGTGTTTTATATACACACACACGTGTGTGTGTGTGTGTGTGTGTGTGTGTGTGTGTGTGTGTGTGTGTGTGTGTGTGTGTGTGTGTACGTGTGTGTGTGTGTGTGTGTGTGTGTGTGTGTGTGTGTGTGTGTGTGTGTGTATACATATATATATATATATATATATATATATATATATATATATATATTGTATATGTATGTATAGCGGGAATTCAGTAAAGCCTAAATGGTTGGAGGATTTTTGAGTAGGCATAGTGGCATAGAGCTAACACGGAAATAAGGCTTTGTGTGATTGAGTAAACAGAGCAGAGGGGTGTGCACAAGCATGTGGACATGGACGTGTCCATGGCATGCAAATCACCTCATAAGCAGATGAACTGTAAGCAAATGAGGGTGCTGGTGCAATCCAGCAAGCAGATAGCAGTCCTGCAGACCCCGTGTCGGTGCCCGAAGTGTATAGGGAAAATATACATGTACAAAAAAAAATAAAAATGGAACAAGGCTGTAAAATCCCATTTAGAAGATCAGGAAGTGCATAATACGCACAGTTATGTGCAAAACTATGCCCTGCGTGTGCAAACACTCATGCAAAATAATGTGATAAATTATTTTTTTTAAACCCATATTATGTTATGCAAAAAAAATTATTAAAAAGTATAAAAACTAAAAATAAGAAATATGTTAGGATAATGCATTATAAGGCCCTTCATGCAGTATGTTCAATGATAGATTTCAGTGGTTGCTAAGGAGGCAGTCCCTGGAATAGTGAAGTATCCAGGTTATGTGCACGGATCTATATGCAAATGAGCTGGAGTTACTGAATAGAAAAAATGGGCCACTGTGTCCACAGATAAAAATCCGTGTAGCAGCACAACCATATTGGTGCCCACAGAAGTGCTAGCTGACATCAAAAGGGGGTGTCACTATAGGTATAATTGGATTGGAGCTCAGCTGCACCAGTTTGCATGGTGCACCTCTCAGCTAAGAAGGGGTGTGTCCAGTGCTGCTAAGCTTTGTTTAGCTACGGGGTGCATGTTTTAGCTGGTTTAAGCTATGCTGAGTGTGCCAGTGTGTGGGGGTGTGTCCAGACAACTGAGTAGTGTTTATACCAGTGCTGTGGATCTGTGCACCGTGCCTCAGTGATGAGCAGGAAAGGCAGTTTAAAAAAAAAAAGGAAACTGCCTGTGAAAGCCATTCATATAGAAAATACTGAAAAACCCTGTTCCACTTATCCTGGTGCATTCAAACCCCTCAGTGATGTACCTGGCAGGTGGAATGCATCATAGTTAGCAATCACACAGGCTACATCTGCAGCAGAGCACTATAAAGTATACATACAACTTACAATTTGACTTTTCCCCCACACTCTGCATCATTGGAGTAGAGACTTGGGATTTTTAACTGACAGAATGCTTGGGGCTGCTGCTGCTCTGCTACATCTGTATGAGCTAGAGGCTGAGGTCAGTGCTGATGCTGCCACAGACAATAGGCCTACACTGAGAAGGAGAAGAGTGGTGAGGCCCAGGGTAAGCTTCCAGGAGCTACATGAGCTGAAGATTGTAGAGTGCTACAGGGTGGACAGGGACATACTACAAGAACTCAATGAGCTCTGCCGTCCTCAACTCAGACCCAGAGTCAACAGAGCCTCAATTCAGACCCATCCCAATGGAGTCGAAGGTATGTGTAGCCCTTAGAATATAGCTACAAGTACATTTCAAAGACCAATTGGGGACATGATGGGGGTCTCATAGGCATCTGCTTCCAGGGTACTCCACCAGTTCCTGGCTGTCATGCAAACACATGACAGTAAGCACATTTATTTGCCCTGCACCCCTGAGGAAAGGGCCAGCACTATGCATCTCTTCTACCATGTAGCACACTACCATAGGGTACTGGGTGCCATAGACTGTCCTCATGTACACATTAAAGCATCACCCATTCAGGAGAATAGAGACTATGTCAACCACAAGGGGTATGACTACATCAACTGCCAGGTCGTGTGCAATTCCCAGGGCATCATCATGAATGTGTGTGCTGGCAGCCCTGGCAGTTATCACAACTCCCATATCTGGCACTCATCACAGCTGTACCAGATGTTTACTGGGGGGGGACATCCTATACGGCCATCTACTGGGTGATTCTGGCTATGCTCTCGATCCATAGATGATAACACCCATATAAAATGCACTCACACCTACCAAAGAAGCCACAAACTAGGAACATCACAGAGCGTGTGTTTAGGCTGCTCAAGTCATGGTTCCAGTACTGAAATATATCTGGTGGAGCCCTGCAGTACTCTCCATCCACATGTGCGCAGATGTTCACAGTATGTGCCATGCTACACAATATGATCCAGTGGAAAGAGCTGAGCCAGGATCATCACAGGGAAGGGACACACAGCCCCCCCACCAGTGCCAAGGCCCCCACAGTTACACCCACAGGGGGACTCGGAGAAGGAACCCCCTGAGGCTGTCCCTGAAGGCAGATGCTGGCATGCCTAGTACGCTCTGACCTTGGCAATGAGGGAACACATTGCACATGCGCTAACAACCTAGGGTCCTAGGGACTGACTCCTTACTCGGACTTGCATACATAAGTAAAAAGGATGCCAGCCACACCACATGACCTGTATCTTACCATGTACTGGCTGTGTACTGCATGCATCAGACAGAGTCAGCCCTGAAACACAAGTATTGCACCTGCTGCGTGCACAAGGTTAGTCACTCTCCTTTGCAACAAATGTACAAGGTACTAGAATGTTGTAGCATATGTATAGACCTGCTTCATGTATGCAAGGGAATAGAGTGGGCAACTGGTCTACTTGCAGAGAACAAACAGCTGTGTGGGACAACAGGTACTCTGTCCAATAGTGACTACCACATAATATGCAGTAGGCCTCAAGGCAGCAAAACACACTGCAGTATGTAAGGGAAATGTCAGACAGTGGGGTCATAGGACAGACGGACAACTCTCAATGGTATAGTCCCCTACCCCCAACACATCAGTGTTCACATACAACTGCAGTAACAGAGTATGTTCACAAGGATATATCAGCAGACCATGCAATCCCAGGGGTGTCCCAAACGACCTGGCTACATGTACTATTTACCACAATATGCAGGCGTCAAAGTGCATATGTTTTCCTGCTGTTGATAGTGTCAGGAATTATGTTTTACTTTCTGTTGGCTGGTGTGACTCAGTGGGCAATGCACATTAGCATGGTTGATGGTGTTTATGGTTTGAAGCTGGCTACTCCTACAATTTTGCATGTGAGGTACTCCTATAGGAGGAGTCCCACAGACTGTCAATTTATTGCAATCTGTTACTGCAAGAAAGCTAGACAAAGCCATAGACAATGGAGGGAAAAAGGGCCAAACTTACAAACATTATACATGCTCTGAGTAACCTATAGGTCGCTAGTATAACAGCAGGTTGTAACAAGTCAGAGTAGCAGCAGGATGTAAAGGCCATCACGTAACTGTCAGTATGAACAACAATTCATTGGGCACCATTTACTAGTATATTACCAGAAAAATGCAACTGTCTGAAGAGCAGAGCAGGCATATGAGGCGGAACACTGGACATCTTGCAAAACATGTACAATCAGAGGTGTGAAGACTATAACCCTTTGTGTGGTGCTACATCATGTACCCCAGTCACAGCATACCTACAAATACTTAGAGCAGTAAATATGGACAACACCATGAACAGGAATGGGACAAAGGACCAAATATAAGGAGTATGATTAACTAATGGCCAGACCAATGTAGAAAGTGCAGAGAGTAACAGGTCATGCAGTAGCATGGGTTTACTGGTGGGTATAAAGTCAGTAACTCAAATGTCTGTCATGAGTTCCTAATGTCAATCTATAATGAATTTTCACTGATGGACCAGAAAAACACAACGCTATGTAAACCATACCATACATATGATGCAAAACCCTTCACAGTCTTTTACAATCTGTACAGTTGGTAGGTATGAGTCATATATTACGTTCAACACACAGCCAGGGAATCCCTTGGACATGATATCAGGGAGATGCTGGACTGTTGAATCAGCTGCAGCAGCCAATTAGCTGTAGCAGACAAAGTCTTGAACTGGAGTACAGGTAGGTCTGGCCTGGAGTTACCTGATAAGTACTGACAGTCACACTGGACATGCTCCTACACTTAACTAATGTCAGCCCATGTCTAATGCCTAATCTGCCTAAAGAACTGAGATGAGAAAATACCTCTTTGCCTACAGACAGCTATGTATATGTATCTGTCTCTCCCTATCCCCCTCAGACATGATTATTATTATCTATCAGTATGTGATACACACACATATATATATATATATATATATGTATCTGTCTCTCCCTATCCCCCTCAGACATGATTATCATTATCTATCAGTATGTGATACACACATATATATATATGTATCTGTCTCTCCCTATCCCCCTCAGACATGATTATCATTATCTATCAGTATGTGATACACACACATATATATATATATGTATCTGTCTCTCCCTATCCCCCTCAGACATGATTATCATTATCTATCAGTATGTGATATCTATATATATATATATATATATATATATATATATATATATATATATATATATATATATATATTTATGGATCTAGGACTATTGAACGAAAGTTCAATAGTCCGAATCCACAATCACCGAAAACACTTTAATGAAAGAGCTTTCTCCGAAAATGCGCTTTTGTTAAAGTGTGTTAAAAAAAACATTACATTTAAGTTTTTGCAGGGGGGCAAGCCCCCCCTGCATGCTCACACCCCCCTACTTTAATATTCTCACTCCGAGGTTGCACTACAGTGGGGAAAAGGGAATTTTCCCTTATCCCCACTGTAGTGCGATCTCCGCAACAGGCATACTTACGCGAAAGTGCTTCTTCGGTGAAAAGCACTTTCGTGCAAGTATGCCTGGCCGAATATCTGTTTCGGTGATGTTGCCATTCGGGGATCCGTATGGATCCCATATATATATATATATATATATATATATATATATATATATATATATACATATGGGTTCACTTCAAAATCTCGAAAGCTCAAAATCCCGAATCTCAAAATACTGAACTCAAAATCTCAAAAACTCAAAATACTGAAAACTCATAATACCGAATCTCATAATATCGAAAGACATACAGGACACCCACACTGACTACATTGCAGCAGAAATACATACAAAAACACATTTTATTTTATTTTATTTTTTATGTTTATTTTACATTCGTTGACCAGGCTAGTCTAACTGGATACATGTCCATTTTCAGTAGAGGCCCGGGGAGAAAAGCTCCAAGACAGAACAATGAAAACAACAACTTAACAAATAAGCAACATTAAACAAGAATCTTATTTACAATGCATATTACAGTTTAACACAATAAATTCAGCAGTGCAGAATGCTGGCATAATATAGCATACTGATACAATATATGATGTTCTAGAGGGAGATAGTATTGTTGTCAATAAGGAAGGAATAACAGTTTATGAGTAGAAAGGGTAGGTAGAGCAAAGTATGAAGAGACACATGACTAGTCAGGTTTAGTACAGGGGCATAACCAGTGTGTTCTGAGGAACACTTTCAATTTGTTTTTGAAGAGTGATAGTGAGGGAAGTGAGGAAAGTTCATTAGGGAGGAGACTCCAGGCTTTTCCAACAGTATTAGAGAAGAGGGAGTCGCCAGCCTTGTTGTTTGGTTTAGAAGTAAGTACTAGTAGTTTGTGAGAAGATCTTAATGATTTCAGATTTTTATAGGGGGTGATGAGTGTGGATAGAATAGGAGTTTTGGAAGGTTTATAAAGAGTGTTGTGGGCTATAGATAGTTGATGGAATTTAATCAGGTTTTGTAGTTCAAGCCATCCCAGCTGCTTTATATTAATGCAATGGTGGGTTCTAAATGGGTTGCCTGTAGCAAATCTGGCAATGTTATTGTAGGACATTTCCAATTTGTTGAGGTTATTTTTAGATAGCTTAGTAAAAATGGGTGAGGCATAAATAAGTGTAGAGATTAGATGAGTGTGAGCTATAGTGGTTTTAGCTGTAGGTAAAAGGAAGGTTTTAATCCTATATAGAGAGCCAAGTTTTTTGTTGACAGTTTTTATAGTATTGTTGATATAGATATCAAAGTTCAGATTGTTGTCAATGGTGATACTCAATAGTTTGGTGGTTGGATCTGGTGATATAATAGATTTATTGGTAGATATAACTGAGAAATCAAGAGGAGAGGACTTGTGGGTAGGAGAGAAGAGGAGTAGTTTAGTTTTTGGGGGTTTAGGAGAAGGTAACTCTGTGTGAACCATTGTTCAACTGTGTTAAATACTTTCTGGGTAAGAGAGTGAAGTTCAGAAGAGGAAGTGGCTGAGCATATCAGTGTGGAGTCATCTGCATATTGTATGCATGTGGCTTGGGGGATGGTAAGATGAAGGTAGTTAATAATTATGGAAAAAAGTAGAGGTCCTAGGATGGACCCTTGAGGGACACCAAGGTTAACGGACAGGAGGGTGGATAGAGACTTGTGCCATAGTATGGCCTGTTGTCTTTTATCTAGGTAGGACTGGAACCACTTTATGGAAGATGTATCTAGTGACAGAGATTTAAGTATTTTGATGAGAATCTGGTAATTTACCATGTTAAATGCTTTAGACAGGTCAATAAATAGTGCCGAAGAAAGATTGTTAAGGTTGCGTTATTTATTGATACAATCAGTGAAGGAAAGAAGGGCAGCGGTAGCGCTATGTGAAGGCCTGAATCCATGTGGAAAGAAGGGCAGTGGTAGCGCTATGTGAAGGCCTGAATCCATGCTGACAGTTGGAAAGTAAATTATTTTGGGTTAGATGGTCAACTAATTGTCTATGAATGCATTTCTCCATGATCTTTGCCAAAGGAGAGAGAGAAGGGCAATTGGGCGTTAGTTGGAGAGTTCAGCGGAGTGTCCACCTTTATGGAGGGGGATAATATGGGAAATTTTCCATAAGCTAGCGATATGACCTTCAGTAATAGTTCTATTGATCAGAATGGAAATGGGATAAGCAATAGCTTTGGCTGATTGCTGTAGGAATTCAGCAGGTAGTTGGTCTGCTGAGGGAGAGCATGGTTTTAGTTTCTGTAGTAGGGTTAGAATATATGTTCTTGGGACAGGTTGAATATGAAAAGGAGGGGGTGAGGTTGATTTATAGGAAGGTAGAGTGAAGTTATTAGGTGATAGTTGACTAGCTAGCGTTTGGATAGCATTAGTAAAAAAGGAATTGAAAGCATTGGCTGTATTCATGGGATTTTTGTGGTCAGTATTTTGAGGATTTGGAGTAGTGGATTGACCTGGATGGAGTAGTTGGTTAATGTTAGTCCAAATTTTTGTGGGTTGTTTTGGTTAGCTTGTTGAGATTGTGGGTAGTAGTTTCTTTTATCGGAAATTATAGCTTTCTTGGTATCATTTCTTAGCTGTCTACAGGGTTTTTAGTCTTTCTCCATTTTGCCCAAAATTTATTTTTAAGATTTATTTTGTGTTTGGTTTCTTTTGACAGCCATCGGGCAGAGTTGGTTTTAATTCTAATTAATCTGGTTGGAGCATGGTGGTTGAGAATGGCAAGGAATTTAGAGTTAAAGTAATTAACAGCTTCTTCTAAAGGGAGGTGTTATAAGGGAGACCAATTGCAAGCTCTTAGTTCCATTTGGAGTAGTTCAGGGTTAAAGTTCTTTTTAGATCTGATGTTTTTGACAGATATTGGAATGGGAGTATTAGTTTTATGTCTGATGATGTAGGTAAGTAAGTGGTCGCTTAAATCATCAGGGATAGTTCCAGAATCATAAATGTGAGGATGATGGTTTATGAGAATCCAGTCTAATAAGTCTTGCTTTCTTGTTTGATTTATTTATCCTGGTGGGGAAGTTAATGGTTTGTGAATATCCATAGGTTAATGTGGGTTGTGGGGAGGCTGCTACAGTAGCAGTTCCAATCAATGTTTGTATTGCCTAGGATTATGGTTTCTTGGGGCAGGTGTTGGGAAAGCCAACAAAGTATACTTTCCATGGTGGCAGTGTTGTCACCAGGTGGTAGATACATACAGATAATATAGATGGATTTGGCATTGTTAAGATAAAGTTTGGAGATAAGAATTTCTGCATTGGAGTCTAGAGGTAGTTTACAGTTGTGAGTGGTTAATTGTAAGCTAGATTTATATAGAATAGCAACCCCACAATCTTAATTGGTTACTCAGTCTAGTCTCAGGATAGTATATCCAGGTGGGATGATTTCATTGTCTTTGGTTACAGGTTTTAACCATGTTTCTGTTAAGCAGAGAATATCAAAGGAGTAGACTTCAGTTAGAGCTTGGAGTTGAGTTACTTTATTGTTAATGCTATGTATATTAAGATGAGCTATTAAGAGGGAGTCAGATGGTTTAGAGATGGCATGAGTAGGTGATTGTTTGAGGTTATGGAGAGATATAGGAGTTGTTGTTGGGCCTGGGTTAGGGTGAATGTCACCATCCTTTAATGAGAGTAGTGGACTTAGATTGTTTGGGTTAGGGAATCTGCTGTATAGTAGTAGGCCTTTCCTGGTATTTAGATTGTTGTATTTTATGTGTAGTGTTCTATGATACTTAGGAAGTATTTAGTTAGGTGAATATGTTATATTAGCATGGATAAAAAGGAGAGGAAGGGTTGGAGAGTTGGTTTCCTTATTAGGGTAGTTTAGGTATGGACATAGTGGGTGTTCAAAGGAGGTGAGTAGGTAGGTGAAGATTAAAGGAGGTAGTAGTGAGAGTGTGAATAAGAGTAGGACATAAGATGGGGTGGGTGGTTTATATATTGTATGAATAAGTATAGATTGTCTGTTGGTAGAATATAGAAGTAGAAAGGGTGGGGATGAAAGAAGGGAGAAGGGTGTGGTATGATTACAGGGGAGTGGTGAGAGGTTAGATATGAGAGAAGTTGGGTAATTGGAGATTAGAGTAAAGGTAGGAAGAAGAGGTGTGTTTGAAGAGTAATGGTAAGAAGAATGGTTAGAGAGTAATGGTAAGAAAAAGAGGTGTGGTTAGTAAGTATAAGGGTAGGACACCTGCGGGTGGGTGGGAATTGAGGGTAGGGAGGGGAGCGGAGTGAGCCCGCAGGGTGAACAGAGCGGGTAGAAACAGATACTGAAGCAGTTAGCGAAAAACAATCAGCTGGACTGACTCCAGCTGGTAGGTTGGAATAGTATAGAGGCTAGAAAGGTGTATGGGGCCAGTAGAAGTAGAGTGAAAAAAATGAGAGGACTAAATAGCACTTCTGGGACTACAGAATTGAAGAAATTAAGGTAAGTAGCTGGCCATGAGAAAAGGGTAAGAGTAGATTATGACTGGAATAAGGGTGCCACCTACTGGACAGTTCAAGTATTGCAGGCTTGTATGAGAGGGAGTAAGTTGGTAGACAACATGGAACAGTGTGTGTAAGACATGAGGGGTATCTATGCAGGTTGGAGGAGAGAGATAGTGAAGATACAGACGAGGGGGGAATAGAGGCTGCTGGCTGTCCTAGTTCAGGACTGGCTTTAACACCTGTGCTAGTGGTACAATAATAGAAAGTCTTTCTTGTAGGAATTATTCAGCAGACATACTTTACTGGTTTCCTTGAAAGAGGGATTGTAGGGTAGTTATGCAATGAGGAGACCCGCCAATATTTGGAGAGGGTTCTTTAGATTCCTACTGACTAGCGCTGGAAGCACAGGATGAGTAGGGTAACTTTAGGAGGCAAGAGAGACAAGGTAGAGATGAGAAACAAGAGATATCACAAATCAAGGTATAAATACTCAGAATAACACTAATCATTCCCAGAGACAAATATTTCAATATCAAGTATACATTTTCAAAAACCTAAGAATATTAAATTAAGCTAATCGTTCACAGGGACATTAGTTCTGGTTAGCAGTGAAACATTTCTAAATCTTTGGTAGCAGCAATGCAAAACTCAATAATGCAATACTTATATGCCCCTTTGTTACAACAGTATAAATAAAGAAAGCAGTTAAAAACAATTCCATTCTACTTAACAGAAGCAGTATAAAAATAAGTAAAACAATGTTTGTAAATACAAATCTAAATCTTTGTTAGCAGCAATGCAAAACTCTATAATGCAATAGTTATATGCTCCTTTGTAAGCAACGCTGGAGGTAGGTACATTTAGCCCTGGCCCTATAAGAGTCTCTACGTGGATGGTGTGTTTTTAAAGCCATTTACTGGCTTTTAAGAGTGGAGTTAGAAATGTAAAATAATCCGCTGGTAAGGATAAGTGCTTAGGTGGCGCTGCATTAACCTTTTTCCGCTTTAAATGTTCAATAAAGAACAGGCATGCTCAGAAATGGTGTATTTTTAATGCCATTTACTGGCTTTTAACAGTAGAGTTAGAATGATCTAATAATCCTCTGGTAAGAGTAAGCGCTTAGGTGGTGTTACATGAATCTTTTATACACTTTAAATGTTCAATAAAGAACAGGCACGCTCAGGGATGGTGTATTTTTTAAAGCTGTTTACTGGCTTTAACAGTAGAGTTAGAATTATAAAATAATCCGCAGGTAAGGGTAAGTGCTTAGGTGGTGCTGCATAAACCTTTTTTTACATTTTAAATGTTCAATAAAGAACAGGCACGCTCAGAGATAGTGTATTCTTTACAGCTGTTTAGTGGCTTTTAACAGTTTTACAATTATAAGCAGGGCAACAAGCCCCCCTGCACCCCTCACACCCCCTGCTACTTAAATATATCAACTCCGAGAACACTCTTCACAGAAAAAAATGGCAAACATACCATTACGTGCTTCATGTCTGCCTGTTGTAACCTTAGTCATGTTTCATTTTAATGTACTATACTACAACATAACTCACCTTAGTGTAGTGAAGTGCGATCTCAGAGTTGATTTTAAGTAGCAGGGGGTGCTGGGTGGCTTGCCCCCCTGCTTATAGTTGGATTAGACTGATGTGGTTTGTCTTTTCTTTGTTTCTGTATGTATTTTTGCTGCAATTTAGTTAGTGTTGGTGGCCTGCATGTTTTTCGATATTATGAGATTCGGTATTATGAGTTCTCTGTATTTTGAGTTTCGAGATTTTGAGTTCAGTATTTTGAGATTCGGGATTTTGAGCTTTCAAGATTTTTAAGTGAACCTATTGATATATATATATATATATATATATATATATATATATATATATATATATATATATATATATATATATATATATATATATATATATATATATATATATATATATATATATATATATATATATATACTATATAATGCTACTACAAAATTGCCAAATTCGCTACTAACTCCACTCATTCTACACACCACTGCATCTGCCTCCGTAGTCTTCAATGGCTAGAACTCCCTAATCAACTCAATTTCCTCCAAATTACTACTGCACACAAACTAATCTTTAAACCCACTGCTTGCCCAGCATTATCTAATACCTTCACCATATACAATCCTCCAAGGCCCCTAAGATCTAGCCACCACAATCTTATTTCAGTTTACAAACCCAAACGACCCCCTGGCCAACTCCTACTTTCCTATACTACAGCAAAAAAATGGAACTCACTTCCTTCCCTTCTAAGAGCCACTACAAACTATGAACACTTTAAATCTCTTCTTCATTCTCACCTTTTCCAAAATTGGAAATGTAATTGTATACTTCCTACCTAGATCTCAATTTATCCTAGTTCCATCCCACCCCCCCCTGGTTCCCCTTCTTCTGACACTCTCCTAGCTCCCCTCTTCTTCATTATCTCTTTCTTCCTTCCTGTATAAACCCTTTTTCCTCATTCATGTGATATGATTACTCTCACCTTAAATCTTTTGACATTTTCTCAAGGTGGTCTCCTGGACTCAACCACAATTTGAACATTAGTTATCTGTTCTTTTTCTATCCTCTTCTGACACCTCTCCTTTAATTTCTTTGCTTCTTCTTCGTTTCTCCTATGCATCCCTGCTCTTGCATTCAAACTCTATCTATAATTTCCTTTCCTTTCCTACTTTACTAACATTCACAGTTGCACTAATATATCTTTTTCTTATGTATAGTGCCCAATGCACCTCATTCTTGTTTGGAAATTGTTAAAGTATTATGCTATTAGAACAGAGTATGTTTTTGTGTGTATTAGTTTAGATCTGTTCTGCTGTGTTTTTGTGTGTAATGTATTATCATGGAGCTTTTCTCCCCAGGCCTCCACTGAAAACGGGCTTTCGGGCCCAGTGGACTTCCCTGGTTATCAAACTGGAAATAAATAATAAATAAATAAATAAATATATATATATATATATATATATATATATATATATATATATATATATATATATGTGTGTGTGTGTGTGTATATATATATATATATATATATATATATATATATATATATATATATATATATATATATATATATATATATATATATATATATATATATATATATATATATATATATATATATATATATATAGGGAGAGAAAGCAAGAGAGAAAGATAGATATAGAGGCAACATGTATATATATATATATATATATATATATATATATATATATATATATATATATATATATATATATATATATATATATATATATATATATATATATATATATATATATATATATATATATATATATATATATATATATATATACATCTACAGGCTATAGTGTCAGAAGCCAGTTCTCCACCTAACAAACTCCAAATGGCCATAAATGCCAATAGTGGTACCTGTACACACTTAGCAGGGGTATTAACAGGTACCTCACTACTGCGACACTAGATACAATAACAGCATAAAGTAGGTTCATTCTGCAGGCACACAGGTTGTGTAACACAACGCCACTTTGCATAGCCCACAAGTACCATGGCTGTAGCCATATGTACAGCAAATGTAACTGGTGGCACATGTAACTGATGCTGTGAGCTGTAGTATGTAATAGTAGATAGGTAGGGGTTCTAGTCTCACATCAGCCACCTTGTGTGTATGTGTATGTAGATATTTCCCATAAAGAAGTCCAGACATGCCATCAGGCCTATGTCTGTGCAATGGTCAATAATTTTATGGCCCTGTGACTACCATCCTCCACAACATTGGGCTCCTTTACAAGGCCTGCAGATGTCATCCACCTTCAAAAGAAACAAGAACAGCATATAGGTAAACCAGGCAGGATACAAAATACAAAACAGTAGTAAATGATTCCAAAGCCTGGAAACATTGAGGTAAAATGCAGCGTATATTCCAAACAGAAAAAAAAATCACAGAGCTTTCAGGATCAACCCTTTATCAGTGTGTAAAAAGGAATCAAATGCCTTCATTTAAATAGTAAATTCAAACCATAAAATAATCACATGACACAGTTGTATTATTCACTTTAGTTTGAAGACAAATATACAGGTAAAACGTTGCTCAAAGTCAGTACATCCATAAAATTAGTAAAACATTTAACTAATGTGGTTTGAATTATCTATTTAAATGAATGCATCTGATTCCTTTTTACACACTGATGAAGGATTGATCCCAAAAGTTCTGCATTTTTTTTTTCTGTTTGGAATAAACTCTGCATTTTACCTCAACGTTTCCAGGCTTTGGATTCTTTTACTACAGTGATGTCATCCACCTTAACAGTACTGGCTGTCATTCTCATAACAGATAAGCTCTGTGGCACAGGTGATAACTACTTATTGTGATAGTGTATACTACTAGATTGGTAAGGTTCTTATCTCAATAAGGGCAACGCTCGGTGTGAATAGCTCCTCTTGCAGCAGTGTGCCTATCTGTGTGCAATGGTTATACATTTTAAGGCCCCATGCCTACCGGCCAACCCCACCCCCCAGTGGCTTCCTTTAAAAGGCTTTCTAATGTTATTCACCTTAACAGCACTTGCTGTTAATCTCATAACAGATAAGCTCCAAGGCACATGCAAAAAGTATTTAGTGCTATAGTGTATACAACTGGATAGGTAGGCGTTCTAATATCAATGAGTGTAACTCTGTGTGCATGTGTGCATGTGCGTGTGTGTTTGTAAATGTATTCCCTTGCAGCAGTATGCCTATCTGTGTGCAGTGGTTATACATTTTAAGACCCCCGCGCCTACCTGTCAACCTCAGATTAGCCTCCTTTACAAGGCCCGCTGATGTCATCCTTCTTAACAGCCCTGGCTGCCAGTCTCATAATGGATAAGCTCCACAGTACATTCGATAAGTACTTAGTGCTATAGTGTATACTACAAGATAGGTAATCTTCTAATCTCAATAAGGGGAATTCTGTGTGTGTGTGTGTGTGTGTGTGTGTGTGTGTGTGTGTAAATGTATCTCCTTGCAGCAGTGTGACTGTTTTGCCTATGTGTGTGCAATGGTTATATATTTTAAGGCCCTGTGAGTAGCTGCTGGCCCTAAATAGCCCACATCTTCTTAGACATAAATGCTAGCCGCCACCCTACATTTGTAGGTACAGAACACCCAGGTGACACATATCAAGGGTAGCATGCCTTATCATGGGGTATGCATACAGGATTACACTGTCCACACCCATCGTCCCTGACACACTGTTCTACACATATGCACCGAGGTAACCATGCACATATACAGTCGTGCTTTGCTGATGTAATTTTTCTGCTATGCTGCCATGGCATCCTGAGCTGCTGTATTGCCACCAAGTATCCACAGTGTAGCTACTCAGACCCCTGGAATAGAAACATACAATGTACTGAGAGACACCTGTCAGTCTGCAAAACTACTGTTAATCTAACATCATGCTACACAGGTACAAACACTCTGATGTGTATTCATGACACATGCCAGCATACAGCACCACTCATGGCATAACTCTACTGCACATCAAAATGTCATGTCATGTAATGTAGTCACCCTGTGCATCAGACATATATTTGCCTGTCCCTGCATCAGCAGTATGGATGGCAGGGATGTGGCACATGTATCATTACATACACAGGGTGCGGTGTGGGAGTGTCAGAGGCCTAGGCTGTGCCAAGCAGTTGACATTGTGTGTGTGAGACAGGAAGGGGTACTGGTCATCTAGGCCATGGAGAGGTCTCATGTGTGTCTGCTGGTACCTGCATGTGACAGTGATGTCTGATTGTGTACATAGACAGTCAAGCCATGTGCTAGCTCTACACTTGGGTTTGTTGGACAGCTGTGTACCTTACATGGTGGAATGGACAGTTCACCTTCTGTGGCCATGAATACGGGAACTGACACTACCAGGAGTGGCACTGGCACCACCATGCCCAGGGTCAGATGAGGTACTAGTCACTGACAGTGACTGATGTCTGTTGGGCCCGTGTCCCTCACAGGACCACCCAGGACCACAGTCCCATCACCTGCCACATTGTGATGTGGGCAGCACCCTCCCTTCTGTAGTGCTGGAGGTACTGCTACTATGAGAACACGAGTGTATACGGCCACATGGACTCTCAGCATATATTGTTGCTTACCTATGGCCACATGTCTGACAGCCTACTCCCACCACATGTTCTAGCACAGACAGTGTGGGTCAAGGACTGACAATGTCTCACCTCACTGTCTGTCCACTACATCAGTGAAACGATGCATGGCATCACCAGTGTGGTGGAGGGAGTGATGGATGTCAGACAGTGATGCATCCATGATCCTGAACATCTGTCTGGTGTTGCATTTGGAACATGCCTGTGCCTCCATGATGGACTGAATCATGCATTGAGTGACCTGTGATGTGACACTTGTGACAGGTGGTGGATGGGCAGCAGTACTCCTTCGAGAACTCCTGTCAATCTGACTGTGTGGGACCTCACCAGCTATCTGGCTATGGCTAGTGTCTACACTCACTGATGCCATAGTTGCCACACTCTCCTCTTTGATGCTGCCACACTCTGACTGTCCAGTATCTGTGGCCACAGGGGACTGGGCATGTGTGGGCATACACATTGTGTGTAGGGACAATTGAGGAGGAAGTGGGATGTCAACCCATGGGACAGATTCAACCCCCAACAGCCCCCCTTTGCCTCAGTATGGCCACTATCATCATCAGAGTACAATGCGACACTGGCATCAGATTGTGATGGGGACACACTCCAACCCCCATGGCCACCTGTGGGGAGCAAGACAAAATAAGTACATTAGTACTTGCACTGTTATGTATGGTAATCCACACACATACACATACAGGTGAGGATCCACAACTGTGTTACACATACCACTCATTTCTAATCCCATGTACAACACACAAGCAAACTACAACATACACAGACAAGACAGGCTCTTTATAACATGCACTGCAGCTATGTCTGGTTAATTTTGACAGTACTATACACCTCTGTGATAAGCAATATATCAGGGAATGTGATAGATCTACATCTAAAACAGAGTGCACCCATCTTGAGCATACTATGCCAGTTCTAGTGTACTTGCCTCCATATTGTGTGTGAACAGGCATCCGTGAGTGATTGCCTCCTGTATAGCAGACTGCATTGACCTCCTCAAAAATAAGTGCATATGTGTTACTGCTCCTGCAAATACACAACTGTGATTACCCATTCAAAGTACGTCAGTTAATGCATTCGACATTTAACATACAAGTATTGTATTCTAGCAAAGCATAACAGTTGTGCCTAGGGTAAAATGTCAGCTGTTCACATTTGTAGGGTATATATGATCCATTCAACCAAAGTAGCACACTTACCAGGTACAAAACCTTGGACTCTGGCCACACCTGATGTACCTATGGAAATGTGAGGGAGATGTATTGTCAGCAATAACAAATGTGGCATTGTTACAGAGCAATATGTGCATATATCAACATGTACAATAGCTAATGTGATACTGCCTACATTGCTGACATTTTGAGTATGTGTGTACAACTATACATTAAAAGCAAACCACCCCCCCCCCCAATGCATATACACCTGACAACCATGTAGTGGTATGCAGAGGCTGTGACACTGGCTAATACAGTATTATACTGATGAACACAGGAATCTTACCTAGATGTTTCCCTGCTGTGGATGTTGTGGCACCCACCTCCATGATGTCTGGGGTGATGGATGCTTGGGAGCTGGTGGTTGTTCCCAGGTTTGCCAGGAATTCCTCTGTGGCTGATAGTGGTTGTTCTGCTGCAGGCCCTCCACTGGTGGCAGCACAGTCCTTGGCCACAGCGGCAGCCATTTGCCATGTAACATTGACCATATATGTGGCCCAGTGTCGGACCTACTCATAGGTTATGTCCTGTAAGCCCTACATTGCTGACTGCTGTGACAAGGTCAGCCTACAGTGCTGCACGCTGGTCATGATTGTGCTGAGTCCAGGACAGCAGAATGCTGTGATGCAGTCAGATGCCATTCAGGATGACATTATTTTCAGCCTCTGAAAATGGTGGGTGCCTCCTTCTATACATCCTTTCTGAAAGACAAAAAGAGGAGGAACACATCACAGGACCAGATACATTGATATCAACTGTATACATACCCTGCACATCCAAATTTCCATGCACTGTCCACTGCTACCTCATATGCTATACCCTGCAGTCTATCAATACACTATGTATGTCGCTATCACCAACATAATAGCTACACTGGTTATGTCCCTGTGTGCCATGACCGAGTGTGCTGTATGTCTCCACACCCATCAATGCCATCTACTATGGTGTGTCCCTGTGGGCAAAGTCCCACTACTATGTCATATGGCCACTGTCTGACACATAGCTGTCCTGAACCTGATCGACTTCTTTGAATCAGTCTCCAGGGCTGTGGACGAGGGTAAGGCAGTCCACACAGCCTATCTGGACCTCGCCAAGGCCTTCGACACCATCCCCTACTCTGGAATCATAGATAAACTTACCAAGCTGAGCATTAATCCCTATGTCACTCAATGGGTTTCCAACTGTCTTACTGACAGAACCCACACTGTAAAAGTAGCCAACTCCAAATCCAGCTCCAGACAAGTGACAAGAGGAGTACCTCAGGATTTAGTCCTGGGACCACTCTTGTTTGGCATCTACTTCTCTGAAGTACAGGCCAAAACTAAGGGACTCTGGCTAACAATGTTCGCAGATGACTGCAAACTGGGATCCATTATTGAATTCACAAATGATGTAGGTATTCTACAAAAGGGCCTTACAGAAACAGATGCTTGGTGCCAGAACCATAGGCTCAAGCTCAATGCCAAGAAATGTATAGTTATCCCCTTTGGGAAAAAAACATGTACCCATGAATTACCACATAGGTGGCAGTACACTAAACACCGAAAGTGTGATAAGAGACTTAGGGACACAGGTGGACAGTGGTCTCACCTTCGATAACCACACTGCCACAACAGTCAGGAAATCCTTCTATGTGGCACACCTCATCACTAAGGGCTTTTCATCCAAAAAAGGAGGTCATTGTCCCACTGTACTTATCCCTCATTAGACCCATTATAGAATACAAAGCCCCGTTTGGTATGTACCTCTCAAGACATCAGCAACAATTGGAAAGGCCGCAGAAATACCTCACAAAAAGAATTACAGGCCTAAAGCAGATGCCCTATGCTGACCTTCTAAAAAACTCCAGCTATGGTCTGTTGCATATCGTCTACTCAGAGGTGATCTCTGCTTAACATACAAGGCCATGTCAAACCCAGAGCTGCTGGACATGCTACACTTAAAGAAATCCCAATCCCTCAGAGCAACACGCTCCAGGGATCTAAACCTTGTCATCACAATGAACAAAACATGCTGGAGGGATAGGTTTCTGTCCCAGAGACTCTCCAGACTCTGGAATAGACTGCCCATACATGTCAAGCAGAGCACCTCTATGGCCCTCTTCAAAAGGAACCTTGATGATTGGATGGGAGATAGGAAATTCACCCCAGGGATCACGTCAGTCACCCTGCTAGACAGGGGTCCAGGGAAGTAAATATTGTGGGAAGAAATAGCCAGGGAATTGTTATGGCTAGGTTTGTATTGTCCCTAGGGCCAATAGCCTAGTACCAACCTATGAACCTATGAAACTATGTATGTGGGGACAGTCCAGCAACATCACTGTGCCACAATGACACACAGCAATGCAAACCTGCTGTAGTCTACCCTCCCTGTAGGCATCATACCTCACCAGTACACAGATGTTTGCTGAATGTGAATGTGTGCCTGATGTATGTGGTCCTTTTAGCAGACACCTGTGGATGTTTAACAGGCGGTTGGCCAATAATTGATGGTTGTTACCAGAATATGATGAATCTGGCTGTTAGGCACCAGAACCCTCAGAAAACAGTTATGCTACAGTAATATCTGTCACTATATCCATACTCTTACTTTGTATGACCAATATGTACACTCTGTTGCTGAGATTTGACCTGTGTCCCCCCATTAATATGGAGTCTGACCTGACTTTCTCCTGTAGGGGGTTGCCAAGTATGTTACCCATAGCTCTCAAGCAATGACATATGAATGTCAACTAAACTGTGACATAGCCAGAGTACATCAGGGACAGTCATGGACACTTTTACAATGTCTGACCTATTCCTGTGTGACATTCACAGACTGAGAGGTGCTGAATGACAGTACATCATGTGATATGACAGCTGTGTCCACCTTTACTTACTGACAATATGTCTACCATATTATCCAGTAGAAGTCTTACAAGGGCCAAACATTGTAGGAGGGAGCAAGAGGGCCACAGCTGTTATGTAATCCACAGTAGGCACAGTTGAGAGGCATGTCTGTAGCTGTTGGACAGCAGAGTATTAACCACATGTCATTCCTAGAGGTGGACTACAGGCCTACTGTTGTAATCTCTATTCCCCATAACTGCATGCTCCCATCTGTATCCCATGATATGGGGGGCTTGTATTACATACCTGGTAGAGTAACATAATCCTTTTGTGAAGAAATTCTGAAGAACAATGCTTGGTAAATCACAGTCTGTCTTGGTATCGCAAGTTACAGACCGGTTTCCCATAGGCAGATGCTTGCCTTTTGTAGGTAATGCTCAGTAACAGGTAACTGCCTGTGCACCAATCCATGGCTCAGATTTGCTAATTGCTTCCAGAACAGCTGGGGTGCACTTTAATTAGCCAATGATGTATCAAAACAGTGCAATATTTAAGGCCTTCATGTAGGCCTTAGCCCCTTTCTTAGTCAGTGAGATGGATATTAGTGAGATCTGGAGTGTACAGCTTCATATAGGTAGGTTCTAATACTGTCCACTGTTGAGATTTATGAGTTATGTCCACAGTTTTCATGCTATGTTTGGCCATTGGCAATTAATTTTATGATTATCTGGCAGTTCAATGTTCAACACTATGGGTTGAGGTCAGTAAGGGGGAAGAGACATGTGGGTGTCAGACATCATACCCATCAGAATACGCATGCTACTGCAGCAGCTGGTGATCTATCAGCTCTGTATGTTTGTAAGGGCAGACTGTGGTACATGTCCCTGTCGCTTGACCTTTGCTCCCCCACCCCTTTATGTATGAGTGTCATGTGGAGCCCTTGTTCTAGTGTGTTGTGAGGTATGGTAGGTCTGTAGCAGGTAGCATAACATACAGCTGCATATGTTGCAGCCTGGAGCTGTTGCTTTTTGCCTAGGAATCATAGTGGAGAGTGTGAACACATTGGAGGACAGCAAGCTGTATGTGTTACTGAGTGAGCAGTGTCAGCTCTGTTGTAACAGCAGAGCCAGGGTGAGGGTACCATAACAGTCCAGTCAAGGCATGTGCCAAGGGTACATGTGTTATGTAACAGTGCCAATAACAGAGTAGTAGGTGACATGTAGGTAAGCTATACAAATATGTGCAGTTTGTCCATACCTACAGACTTTTGACATGCTAACATGTGTAGCAGTTAATTCAGTAGCAGCAACCTGTTTTGGTTAAAATTGCATGACTCAGTCATTATTTGCTGTATTGACAAGAATGTAATCGAAGTGCAACTCACTGGATTCAAATGCAGAGCTGTGGGTGGCAAAATGTACTGTATGTATGGCATTTAACTGACTGAGCTACAGAGTCACAGCTGCAGCAGGTGCATTTGCAAGATATATGTCCATGCATACAGTCTGCAACACAAGGATTACATCAGCATTTGTTTTCAGATGGGCATGTGGTGTGACACTCAAATGTCTCTCATGGTTTTCTAACCTCAGTCTTTAATGATGTGTCAGTACTTTAGCAGACAGATAAGTTTTTGTGAAACCATGCCAAAACTAGGGGGCACAACTATGGACATTCTGCAACAGTTTGTACAGTTGACAGCTATACTTGTTGTCCCAGGCCTCACATCCATCCATTAATATTTATTTAGCTGTGTACTGGTGTAGTGTCTGCATCACAGTCCCAAGTACACTGCCAATTCCCCCATTATATGTACTTGCAGTGAGTCAGTGTTAATCAGGATATGTTGTTGGAAACACCTATTAATCATTTTGAGCTGAGTGGCCTAATGGACAAAGCACTGTGTTGTAGTTGACAGGGGCCTGGCTTCCAGATGTGGCAGAGGTGATTATTTTGCAGATGTGCCTAACACTGTCATAACACATAAGATGGTTAAGGCACTTTTAAGCAGTTTTAATTGGGTTTGCGTGGCATACCACTTCAGTTAACTCTGCTTAAACCCGCGTTCATTACAAAAAAAGAAAAGGAAAAAAGGGGTTATAGGAAAGTGGTGAAATGGCGGTAAGCAGGGGAAAAACATGCTGAAAGGCAGGTAGGGATGTGCAGGACAGGTGTAGGAAAGGACCCTAGCTCTCTATTTCTTTAACAGCAACAACTGTGCGTGTTTCACAGAATTTGGAATTTGGAGCCTCACAGCCCATTGAGATGGCTAAGGGCAACATAACTGTGTTGATTAATTCATGTAATAATTCACTGTGTCCAGTAGACATGGGTGCAAAAGGGAAAGCTATGTATGGGGTGACATTTTTTTTTTTTTGGGATAGATCCCCTTTTTTTAAGGTGAGAGTAGAATGTTGGGAAAGTGATATAGGTATGTGTTGGGAGCTAGATAGAAACAACTCTGATCCAAAACAGTACCAAAACAGCAAAATCTTCAGAAGTCAGGAATCAAAAAACAGGAACCAAAGTCAAATCCAAAAGCAAATTCTTTATTCTCCAGCGCCTCGGTGTAACCACCTTTCAAGAGTATTTCTTGTATATGAGTATATGTGTGGGGAGCTAAGCTGGGTAGGAGTAGTTGCATTTGCAGACAGACAAGACAGCATACAGGGATGGTGTGTGACACATGAGGGGCATCAGCACCTTAGACGGGGAGGCTGTTGTGGAATCAGAGAGCCATGTCCCTCCAGACAACAGCAGTGTGACTGAGATCCCTGCCAACTGGCAATCAACACTGCTCTTTCACTGCCCCAAAGGTGGCTGTGATGAAAGCTAGGTGCCCTGGCCACCTTGTCCATCCAGGTTGGCCAGTCTACCCTCAGTCTGGTGCAGGCTGTTTCCCTAACCATGATGCACTATCCTGCGTACCATTACTGGTAGCTGATCTTAGGTGACAACCCCCTCTCCGCTCCCACTCCCAGGGGTGATGGCTCCTGTCACCTGAGGTGGTCC
>NC_056742.1:183030390-183240390 GCF_019279795.1 Protopterus annectens | reverse complement strand
TACATTTCCTGGGATTCAATGAAGTGTAATCTCTGTGCAAGAACAGTGTAGCCATTCTTGCATGGAATATGGCCGCCGAGCGATCCAGTAAACTACTGTTCTGATGTGCAAGATCCTGCCTACACTATTCCTGCACAGACACCACTGCATAATACTAATTACCTCATTTGCTGGTGAAAATCATGCAAATGAGGTGAATTAGTGATTAAGCAAGCAGGCAGGCATCCATGCAAGAATAGTGTTAGTTGCCAAAATATATTCAGGTACTAGCCAAATACATTTCTGCAAAATTTAAAACGGAGGCATGACAGCTCAAATAAAAGCATGTATTATAATCTTTAGGCATGCCAATGGCCAAATATATGGCCACTGGATGGAAAATTGTTTTATTTTTCTAAAAATAAAAGTTATTTTTTTGGCTGATCTCGGGGGTTTAAGCATAATGCAGTGGCGCGCAAATAGGATCTTGCCAAAAATAAAAAAAAATTGTGAAAACACAATTTTAAGGGAAATCTGCATTTTTCCATTATAGTCTATGGTATGCAGAATCAAAACAATAGCAGGGAACAGTGGTTGCTATGGAGAAAGGCTCTGGTGTAGTGCAGTAACTAGGGAGTAAGACAGTTGGGTATGCAAATGAGGGGAAATTTACTGAATCACAAACATATTCTAAGTGCCAAACTGCACCTAACCGTGTAGGTGCTATAACATGATTGTGTAAGCAGGTGGAGCAGCAGACATGAAAAGGGAGTGTGTCACGCATGGTGTAAGAACATTGGAGCTCCATGGCCCCCAAATAAACTTAGCTATGCACAGCTAAGCAAGGGGGTCTGTCTCTGAGACTATATTGACTTATTCCATGAAATGAAGAGGGCATTCACATCTAGGGAGGGCCATTTTTCAGTGTTTATATTAGCTAAATGGGTTTGAGTGGCATGCACCAGGTCTAAAACAAAACACCCCCCCCCCAGAAATAGCAGGACTGTTTACATTTGGGCACCAGGTTTGTGTGGCACTCCTCAGGGCTTAAAAGGAGAGGAAATGGGAATGGAAAAAAGGTAGGAAAAAAGGGAAATAGCAGAATAAAAGCAATCAAGTACAAATTACATAGCTAGCAGGTGGGGTGCATCATAGTCAACCAGTCATACAGGCAGCATCTGCAGCACAACAGTATAAACTATGGAAACACCTTACAGTCTGGGTTTTCCCATTGACTCTGCACCATTGGTGTACACATTCTGGGGAATTTTAACTGGAAAAATATTAGGGGCTGCCATTGCTTTGATCTATCAGTATGTGCTAGATGCTGAGGGCAGTGAGGAGGATAATGCTGACAACCACCACAGATCGAGGAGAAGGAGAAGAGTGTTCTGACCCAGGGTAACTTACCAGGGGCTAGATGATCTGGAGATAGTAGAGCACTACAGGCTGGACAGAGACATACTGCAGCAAATCATCGACTTGTGCCAGCCTCAACTCAGACCCAGAGCCAACAGAGGGGAATCCATCCCATTGGATACCAAGGTATGTGTAACATTAAGAATACTAGCTATAGGTACTTTCCAAAGACCTACTGGGGACATCATGGGGGTTTCACAGGCATCTGCATCCAGGGTACTCCATCAGTTTCAGGATGCAATGCTACCATATGCCGCTGAGCACATTTACTTCACCACCACCCATGAGGAAAGGGCCAGCAATATGCGCTTCTTCCACCATGTAGCAGAATACCTGGAGGTATTGGGTGCAATAGACTGCATGCACATCCACATCAAAGCACCACCAGGGTAGGTTCTACATAAACCGCAAGGGCTTCACCTCCATCAACTGCCAGGTCATGTGCAATGCCCAGGGCATTATCATGAATGTATGTGCTGGCAGCCCTAGAAGCTATCACGACTCCCACATTTGGCATTCCTCACAGCTGTACCAGGCATTTTTCCAATGGTGGCATCCCATATGACCATCTGCTGGTGGATGCTGGCTATGCACTGGAGTCTTGGATGATGACACTCATTAGAAATGCACCCACTCCCACACAAGAATCCCATAATGAGGCACACGCACAGACCAGGTCATCATAGAGCGTGTGTTTGGGATGCTGAAGTCATGGTTCTTCTGTCTTGACATATCTGGTGGAACCTTGCAGTACTCTCCAGCCACATGTGCACACATGTTCATAGTATGTGCCATGCTACACAATATGATCCTGTGGAAACAGCTGCAACAGGAACTGCACGGGGAAGGGCCACACAGCCCACCACCATTACCAAGGTCCCCACAGGCACAGAGAGACTCAGAGGAGGAAGCCCCTGAGCCTGCTCCTGTAGGCAGATGGAGGCATGCCCAGTATGCTCAGGCCTTGGCAAATAGGCAGTGCATAGTGCACACACTGACACTGTAGGGACCCTAGGAACTGACACCGCTCTCTGACGCACACACACAGTAAAATGGATGACACACACATCACATTACCTGTAACTTACCATGTATAGGCAGTGTGGTGTGTGCATCCAGCATAGGCGGCCGTCAAGCACCATCCTCACAACTGCCACAGCCATAAGGTAAGTCAGTCTTCTTAACAATAAATGACTGGATTAGTATGTTTTGGTAGCATATCTATGGTAATGCTGCATGCATGCAAGGGAATGGGGTGGCCTACTGGGATAGCAGCAGACAACTGACAGCTATGTGGGACACCAGGAAATGTCTGCCCAATGCTGGCCTCCCCACACTATGCAGTAATATGCAAGGTGGCAAATCTCAATGCAGTATATGTGTGGGGACAACTAACTGGAGGGGCATAGGTCACAGGCATGGATGTCAGTGTTGGGGTCACATTCCCATCCCTCAGACCCACACAACAAGTCAGCTGTAGAAAACCAGAGAGACGTGTCTGGCAAAGACCCACAAATGGCAGCAATGTTGACTTACCCCCTACAGACTCACACAGTGATAGCACAGCAGGCCGCACAGTTGCAGTAAGGATATTAAGGATATGAAGTCTGGAACTCAAATGTATGCCATTACAATCTGACATGTGGTCTTTACTGATATGCCTCTAGTCCCGAAGACAGGGCACAATAGTATGGTAAATGGAATCAAAATGTAAAGCAAATATCAGCACAGTCTGTGCAAATGTGTACAGTTCACAGATGTGCCCCCCATATACCCACAGAAATGCAGTAACATGTATGTTTGCAGGGAAATAGCAGCATAGCACACACTGGCAGGGCTGTCCCAATACACATGAAATGTGTTGCATGTTCACAATATGCAGGGGTCAGTGAGCTATGTGTATGTGTAGTTAATACTGTCAGGATCTGGACAGCACATTCTTCTAGCAGTCGTCTTATAGTGCCCTAGGTACAGTGCTGTCTTTGACAGGGCCATGTGCAGATAATTGCAGTGCCAACTATTATGCATGTCAGTGACATCTACTGCTCTGCCACTGACATACCTGGAAGATGCAGTGTTATGTGGAATATACTACACATATAATGGACTTCTTGAAGGCTGTGCAGCCGAGGTGCTAAGGCTTTTGTGAATATAGTGCTTTTTGGTACTGTTGCCAGTGGTTATTTTCAATAATTCTACTTTTTTTATGTTTGCTTTTACATATAATGGACATGCCTGCACAATAGAATGCACTCTGTACCCACACCCATAACTCCCAACCTCTGACAGCAGGATGTCAGGACAAGGGCAGAAATAAAAGTGGAACAAAGGCACAATGATAAGTATGTGTTGTAAATATCTCCCTTACATACTGAGAAAGTCAGTAGGGTGAGGGGTTTCCAGTTTTCAGTAGCGGGAATTGTCTGAAGGTTATGTAGTCTGAAACAGTAATATCTGTCATTATTTTGTAACATCATTCTGCAATTATATGTAACTAACTTGCCATAAAAACACAAGTTTAGATAGACTGGATAAAACCTCTAGCCAATCATCTGGACAATCTGCCAAAAAATGTACAGGTGAGAGGTATGGCTACACAAGGATATGCCATCTCAGGTAAGAAAGATACCACAGAAGCAGGAGATCCCCAGCCAGTATATCACCAAGTTGCTTGACTGTTTACACAATGCATCATCACACAACTGGCTATAGCCATATCTAACAACTGCCCTTGTTGAGCAAGAATGTACATAGCTTCCCTCATAATATTGGTCTATGCATCATACAACTAGTATTCCTCTGGTAAAGCACTGTGATGATCTGAGGATAGGTAATGACACAATACATTGCAGTGTCAGACTACAGATATGTCAGAAAAAAATGTCTGCTAAACAAACCCAGTGCCCGAGGAAAGTCCTGTGTATTCCTGAGAGGTATGGCTGTAGCACACAAAACCCCAAACTTAAGTACACTTATCTCAGGAATGGAGTCCCACTCTAACTACAGAAGGTCACACTGGGCATGCACCTACACTTAGAGAATCAAAGGTTATGCTGGAATCCACATCAGACTATATGGATGCATTGTGCATATATGTCCATGCATACTGACAGCTATGTACACCTTAACTGTCCCTACACACACACACATCAGTCAGGATTACCCCCAGCTAGCTGTAGGTGGCCCATATGTGATATATCTGCATCTGTTGCTTGTGATACACAGACATATATAATGGCAAACATACACACATATAGATGTATGGAAGTGAGAGACAGTGATAGAGAGAGACACACAGGGGGACACAGACAGAGTGAGTCACACACACGGATACTCTGAATGGCATACGGTGATGCCCTGCTGTTGACAGTGGCATACCAGCTATAAACAGTTTCACGTGCCAACATAAAAAGTGAGCCCCATTGTGTAATAGTACTGAGGTTGGGTTTATAATATCACATCACCTGCCTGTGTGGGTGCGTGTGTCCATAGGTCTAAGTATTAGTAGACTGTTCCCACTCAATACACTTCACATTGCCCTACTTCACAAGATCTGATGCTGTCATTCACCTTAGAAGTACCATTGGACACCTATCACCCCTATAAGCTATGTAGTGCATGCAATAACTGTGTAACACTATAGTACAAATAACTAGACAGGCAGGGATTCAACTTTCAGATCCAGAAAATGTGTGTGTGGGTGTATAAGTGTGTGTGTAAGTGTGTATGTTTGTAGGAAGAAATATTTTGACAATTTTTCCACCCAGTGCCCTCCTTTATCAGTCCTGTTGATGTCATTCCCCTTATCAGCACCTTTGGCCAGTTATCTGCCCAGTACGCTCTGTAGCTTGTATGATAACTGCATAATACTATAGTACAGTAACTAGATAGGCAGGGGTTCTACTTTCAGATCTGGCAAACATGTGTGTGGGTGTATACGTGTGTGTATTTGTAGGAAGAAGTATTTTGATATGTTTCCAAACCAGTGCCCTACTTCATCAGTCCTGCTGATGTTATTCCCCTTATCAGCACCTTTGGCCAGTTGTCAGCCCAGTAAGCTCTTTAACACATGCAATAACTGAGTATATAGTAAAAATAACTAGATAGGAAGGGGTTCTAATTTCAATGCTGGCAAATAAGTGTGTGCTCTGTGTGTGTATGTATGTGTGTGTGTGTGTGTGTGTGTGTGTGTGTGTGTGTGTGTGTGTGTGTGTGTGTGTGGGTGTGTCGCCCTGTACACTTCCCATCACCCTACTTTACAAGGCCTGCCGATGTCATTCACCTTAGAAGTACCTTGGCACAAGGTGAAATAATATAAGCTCAGTGGTGCATCTGATAACTGTGTATCATTATAGTAGAAATAACTAGATAGGTAGGTGTTCTAATCTCAATACTGGCAACTGTGTGTGTTTAGGCGAGAATCATATACTCTGTGGGTTATACCATTTTGATGTGTGTACCATCCACATCTGTGTTCCACCTCCAATGGCATCACATTATGTAGCATGTTAATGGCATCTGCCTCACATGCAGTATGTTAAACCATTGTACAGGCCATACCAGTCATCTGTACAGATGTCTATGGAATATCCAGATGTTTGCAATCTATATGTGGTCTGTGTCCGGTAGCAATGGCCATATATATGATTTTGTTGACAAATAGGTCACAGTTAGTGTAGTGACACACATGCCAGCATCAGGTATCATACCTGACTGAAACATCATGCTGATATAATGTCTGTTAGCCTGTCATTGTCAAGGCTTGCAGGAGCAATAGATGACTCCATTTGCAATTTCTGGTGGGTTATCTCAGCATCCATGAAGGCATTTACAATATTACATGTTGTAAGAGGTAGTGGGTTTGTCCCACGTATATAATCTATGTGGGGCATGTCATGTGTATGTAGCACTATAGTACATTAAAGTGGATATGTAAGTTTACTAATCTGTCTATTGCCAACTGTGTTTATGTTACTGTATGCGCAATCCTTGTGTCAGTCTTTACTGTGGGTATGTGAAGGATATACCATTTTGTCTCCCTGTTCCACCCTGTGAACTCAGGAATACATACCACAAACCTATCATACACAGTGCCGTGCATGCCCTCACCAACTGCATCAGGGTTGAGTATATGGGAGAGAAATGGCAGGGGCAACAGGTGCTGACAGGTGAATCTTTTGCCATCAATCTAATGGCTAAGCTTGAGCGGGACCTATTGACAGTACTCCAGTACTCTGTGCTGTATCTATGAGCCTGTGGTACTACACAACACTGAGGTGACATGTCTGAAGGCTACCTTTCTGTGATAAGGGGGATGTATGCAAGGTCACACTGTCTGACAACAGTGTCCCTCACACACTGTTGCATACATACACACCTGGTAAATGTACATATAAAATTGTACCTTGGCTATGAAACTATTGGGACACCTGGAACACAAACAGAATACAGCATGTCAGACTACAAACAGCAATAATACATCATGGCTAATAAGGTACATACACCTGTATATGTACCCATAACAAATGCAAGCAGACAGCACCTTACACACTATTACATAGCTGCACTGTACTATATTCACCCTGTGCATCAGACCCATATTAGCATGTCCCTACATCGATGGTATGAACGACAGGGAAGTGGCACAGGTATCATCATATGCACAGGGTGTGGTGTGGCTTTGCCAGAGGCCTAGGCTGGGCCATACAGTTCACATCATGTGTGTGTGTGCTTGGAGGAGTATCCTATAGATGGGCTGTGCAGAGCTGCTGTGTGTGTCTGGAGGTGACCTGCATGTGATGCAAATATGTGTGTGTATGCATGCATGCAGTCATGCCATGTGGCTGCCCTACACAGGGGTATGTTGGGCAGCTGTTGACAGTACATGGCAGGGTGTCCAGCTCATTGTCTCTGGCCACAGACAAGTGAACTGGTCCTACTAGGGGTCTCACTGGCACCATCAGGCCCAATGCCAGATACAGTACCACTTCCTGATGGTGACTGCTGTCTGCTGGATCCATGTCTCTGACGGGATTGGCCAGGACCACATCCCCATGGCCTGCTCCGTTGTGATGTGGACAGCAACCTCCCTTTGGTAGTGCTGGTCTCACTGCCACTACAGGAGTGTAAAGGTGCATGGCCCTGTAGACTCTCAGCTGGTGTTGGTGCTGACCTTCATCTACATGGCTGATGCCCATCTCCCACCACGTGCTCTAGCACAGACATGCCATGGTTGAGAATTGCCAAGGTCTCACCCCACACTCTGTTCGTGACCTCAGTATTTTGGCGTGTGACCTCAACAAGGTCATGTATGTTGCCACATAAATCAGGAAGAGTTGCATCCAGCACCATGAGTATTTGTCTGGTGTTGTGTTTGCTACCTGCTTGTGCATCCATGACAGCCTAAAATATGTGTCTGGTGATACCTGCTGTGGAACTTGCAACAGCAGCTTGATGAGCAGCAGTCCTCCTCTGAGCACCCCTGTCCATTTGCCTATGTGGGACCTTGCCTGCACTCTGGCTATGGGCAGTGTCTACTCTCACACCTGCCATAGTCACCACACTAGCCTGTTCCATGCCACCACCTGCAAACTGTCCATAATCTGTGGCTGCTGGAGACAGGGCATGTGTGGGCATTGTGACTGTGGGTGCCAACCGATGGCACAGATTCAGCCCCTGACAACCCACCTGTGCCTGACTATGACCATCATCATTGTCACAGTCTGCAGAGACACTGACATCAGATTCTGAGCAGGAGGGACCTCAACCACCATGTCCACAGGTTGGGGGAAGACAACATATGTAAATTAATACTGCACTATAATGTTTGCTGCTACACACACACACACACACACACATATAGGTGAGGTGGCAGACAGGCATTACACAGACCTCACAATAGCCAACTGGTGATATTCACAACACAGTCAGACTGCTACATACACACGCTGGACAAGCCGTCAACATCATACAGTGCAGGCCTTTCCACTTAATGTTACTACTTATATACACCTCTGTGATACGTGAGTAGTGTTAGTAGATGATGGGCCTTCAAGTAGCACACACTGCACCTATGTACACATAATTGCTGTTCACCTGTATAGCACAGTGGCAACTCCTGCAGAACATACCTCTCAACCGTGCAGAGTGTCGCTGAATGTCTACATGTGTGACTCATATTTCTGGTCTGTTTGTCATAAATCTTGTGTTTGTCTGACACACTACTGGGATGATATGAGGACTGGTGGCACTAATTAATGACATATTTTGTGTTTCACACTTCAAAACCTAACCGGTTATACTAACAACCTTCTACGTTTACATTGGATATTATAAGTGTAGACACCCCTGTTAACATGTCAGGTTTGTCTGATGTATAACATGAGACCACAAAAATCATGTGATAACATTTCCCACTTTTAATGTGTGATATATGACATGAGACCACAGAAATCATGTGATAATATTTCCCACCTTTAATGTGACCTATATTCTGTGCAATCCAATTGAAAAACAAACAAATCAGCTAGGGGTAAGATGTGCAAGTTGAAATGCATACAATAGGCTGGTTGCATGACTGTGTACACCCTTAAACTAATACTTTGTTAAAGCACCTTTTGATTTCATAACAGCAGTCAGTTTCCTTGGGAAGGTGTGTAGCAGCATGGGACATCTCGACTTAGCAATATTTGTACACTCTCCCTTGCAAAAGCCCTCCAACTCTGTCAGATTGCGAGGGCATCTCTTCTGCACAGCCCTCTTCAGGGCACCCCACGGATTTTCTATTGGATGTAGGGGTGTGCTGTGGCTGGGCCATTCCAAAACATTGATTGTCTTCTGGTGAAGACATTCTTTTTTGGATTTTGATGTATGGTTTGGGTCGTTGTCATGAGGAAAGGTATAATTCCTCTCCATCCACAGGTTTCTAGCAGACACAAGAAGATTTTGGGCCAAAAGGACTGGTATTTGGAACTGTTCCTAATCCCCTCCACCATGGCTAAAGGCACTCTTCCAACTTATGAACAGCAAACTCAAAGCAGGACACTGCCATCACCATACTTCACCATGGGGGTGGTGTTCTTTTGGTGATGCACAGTGTTGCTACTGTGCCAAACAAATCTTTGGGTATTGTGGCCAAAAAGTGCATCATTGGTCTCATTATACCATAACATATTTCCTCACATGCTTTTTGGAGACTTAATGTGTTTTTCTTGAGAAATTTGCCAGACCTGGATGTTGTTCTCTGTGAGAAAAGGCTTCCATCTTCCAACCCTACCCCATAGGACAAACCTGTGGAGAATGTGGGAGATTGTTGTCCTATGTAGTACACAACCAGTACTTGCCAGAGATTCCTTCAACTCCAGTAGTGTTGCTGTAGGTCTCCTGGCAGCCTCCCTGATCAGTTTGGGTCTTGTCTTTTCCACACATTTGGAGGGATTTCCAGTTCTTTGTAATGTCACTGTTGTCTCATATTTTCGCCACCATTTGATGACTGTCTTCACTGTGTTCCATGGTATATGCAATGCTGTCAGAATGTGTGTGTACCCTTCTCTTGGCTGATATAAGATCCCTTTGCTGCTTCATAAGCTGTTTGTGAACTATGGCTGTTGCTGTAGCAGGCAACTGAGTAAATGTTATGATAAGCCAGGTCGGACAGCTGACAGTTATTTGCTGTTAATCAAAGAGTCTCTGTAATTGATGGCAGGTGTGTACCCTAGAAAACATAATGCTGTAATTATATAAAAAGCTGCTTCAACAAAGTATTAGCTTCAGCCTGTGCACTCGTATGCATCCAGCTCCTTGTACGTTTTTTATGTGTCATAATTGTTCCCTAACAGATTTGTTTGTTTTACAATTGAATTGTACAGGTTATAGGTCACATCAAGGGTTCGGAAATGTTTTATTGTGCTCTCATTTTTGTATATCACAAACACCTGGCATTCTAACAGGTGTGTGTACACCATTTTTATGCACTGTATACCACTAATTTATAAAATATGTCCCTAGTTTTAGGAGTTTGTCCCCCATTTTGTCAGTCTTTTTCTAGATTTCTAGCAATGACAGGTTGTGAGGTATGCTACAGATATGTGACATCTCCTGCAAATAGGTCCCTGTGATGACTACTGTAAGGCAATGCAGTTAACCCCACTACAAGTGTACATGCAGATATAGAAAAATGGCTGAGAGTAACAGGTGTGTGTATGGTCACATGCATGACCTTAACATGCCTGGGGTACTGCTGAAACACAACAGAAAAATCCCATACTCATCGGTTTCAGGCTGCTGCTCCACATCCAGACCAGAGGCACCTATGTAGTTGTGGGGAAGATGTATTGTCAGCAGACTCACATTTGGCATTAGTACAAGATGAATGCTAGTTTTCTGCACATGTACAGTACAAGCTCTGACAGTAAACAATTTGCTGTCTTTCACCATAGATGTGTACTTGTGTGCATTACTAAACCTCACCCACAAATGCAGTTTGAACTGACATATGCATCAAGATACTCTATAGAAGACAGTATGACTGCTATATGAGTAAATTGATGTGCACCGTGGCCTTATCTGGACACTATTCACCTGTTGTCTGGGTGCCAACCACCTCCATAACTTGTATTTCTTGTATTGGCTGTTGTGTGGGGGCTGCCCCAAGGTTGGCAAGGAGCTCCTCTGTTGCCATAAGTAGGGCCTGTGTGGCTGCACCCCCATCTGTAGCAGTACAGTCCCTGGCCACGGCAGAAGCATTTTGCCAGGCAGAACATATCAGGTCAGTTGTCCGATGTCTGACCTGATCATATGTGAGGCCATGGTGGCCGAAGGTATTAACTCTGTGGACAAGGTCATCCCACAGGGCAGTCTGCTTCCACAGATTTTGAAGGCTACGGCCGAACAGCACCCCATGGTGCTGGATTATGGCATCGATGATGGCTGCATTTTCATCTGCAGTATATGCTAGCTGATGCTGCATGCCACCTGGAAGACATAAACAGTGAAACACATCAGAAGACCTCAGACATTGTCCAGAGTTATTTACAGAGCCAGCACATCAACATTGCCTATCATTAGCCACCAATTACAACCACATGATACCCCTGTCATCTATTAGCACAGTATGAACTTGCATTGCACTCCTGGTCCTGATGTGTCATGTTCCCCCCAATGAGGGCTAGTACATTGCACAAACCACCATTCATCATTCACATTTATTTAGAAGGATGAGTGGGCGTCTTCCTTGCAGATGGGATGTCAATGCTGCTCAGACTTTGCTTGCATACAGTGTGTAACTGAGCTGGAAGCATATGCCTGAGTTCATGTAGGATGCAGACAGGAATGTTATCAGGTCCCATGGAGACTTGCTTTTGTTGACTTTGATTAGGCAGTATGCACCTGCTCTCTGATGTTGAGGGGAGTGGTGCAGGTGGTGTGCATATCTACTTATACTGATGGTGAGCCAGGGGGGTTATGTTTGCCCTAAACCTGTCTGCAGCAGGTTGGCTATAGCTATGGTGTGTGTGTATGTGGTGTGATGGACCACCATTACAGGTGGGTTGGGTGGTTGCCTCTGAGATTGCAAACATATGTGAAGATGGCCTTGTGATTGTCCTTGGTGGATGTGTCCAAATTGTACTCATAGTTAGCCTTACAGTAATCCATCTGTGACCTTATATGCTTGTTCAGACAAAGGTTGACTTGCTGCCAAGTTAGTGTCTGCTCCTACTTTGCCCTGTACAGCCAATATAGCAACCAATTATGTGGTTTGTGTATTGCTGCTGTCCAGCAAAGGTGATTACTCTACCTTGGTGGAGGCAGGTTTTACAAGTAAGGTATTGCTGAGTCCATACAGCTATGTAGGTGGCCATATAACTGTTTGTAGTAGGCATGGACATAAGGTCATAACACACTTGAACACCTTTCCACTTTCAACCTGATAAATAATGCTTATTCTATTACCCATGTCTGTGTCAGGGCAATGCAACAACCAGTAGCTGTAGAAATCTAACTCTGTTGGATGCACAGAAACTAAGATTACACACCTGTCCAACATGTACAGCTTATTGACTTGATGTTTTGCATCCTATGTCTGTTGTTATGAGGCAGCCAGGTACACCTACTCATACATACATGTGCACAGGTAATACCTGATATACATTCCTGTTCTATGTCAGTATAACACACTGTATTTACACTCTTGCTGCTCAGTCATTCCTCTCAAACTGTTAGAGCAGCACATCTGGAGGATGCCACACATACATGGGGGGAGATGGGCCAAAGTTAGTGACACTTTTTTAATATTGCTGTAACACACTTAAGTCATTTGATAGCAGAGTACCCTTTGCATTCAAAGACATACCCTGGAGGATGTCCGACACTCAAATGGCAGGAAAGAGAGAAGAAAGGCTAGGAGTGGGGTAGTGAGGATAGGAACTTTTAATGTTGGCAGTATGACTGGTATGGGGACAGAGCTAACTGAGATGATGGACAGAAGGAAGGTTGATATATTTTGTGTGCAAGAGACCAGATGGAAGGGGAGTAAGGCTTGGTGTACTGGAGGGGGGTCCAAATTATTCTATCATGGTATGGATGGGAGGAGAAATGGTATAGGGGTTATCCTGAAGGAACAGTATGCCAAGAGTGTTTTTGGAGGTAAATAGAGTGATGTTTATGAAGCTGGAAGGTGTAATGATGAATGTTGTTAGTGCATATGCTCCGCAAGTTGGGTGTGCAATGGATGAGAAAGAAACATTTTGGAGTGAGTTGGATGAAGTGGTGATGACTGTACCCAAGGGTGAGAAAGTGGTGATTGGAGCAGATTTCAATGGATATGTTGGCGAAGGGAACAGAGGGGATGTGGAAGTGATGGGTAGGTATGGTGTTAAGCAAAGGAATGCAGAAGGTAAGATGGTAGTGCATTTTGCAAAAAGGATGGACATGGCTGTGGTAAATATGTATTTTAACAAGACGGAGGAGCATAGGGTGACACACAAAAGAGGAGGAAGATGCATACTGGTGGATAAAATCCTATAAAGGAGGGGCAGTTTGAAGGAGATTGGAGACTGTAAAGTAGTGACAGGGGAAAGTGTAGTTAGGCAGCATAGAATGCTGGTCTGTGGAATGACGTTGGTGATAAAGAAAAGGAGGAGAAGTGTGAGGGCAGCATCAAGGATGAAATGGTGGAAAGTGAATAAGGGTGATTGTGAGGTTGAGTTCAGGGAAAAGTTAAGACAGGCGCTGTGTGGCAGTGAAGAGTTACTGAATATTTGGGTAACTACAGCAGAGATAGTAAGGAAGACAACTAGAAAGGTGCTTGGTGTGACATCTGGACAGAGGAAGGAGGACAAGGAGACCTGGTGGTGGAATGAGGAAGCACAGGAGAGTATAGAGAGAAACAGGTTGGTGAAGAAGTAGGATTGTTAGAGAGATGAAGAAAGTAGACAGGAGTATAAGGAGATGAGGTGCTTAGATAGATGGTGAAGGCTAAGGATGAGGCATATGAAGAGTTGTATAAAAGGTTGGACACTATAGATGGAGAAAAGGACCTGTACAGATTGACTAGACAGAGGGAGTGAGCTAGGAAAGATGTGCAGCAGATAAGGGTGATAAAGGACAATGAGGGAAACATAATAACAAGTGAGGAGAGTGTGTTGAGCAGTTGGAAAGAGTTCGTTGAGGGGCTGATGAATGAAGAGAATGAGAGAGAGAGAAGGTTGGATGAGGTGGGTATAGTGAATCAGGACGTGCAATGAATTAGCAAGGAGGAAGTAAGGATAGCTATGAAGAGGATAAAGAATGGAAAGGCTGTTGTTCCAGATGACATACCTGTGGAAGCATGGAGGTGTTTAGGAGAAAAGGCAGTGGAGTTTTTAACCAGATTGCTTAATGAAATCTTGGAAAGTGAGAGGATGCATGAGGAGTGGAGAAAAAGTGTTTGGGCACCAATTATAAAAATAAGGACGATGTACAGAGCTGTAGTAACTACAGAGTGATAACACTGATCAGTCACAGCATGAAGTTATGGCAAAGAGCAGTGGAAGCAATGTTAAGAAGGGAGCAGAGGATTAGTGATCAGCAGTTTGGTTTCATGCCAGGAAAGAGCACTACAGATGTGATGTTTGCTCTGAGAGTGTTGATGGAGAAGTACAGAGAAGGTCAGAAGGAGTTGATTTTTGTTTTTGCGGACTTAAAGAAAGCATATGACAGGGTGCCTAGAGAGAAGTTGTGGAATTGTATGAGGAAGTCAGGAGTGGCAGAGAAATATGTAAGAGTGGTACAGGATATGTACAAGGGTAGTGTGACAGTGGTGAGTTCTGCGGTGGGAGAGATGGATGCATTTAATGTGGAGGTGGGATTACATCAGGGATCAGCTCTGAGCCCTTTCTTATTTGCAATGGTAATGGACAGGTTGACAGACAAGATTAGACAGGAGTCTGCATACTATGATGTTTGCAGATGACACTGTGATCTGTAGTGAGAGTAGGGAACAGGTTGAGGAGACCCTTGAAAGGTAGAGACATGCTCTAGAGAGGGGAGGAATGAAGATCAGCAGGACTAAGACAGAATATGTGTGCGTGAATGGGAGGGAGGATAGAGGAATGGCGAGGATGCAGGGAAGAGAATTTGCAAAGGTGGATGAATTTAAATACTTTGGATCAACAGTTCAGAGTAATGACGAGTGTGTGGGAGAGGTGAAGAAGAGAGTACAGGCAGGATGGAGAGGGTAGAGAAGAATGTCAGGAGTGATTTGTGACAGACGAGTACCATTAAGAGTGAAAGGGAAGGTCTATAGAAGGGCAGTGAGACCAGTTATGTTATATGGGTTGGAGACAGTGGCATTGACAAAAAGGCAGGAGTCAGAGATGGACGTGGCAGAGTTAAAGATGTTAAAATTTGCACTGGGTGTGATCAGGGTGGACAGAATTCGGAATATGTATATTAGAGGGTCAGCCCAGGTTGGACGGTTTGGAGACAAAGCCAGAGAGGTGAGATTACATTGGTTTGGACATGTACTGAGGAGGGATGCTGAGTATTTTGGGAAAAGAATAGTAAGGATGAAGCTGCCAGGTAAGAGGAAAAGAGGAAGGCCTATGATAAGGTTTATGGATGTGGTGAGAGAGGACATGCAGGTGGTTGGTGTGACAGAGCAAGATGCAGAGGACAGGAAGAAATGGAGACAGATGATCCACTGTGGCAACCCCTAAGGGGAACAGCCAAACGAAAGAGAAGGAGATGTTATAATTTAGTCTTCACAGATTTGCCAATGATTTGCCAGACATAACACAACTTTATGAGTAAATGACTACAAATATGAGGCACACATATGGTCAGTGTGTATAGCACTGGACAGTTGAATGGTATGAGCTCAGTATATCACATGCAGTTCACAACACACATCTGCAACAGTAGTTTACTATGCAAATACCCATTATAGGTCTTTCACATTTCTGAGACAAACATGTATATCATAGTTGTATTCACAATTAACATATGGATATGTACAACATCCCAGTAGCTGACCTAGCAGTGTCACAGTCATTATTGTTCAACACACAATCCAGTAGTAGTCATATGTGAGCCATCCTTTCCTGGGGTGACTCAGGGGCCCCAGCTGTGATCTATGTCACTGCAGACAGACCAAAATGCTATGGCCATAGGTTCTGATCAGCAATATATCAGTACAGCAAGTCTTGTTGAGACATATTTGTTGAACTTCCCACTTCGCATTACTACATACCCCCTACTGCATTCCATTACATGCTTACTTGTTTGACATACCTTTTTGTTCAAGTATAGTTGGTTTGATTCCTATTTGTGTTGGTCTGTTTGTTTGTTTGTCTGTCTGTATGTCTGTATCTCTCTCTCCAACATGTTGGGTATACATCTGTTTTGCATATGCAGCAGCTTGCTTTTTGTAGGTAATACTCATGAGCAGCTGATGACCTATGCACCAGTTGGTGTCCCCCACTTGCTAATTGTAGGCAGAACAGCTGTGTTGTTATTCCTATAGCCAATGGCATGGCAACACACTCCTATAATTGAGTACTTTATGTGGCATTGCCCGTTTTCCTTGCTTTTGAGGAGGACTTCATGGAGGTGTGTGAATAACAGCATCACAGAGGGTAGTTGGAACTACCTTTTACAATGAAAACCATGGAAACAGCCCAACAAAATGGGGAAAATGTTGCAGACATAGGGACAGAATGTAAGTATTGCTGTTATATAGTTGGATTAATGCTAGTTTAACAGGGTTTGTGTGGACATGGCTTTTCTGCGTGATTTTGAGTCTGACAGTGTTATGTGGTTGACATAACTCTCAACTGTAGGGCTATCCACGAAATGACAAGAGTTTAGGCTCTTATGTTTGGTGTGTTCCTCAGACATTTTTTGTCTTTGGAAAATCAGTATCATACTCTGGAGATTGCAGTCAGTAAATGGTAACATCCATTTGTGTTTCTGACTTCATATCCCTCAGAAAAGATATGATAGAACAAACCCTATTACACCAGCAACTTTCTCAGTTTATAACAGTAATATTTCAAATATGCCCCTGTTTTTGGGCCTCTGTCCCCCAAGTATATCAGGCTTTTTCCAGATGTCATGCAGTAAGAGGTTGATAGGTATGGTATATCATTATTTAGTGCCTTCTTTCCTATCATCCCAGTGATGTATCAGAATGCCAGACATGTTATGTGGAAGAGGCCCTATATATTAGAACAAAGCCTGGATGTTCTGTGGGGCTCTGTACAGTTGAGAGGTCTGTGTATTTTTGGCAATTGTTGGCAGACTGTCAGGGCTGTGTAGCAGCGTATTGTGTCAATGTTATTTGGCCTGTGTAGGGAGGTGGGTAGATGTAAGTGTAAAGGCTTCTTTTCTATCTGACTGTGTATGCTGCTCCAGTTTCTTGTTGTCTATAACTGTTCTATATGTTTGTAGGGGCAGACTGAGACACGTCCTGTACAACAGTCAGGAGTCATACTACACTGTGAATTGGGCCAGTATATGTAGGGGTAGTGTGTGAGTGGCAAACATGGTGATTTTGCTCATACAGTCCTTATACCCTACTGTTCATTTGGCTTACCGGTATGTCACAGTGACTGTGGTGAAATTGGTTGTGAGTATGTACTTTCACACTGGTGTCTGTTTTTCAGTGCTGTTACATCCCTGTAGTGCCTGATATATTTGCAAATACATGTGTAATTCCATATAGCGGATTTGGTTTAGTATTGTGTCAGTCTGAATATAGTTTGGACGGTGCTCAGTGACATGCTTAGCAGCTCAGTGTAGTTTCCCTAATGAGATGTTATGTCCAGATATTTGTAGGATGCACTGTTGCCTGGCCCCCATAAGTGGTGTGTATGTCTGACACATCAGTGGGATGATGTGAGGATTTAAGTCAATAACTAGTGAGAAGTAACTGAGTATTGGACTTGCGCTATTTCAATCAATATATGTTAGAACAGACAGGAGGGTGTTACTGCAGTAACTGTGTCAGCTTATCTACTCAAGTATTTCAGATATGTCCCTAGTTTCATGGCTTTCTCCCCCCACTTTGTCAGGCTTGGTCCAGATTCATTGCACTAAGAGGTTCTGAGCATACCTCTCGACTGGCTGGATTGTTTCAGAATGTCCAGGTTTATTGCTCATATTTCTGGTCTGTTCCACAGATTCATTATTTTTATTTCTCTAGTAAATCACTGTGATGATCTGAGGATTTATGTCAGGAAATGATGACATACATTTCAGTTTCAGAACTCACATCCTTCAGAACATGTATGCTGAAAAAAACCTGTTACTTTAGCAGCATTCTACATTTATAAGAGCAATATTTAAAATATGTCCCTAGTTTTAGCCCATTGTCCCCCCATTTTGGCAGCCTTTGGCCAGATGTCTTGCAGCAAGCTGGTGAGAGGTATGGTTCTGAGGTATGAATCCCCTACCTAGAACTTGCAAAGGCCTTCAACATCATTCCCCACTCAGGTATTATAGACAAGCTCACCAGCCTGAACATAAACCCTTATGTCACGAGATGGGTTGCCAACTGTCTCATGGACAGAACCCACATGATAAGAGTTGCGGGAGGTAGAACTGGTTACAAGTGGCGTTCCCCAGAGCTCAGTCCTAGGACTCCTCCTGTTCGGCATATACTTCTCAGAGGTACAGGCAAGCACAGGAGGACTATGGCTGACCAAGTTCGCAGACGACTGCAAACTAGGGGCTATAACTGACTCTCTGGCTGACACAGACATCCTCCAAAAGGGTCTCACTGAGACAGATACCTGGTGTCAAAACTATGGCCTCAAGCTAAATGCCAAAAAGTGCATAGTCATCCCCTTTCGAAAAAAACAAAGTACCCACAAACTGTCACATAGGTGGTAGTCCCCTAAATACGGAAGATGTAATAAGGGATCCGGGGACCCAAGTAGATAGTAACCTCTCCTTTGATAATCACATTGCCAAAGTCGTTAGAAAATCCTTCTATGTGGCCCACCTAATCACAAAAGGGTTTGCATCCAGATTGAAAGAGGTCATTGGGCCCCTCTATGCATCACTCATCAGACCCATCATAGAGTACAATGCCCCATTTGGGATGTACCTTACAAGACACCTGCAACAACTGGAAAAACCACAGAAGTACCTCACCAAGAGGATCACTGGCCTCAAGCAGATGCCCTATGCAGCTCGACTGAAGAAACTCCAGCTGTACTCAGTTGCATACCGCCTACTCAGAGGTGATCTCTGCCTGACATAAAAGGCCATGTCCAACCCAGAAATGATGGACATGCTCCAGCTAAAAAAAAAATATTCCCCTCGAGCCACATGCTCCAGGGATCTAAACCTCACCACAACAATAAATAGGAGGTGCTGAAGGGACAGATTCCTGTCCTAGACTTCCCATGCTCTGGAACAAGATTCCAATCTACATTAGGCAGAGCTCCTCGCTAACCCTCTTCAAGAGAAACCTTGATGAGTGGATGGGAAACAGAAAGTTTACCCCAGGGATCACTTCAATGGCTCTGCTGGACAGAGGCACAGGGAACTAATCTAAGGGGGTGGCGAAAGCCAACACATTCCGGCTAGGCTTATAAATGCCTTCGGGCAGATAGCCTAGTACCTACCTATGAACCTATGAACATATATATATATATATATATATATATATATATATATATATATATATATATATACATATATATATATATATATATATATATATATATATATACATACATATTTATATATTTTATATATGGATATGTATATATGTATATATTTATATGTAAATATTTTATAGGTATATATCTATATATATCATGTAAATATTTTTCCACATATATTCATCTCCTTACACACACATATATATATATATATATATATATATATATATATATATATATATATATATATATATATATAAAATGTGTATATGTATATGTACAAAACCTCACTGATTCTACAGAATCTTTTCCTTACTGTTGAATGACTCTACTGCATCATATGTTTGTAAAAGCATCAAAACTCCCTACATCTCAAATGGTGTAGTAGTACACTGCTCTAAGGTGTGTAGGGCCCTGAGTTTGCAACCTGGCAGCGCTGATTATTTTGCTGCTAGGCAGAACAGCGGCTGATGGAAACAGAGTGATTAAAGCAGTTTTAAGTGGCTTTTATCAGTTTTGCATGGGATTGTGTGATGCTAAGCAATGCCGATATATGGTTAGCCGTAGACAGGCTTAATCCATTTTGGCTTCACTTAACATCGCTCAACTTCTCTTACTCCTGCATATTCTGGCTTACACCCTCACTAATTACTTTAAAAGAAAAGAAAAAGGGGTGATAGGAGAGTGGTGGCAGTGCTGATTATTTTGCTGCTAGGCGGAACAGTGGCTGATGGAGACAGAGTGATTAAAGCAGTTTTAAGTGGCTTTAAGCAGGTTTGCATGGGTTTGTGTGACGCTAAGCAATGCCAACATATGGTTAGTCGCAGAAATGCTTAATTCATTTTGGCTTCACTTAGCATCGCTCAAACTCGCTTAGTCCTGCAATCTCTGGCTTACACCCTCACTAATTACTTTAAAAGAAAAGAAAATGGGGTGATAAGAGAGTGGTGAAAATGATGCACACAGCGGGAAAAACAATACGAAATATAGCCAGGGATGTGCAGGACAGGTGTAGAGAAGGTCCATAGCTGTCCATTTCTTATACTGCAACAGCTGTGCATTTGTACAGAATTTGGAGATGAGTTTGGACAGTCAAACCCCAGAGAGAGGGGTGAGAACAACAGAAGTGTGTTGTCAAGCCAATTGGACCAGATTATATGTGTCCAGTGGGCACGTGTGCGAAATGGACAGCTATGTATGGAGCAATATTTTTTTTGGGACGGATGCCCTTTTTTATTTTTTTAAGGTGAGAGTAGGATGTTGGGGAATGATTGTAGGTACATCTGGGGAGGTAGGTTAGGTAGGGTGGGAGACAGAAAAGATAGACAAGACAGCAGACGGGGGCAGTATATGACACATGAGGGGGTAAACACATTTGATGGGGATGGTGGTTGGGAATCCGAAGCCCGTGGGCCCCATATGGTTACAGTGGGACTGAGATCTCCACCAATGGGCAGTCATCACTGCACCTTCACCGCCCCAAAGGTGGCTATGCTGGAGGATGGACAGGAGGGGTTGGCCTGCCCCAAAAGGTGCACCAAGTGGCTTTCAATCTGGTGCAGCTGCTCTCCAATCTCAGATTGAAGGGTGCTGCACACCAAACTTGGACCTGACTGTAGGTGACAGGTTCCTGTCTGTGCCCATTCCCTGGGGGATGGGACCCGTCCCCTGATGCGGTTCCACCTGAAGGTGGTGCAGGACCAGTGGATGAGGGAGATCTGGGTTGGGTTGCAGACATGCTGGGGCCCGCTGCCACGGCAAGATGAGGTGGGCAGGTAGATCCACCGGGTGTCTGCCTTCCCAAATGCGCTAAGGTGTTGAGGATTTACAAAATATGTTGGTTGGTCAAGAACACATTTCAAGGATAGTTATAACAGCATGCGTGGGTGTTCCAATTAACCCCATAAAACAGATTTAAAACAGTTGTGTAGCAAACAGAACACATACATAAATGGAACAACAGTATGCATCATAACAGCATGCCAGCAACAGTGATGGCAACAGGCCACCAATAATGATATTTAAACAAGGTATTTTAACATGCAAGCAATCAAACATATTATCAATAATATAACACAAGTAACAACATTAGGGCTGGAGCACAACATACCTGTAGTATATGAGTAATAATTATTGATGCAGATGATGGGTGGTGGGAGAGACAAAAAGTCCATTAACAACTGTTTATGCTTCTTTTTTCCACAATAGTACTGCTCAATACTCTATGGGTCTGCCCTCACTTTACATCTACCTATGCCCATAGCTTCTGTAGTACAAATATACCTACTAAACTGTCAGGCTGGAATGGTATGAGGCAAAGTGTGACAACTCTTGGTACATGACTAGAGGGGACTAGTACATGTCAAGGTTACATATCTGGCACAAGAGGAGTACCCTAAACTGCTTTTATGTGAGTGTGCATATGTCAACTGGTTTCCTATCTGTGTTCAGGATTATTTGCAGCAGTGACCACTAGCCAGCGTGAGACTTGAGGGACATGTATTGGGAACATACCTCTCAACCTCTTAGATCATGACATCTAGACAAAGCTATACATAAGAGTGGGACAAAGGCCCATAAATATGGACACATTTTAGATATTGCTTTTACAAACTTAGAAAGTTGATAACATAATAGGTTTTGCATTTGCATGGCTTTTCTGATGGCTATGATGTCTGACACTTGTATGTCTATCATTTTCTAACTTCAGTCTATAATGGTTTGCCATTGATTTGCTATGGCACCACTACTTTAGGTAAAATGGACCGAAAATCTGAGATAAATATCTGCACATTCAGTGAATATCTGTACAACTGAGAGGTATGATTTGGGAAGAGTGATATTGTATGTACCTACCCTGCTGTCATTTGCAGGCATGTGGTGGGACAATTAAACAGTTTTACAGTTTGTTAGTATACCCTTCATATAGCTATTGGCAACATTTACTTACCTGTAAAACCTGTGGGGAAAATATCTGTTAACATTACCTGGCTGTTTTTAAATTTATTCCTGATTCTTTGTGTGTAGATATGCACACATCTTATTACCCCTCCCTGATTTTGAATTGTGTCTGGGTGTGCACAAATTAATTACTGTGCTATTTCTCATCACACTGAGCTACTGAGAAACTGTTATTTTGTGTTTCACTGGTTTCTGCCTAATAGTCTCTTGGTTAGACAGTCTGAACTTGTAATCCTGTGATGCATGCATGCATGACAGTTATTGTACTGTGCATTACTCCTTTGGATTACTACACTCTGGAAAGCAAAAACACAAGGCAATGCTGCATGGAACACACTTTTATACTTTACATATTACTATTCAGGGTTCAGAGCTTAGTGCAGTATATATTTCACATTTAATTTATATTTCACTTGATTGAATCCCAGGGCATATCTCATTTTATAGCTACACCATCTACACTTTCTCCTAACAGCTTGTTCACAGATGAACCTCAGTTAATGTATGTTGTCAAAGCTATATTTGCTGTGAAGAACCTGTATACATTCTATATTTGTCTACAACAATATACCAGAATTAACACAACAGTTTTTTGTAAGGGTCTTTATTGTACTTCAATATTTGTCAGTCAAACTTTTTTTATTTATTCAGTTCACACAATAACAGTATACCTACTAACAGTAAGCAATGTACTGCTTCTTAGCTAGTTTAACAATATACTGCAAAACAGATTTGTACTTACCAGCCTGTCAGCACAGCCTCAGCAGTCTTTCACCATGGGTTTCGACATTCACAGCCCTCTCTGCTGCAGCTGTAGGGGAGAAAAATACACATTATGCATATCTGTCTATCATATTCTCAGGCTAACATTTACTACAAACTACTTGAAGTCGATTCTTACACACTACTGGAGCATTCCGGTGCTGTCCATCTTGGATCTACTGGTACAAGAGTGCCCCCTTCCTATGCTTTAGGTTGGCATAGCGGTGCCATACCTGCTCACCAGTCTGGGGGATGCCAGTAGCCCTGGTGAGGTCATGTGCAAGATGGTCCCTGGTCTCCGCTTTGTATTGGAAATCCTGATACTGGCCCTGTAGCAGTCTCTCCTCATGTTTTTTTTTACTAGGAGTTCAGCCATGACCCTGGATTCCTGAATGCTCCAGCTTTGCTCCCGAAAATGCACTCCCTCTCCTATGGCAGCCGTTGTATCTGCACAGATGGACTATAACAGATTATGGCTGTATTCCTGCCTTCACTATTTAAATATTGTGATATTCCCATGCTTTGCTGTCATTGGACCATTTTGTAATGGTGAAGCTCCACCAAGCAGTGCACAAACCTGCTGTGCCAGTTTTAACACTGCTAAAAGGAGAAGTTGTTGAGCACTGTTTAACAGTGTGCAATTCCACTTAGCTGAGCTACCTGCTGCTTAGCATTCATGTCTTAGCAATGATTACACTTGCTTAGCATAGCTGAGCATAGCTAACCATTACTCACTTTTAATTTGTTAAATACATCTGAATACTGACTTCAATTATTAAGTGTGTATGATTTACTTTGCATGGCATCCTTCTATGTGCTTTCCTTATTTATTTTATTTTACATTTTTATTTTACATTTGTTAACCGGGCTAGTCTGACTGGATATATTTCCATTTTCAGCAGAGGCCCGGGGAGAAAAGCTCCACATAGACATAGTAACTATTACATATGATACAATAAAGAGCAGTATAAAAATTATACTGTATCAGGAAAATATTATACAAAAAATCAAACTTACTATAGACAGAATAAACAGTTATACAATAGTGTACTCATCGTTCTTGGAAGCAGAACACAGACATAACTTATGTAGCAAAATCAAACATCATAAAAAATAGATAAGGGTATTTAATGACAACTATGTAAATAGATTAGAATAGATTAGATTGGATTAGATATTTCTTGAAACCTACAGTAAACTAAGAAATATATATTAGCAAGGTGTGTGACTATACAGACAGAAGTCTCATTTTAGAGATGAAAGCGCTAAAATGGTTAATAAAAAGTCTTTTAATGGTTTATATGGTTGACGTGCCTTGGATTTTCCTAGCAGAGGTCGATATTTGTTGTTTTCGTTCATGGTTATCAGTTTTTTATTTGTTTTAATTTCACCTGTATATTTGTATTTATCTCCTATGGGATGTTTAAGCTATGGTAAGTGGAGGGCCATAACACGCACACCCACTTAGCTACACTTAAACATTCCTTAGCCTAGAAAAAAATATAATATTATTATTATATTATTATGTTATATAGTGAGTATTGTGGTGTTCTGACAAGTCATTCAGGACTGCAGGTGTTCTGACAAGTGATTGAGGACTGCAGACAGGAAATAATGGCATACATTTGACTTTCAGGCTTCTATCTTTCAGAAATTCATGCTAATACATATCCTGTTTTCTATCCACTTTTCTAAGTGTGTGAGGACAATATTTAAGTGGTTTCCCTATTTTTAATGTTTTGTCCCCCATTACTTTGCCTTTGTCCACATGGACTGCTGTCAGGGAATATTGGCATACATTTGCTTTCAGACTTCTATCCTTCATAAATTCATGCTAATGTATGCCCTGTTTTCTCTCAACTTTCTAAGTTTGTGAGGGCAATATGTAAGATGTGTCACTTTTCAGGGGTTTATCTCCCATTAGTTGTGCCTTTCTACACATTTCCTGCTTTAGCAGGTTACAAGGTGTCATATGACACTTTTACAATGCAGGGGGTGTGTTACAGAAGTTGTTACACACCCCCTGCATTGCTTTCCTGCTGCTGTACGTATTTCAGTGCCCGCAGACACTAAAATGATCATTTATTTAATTTCAGTGTCTGTGAATACTGAAAAATGGCATAATATTAGAAAAATTCTCTAATGATACACCAGATCATGATTAGAAAGTGCTGCCCAGCACTTTCTGAGTGCACTGGGTGTGTTCAATGTCCGTGAACTACTTGAACATGCCCCTTGCACTTGTTCATGTCCATGTAGCTTAAACAGCAGCATGCCTTCATAAATATGCAAGGTGCACTGCTGTGGCTACATGGACATGACCCACTATTCCTGCATGGAGTTTATTGAATCCTGGGGACTGTGTTGTTCACAATATGCTTATTTATTTATTTTTTTTTTTGCCACCTGCAGTTTTATAAATTTGCTTTTCTTAGTAGAACCCCAAAATCATATAAGAAGTAGGAAACTTTCTGTATTCAATATTTAAATTGTATTTTAATTAGGCATTCAGATTGTTGGCCTGATGTATCTAAATTTCAAGAAAGGTGTTCTACAAGTGCTGTCATCCCAAATACTTCAAACTCATTCTTGCAGCCATGTCATACAGGCTGCTGATCATACACAGACTTGAATATGAGTTCAGACAAGCAGCTGTTGCACCTTACCCAAATGCATTATTCAAGTTCAAGCAAGGTAAGTTTAGCAGTTGTAATGAGACAGTGGTAGATGAGGTGTGGATTAGGGCATCAGTGTGGAAGGCAGGTTTAGGTGTAGGTTTTGGGTAGAGGGTCTTTGGGTTAAGGGGTGTGAAGAGGGTCTTTGGGTAAAGAAGTGTGAAGAGGTGTTTGGATTAGGAAGTGTGAAGGGGAGTTTAGGTTAGGGAGTGCGAAGGGGGTCTTGGGGTAAGAGAGCATGAAGTTTTTTTGGGGGGGTTAGGGAACGGGAGGGCTTTTTAGATTTATGGATGAGAGTTTTTGATTTGGGGAGTATGAAACAGGTGTTATGATTAGAAGTGGGAGGGAAGTTTCAGGATTCTGCTAGGTCTCTAGGTGCTAAGTAACTATGGGCGATTTTAATCAGTTTGTGCACTTGCTACTTGAGCAAGTGTAAACAAGCATGTGTGCTGCTCACATATAGTATATGAGCACTTGTAATAGACCTTTTCTAGAGCCTTTGCATCTATTTTCTATGTCTGCAGGTTGAGAGGTATGTTTGCAAGGTATCATTCTCTTCCTTAGGAATCTCAAAGATAACTTTCTGCCCCCATGATTCTGCGGCCATCCTTCAGAGTAGTGTTTCTGGTAGCCACTCTCCCTCTAAAGGGTATATTTCAAAGGGAGTCCCATCTGAGAAAAGTATTTTGTTATTTGTAAATTTGAACATTTATTTGTAAATTTGATCATGTTTTTTTCTGTAAGAATTTCTTGAGTATGTGTTATTCACTGTAGTTGATAACATTTCAGTCAGTTAATTTAAAATGTATGTGCATATGCAGGTGTCTCTTACAGCTCTCCTGTAGCCTGCATTTTTTTGTTTGTCACTTGAATGCATTGCAAAACGAGGTGCTTTGATACTTTGGTACTCCCATAAAAATTGTAGAGAATTCTGCCCTCCATATTACAAAAATTCTTGCACCTTATATGTGACTGCAAAAATATCTGCACACTGTAATGTTCTTGAAATAAGAAAAGAGCATGCTGTAGTATTAACTGATATTAAAAACATTATAAGATATGGCAATAACAATATTGCTAATAATACACATATGTATTGGCAAAATACATTGTAATCAGTCTTCACTGTTTTTGATGTACATAGGTATATGCTGAATACAGATTATTATCTCTGTGGCAGTACAAATTAAATACATACTTGCCAAAGCCACTCTGAATTAAATATAAACAAGACATCCATCAAGAAACAGAAATACGTGCAGAGGGAATGTTTTTAAATCTACCACAGACCTTGAGGCCAGAAGTTTCTTACAGCACAATAAAGATTCATGCAGGTCTAGAAGGTCATAGCTTTAAAGAACTATTTAGCTGCAGGGTATATTCTTTATTACACCAAGTATGTGGTATATCAAGTAACAGTAGTTCATTTTTTGCCAGTTTACTTCAAAAAAGTCTGCAAGGAAAGTTTTTCTTTATTAACATCTCATGCATAGAAGAAATGCATATTAATTATCATCCAAGAAAAAAGCCAATACAAATTTTGATAAAAACAGTATGTGGCAGTTTTTTTTGCACTTGTAAAGCTTTATCACTTTTAAGATTGATTCTGTGGTTGTTTCAGTTCATCTATGATGGTGTCAAAAGATGACAGAATCTCATTTAACAGTTGTAAAGACAGCTGACAAAGAATGAATCACAATTAGAATTTAAATTTAAAACTGAACACTTCAGATCACTTAAGACAAGTATGAGTAAAAGTGATACCAGAAGCTATTTAGAACTGCATATGTTATTAAGAAATCAGTTATGACTTACAAGATACTTGTCAATCCTTGCTTTCCATCTATGAGAAGAAAATTGCAATAGAGCTGGCGGTAATTGTGATCATCATACAAAATAAACATTATATTGTACTGCATTACTTAATATTTCTGAATAGGGAAAGCAAATTAACTTTTGTTGCCTTGAAGTATTGAATTATAACTATAAAGGAGTGAATTTACTGATTCCTAATGAACTGTGATATGTTTGAGTAAAAAAAAGAAAGAGAAAATGCAATAATGTGTACCCTTTATCTTCAAAACAAATACATTAAATAGTCAAATGATACAAGGAATTTGTGATTATAACCAGTAAGATGACAATCAGATACCTAATAACTATAATTTAGGTGTTAGAGAAAGTACTGCACTTATGATTAGTAAATACTAAACTAGCATGGCAGTAATAACAATGGAATAAATAAGGAAATTAAAATGTAATATTTCAATTGGACCACATCTTCATCCAAGGTCAGGATGACAGGATAAGCCAGTTCTGGAACACCTTGGCAACCAATAAGTATCTTGAGCTGCCTCACTAGAAGAGGAGTAGGATATACATCATGTTGAAAGATTTGTAAGTAATTTTGAAGTGAAAACACCTGAGGAAATGTTGATGATAATGATTGAGATAGTATCCCTGTTAATGAATACGGCAGAGGCCTATACAGCACAACATACAGTCGTTATTAAAAGTTCTTAACTGTGAAAGCCAAGTTAAATGATACATCACAAACACTAACTGCACAGAGTGAACGTGAGCAGAAAAAATATTCTCAGAAATCATCAGGCCTTACAGAAAAAAAGATAATGCAAAGAACTGTTTAAGATGAAGTAAGGTTTGAACCTTGAGGATCCCATAAAGAATCCTCTAAGTGTTGATTTAAGAGAGCTTGCATCTAAAGGCATGAAAAAATTCACACATGTGCCTAAACATTATTCACTAGGCAATGGCAAGACTCTGAAAGTAAGTGCAAAGCATTCACATTCTGTATTCCATTGTCATACTTTATTACCCATGGAATCTTATCAAATAATGAAAAGGTCAGTTAGGAACTGAACTGACTATAAGTGAGTTCCATAAGGTAAAGTCATTCATTCATTCATGCAGGATGTTTTGCTGTACTGTGGTTCATAAAGAAAGCTTTTATAAAATATGGAAGGGGACTAGAATAGGGTATAATTTACATACCATTTTTGTATTCATCATGCCCATTAATGTAGTGCAGAGATTGGACTATTCTTTAAACTAAAATGAAAAGACGTTCTGGATTACCAGCATCAGTGTTTTCTGGACATCCCCAGTAGGAGAATATATTTCTGATGAACTTAAGCTTTATATCCTGCAGTGAAATTGCATTGGTGGCCACTGTAGTGAAAAGACAGACGGACAGACAGACAACTTCATCCTGAAAATGATTCCAAAGAAATAGATTAAAGAATGATGATTGTGCACTGAAATATGACAACATGGTAGACATGAATGACACACCAGGCAAGAAGGTGAGTGTGTGATAAAGTTTACTTAAAGCATGCGGTATCCTTTAAATACAATTAAATTTGACATCAAGTATGCTTTTCTGTACATCTTTCTGACCATCTCCATGCTTCTACTGCTTTGGGTAGACTTACCAGTTGAGGATCATTCTTTGCAAGAGAAGCTTGCTTGAGTGTATGGCAAATCACAGCTGATATGGCTTGCTCATAGTTGTGTTTGATAAACCAGTGACACAATAAAATTAGTCTTTCATGTGTTTGAGAGTCCACAAGTACAGAATAACTGGCATAGGAAGTCATACTTCCCCATCTAACATATTTGGAACAGAGTTTAATGTTCTGCAGATTTATAAGACAATTAAGTGAGGCTATATGCAGTAGTTTCATGTTATATAAAAGGGGTAAGATAGTTCAATTATGTGTTATCAAACATGTTCCCTTAATGGTTGAGTAAAAAGTATATGAAAACATATTGAAGATGAGGTCCTGGAAACAGTAATGTTCCCATAAAGTACTAGAGCAGGTATGCCCTAAAATTTTAAGTGGGTATAAGGCAGCAGGGCAGATGTACTAAGTTATCATTAAAGACTGATCAGTAAAGTTGGTCCTTTATGTGGTTAATGCTATAGTTATAATAAGAAAAGAAGTTAATGAAGAGCTAGTATTTTCTAAAATCATGGATGAATGATCAATATTGACTGCTCTTGTATAGGACTTTACACTTAATTAATGTTTTGATTCTCACTATAGTTATGAGTGGACAAGATAAGCCAATGTTATGCTTTTCAGGAAGGTAGAATTTTGTAAATGCCTTCTGCGTATGCCAGGGTTCTTGGGTAGATATTTGCATTTTAGCTGTTGTTAAGATGGTATCAATATTTGGTGAAGTTGAATTCCAGGATGTTATTAAATGACAAGCCAAGTGATATCAGGAGTGTTAAACGTACTGTGTATTCTTATGCCTCTTTTATGTTAAATGATCATGGTTAACATTGTTAATAAATATAATTAATACTTATTTTATAATAATACTGAAAGGTTGGCTTTAGAAGTAAGACATGAGATGAGGACTATGGGATGAGGAATATGGGATGCTGTGTATGGACCAGTGAGGAAGGGTCATCCATATACCAAACACAACCGGGAATTTCATCTGAAGATGGGCAAAATTGCACTGCAGTTTGGCCACAATGGCTAATTTGTAAACTTAGCTTGAGTTACCAAACTCAAGAACAATGATCAGAAGGAGAGGGATACAGAAAAGTAATCAAAATCAGTGTTGAGTGGATCACCTGCTGTTTTATGACCAGGTGGGTGGAAAGCTGCTTCGATCCAATGAAGAGATTTGTAATAATCCATAGGTTGATTAGGGAATAATGCCATATAACCTTTTTTAGGAAACCCGGTTGAAAATAAAGAGAGAGAGAGAGAAGCTGCAGAACAGGAATTATCTTATTAGCACCACTGGCTATACGTCATGCAGTGGTTACAAGGTGTGTTGTTATTTATATTGAAAGACAGGGTATGTGGGTATCCATGTACAGAAATGTTAGTAGGATAAGGGGGCAGGGAAGTTTAGAAAAGTTTAGTTAATGGTAAGAAGTTATTGCTGAAAATGCATATGCTTCCTGTAGTAACTTGAGATTTTTTTCTCATATTTATTTGATAAATGAGGATGTTTTTAGCAACAAGTAGTAACTGGGGATATTTTAATGTTGTATTGAATCCTCAAGAGCATGAATATTGAACTGAGGCACACTGGAGTGTTATATTGAAAAAAGGAATGCTTGACTAAACAATATGCACAAAGGGAGTTGACTGGATATTTGGCAATAATTTCATCTGTGTTTGTTACAGTTTACTTTTTGAAGTAGTACAGTGAAACAATATCTATGTATCTTACTCCTAAGAGAGGGAAATGGTTAGTAATACAGATAACTCTTTGCTCCATGCCCCAGTTTGACTGGAGATGAGCATGAATTTAGAAACTATAAAACAAATGGGTAATGAGCTCATTATAAATAGAAAACACTTGCACATTAAAAGAACTGTGTCACATCCAATCCAGGAAAATTAGTTAGAGGAACAGACTACGTGGCTATATTTAATTTAATGGCATTTATGCCACAGCATGGGTTTGAATACTGGCAGAAGAAAAAGAACACAAAGCCATTAACAGAACCAAACTAAAATTAGAAAAAAATATATAAACTTTCAGCTGCATAAAAGATGTAGAGCTAGATGGTTAAAAAGGGGATAAGTTGGTAGAAAAAAGATTAAAATGTGAAGTAATCCAAGTGAAAAATGGCATCTTGTAGTTAGTTTTGAATCTCCATGGCTGTCATAAAAAAGAATTGCATGTAGATAAAATCTTTAGTTAGAAATCAAGGCAGACATTTAAAAAAGTAAAGTCTGAAATGTTGTGGGTCCAGACCGCTTTCCATATCACATTTATAAATAGAATGGAGAAATCTTAGTGGAATCCCTTGAAAATGTTTTGAAATCTGCAGGTAAACACTCCATATATTCTCTATAGATCAGGACGAGTCATAGCACTGGTAACAGGAAAAGATTATCCACAGGACTATCCACAGGACATCTATAATGCAATATTCTTACTCAGTTTATAATCTAATGTTAAAGCAAAAGTGTGGCTAACAGTTTAGATGAACATTGTCTATATTCAGTTGCCATAGGGCACAGCATGGGCTTTTGAATGTATGACAACAAATAATAACAAGCGGGCATTAACTACCTTTAATAAAGTCGCTCACGCCAAAAGATAGAAGGTAGGTAAATTAAAGTTTTATATAACAAAAATAAGATGATTCAGTTAAGGGTTTCTTTTCACCTCAAAGTGTTAAAGGATGGGACTTTGTTGGTATATTCATTTCATGGGTTAAGATACTGTACAGTAACTTGACATTTGACCTGTTGGTTATATAGAAGTAAATTAATTAAGAAGAAGATCCGGAGGGAAAACAGAGAAGGATGTTCTCTTTGAGTATAGCTATTCATCCTGTTATTGTAAGGAGACAAGGGTAAGTATAGAACAAAAAATCATAGGTTCATTGGATTATACTGGGCTTTTGGCCCAGAGGCCCTTTTAAGTCAAACCAAGAATTTTGCCCATGTTCTCACAAAGTCAGCACTTGTTTCTCTGTCCAGCAATGACACAGGTGGGATGCCAGGGGTGTATTTTCTGCTTACCATCCTGACATCCAGGTTCCCCTTAAAGAGGGCTCATAAGGTACTCTACTTGACATGGAGAGGGAGTCTATTCTACAGATGGGGAAGTCTTTGTGACAGAAGTCTATCCCACCACCAACTTCTATTAATGTCACAGACCAGGTTGAGGCCTTATGTGTGGTTGCGTGAGTGGAGTTTGATTTATGGACATGCAGCAACTCCATCAAGGCTGGGTCTGAGATGGCCTTGTATGCCAGAAACAGGTCACCTCTAAGCAGTCTGTAAAAAAAAACAAAGGCAAATGCTGTGAGCAAAAACGACTCCAAAAGTAATAAGAAACACTTTATGCAGTGATACTTCTTAAAAACAGTGCTTAACAACACTTCTTAGAGACAATACTTGGTATTTAACACTTCGATCTGTATAGGATAGATGTTTGAGACCCTGGATTTTCCTGGTCAGGAACATCTGTGGTCTCTCCAGCTGCTGCATGTACTTGGCAAGGTACATGCTGAATGGGGCATTGTACTTGATAATAGGTCTGATAAGGAAGAAGTACAGGGATGTTATGACCTCCTTGTTCCTGGATGAAATGTCCTCACTTATGAGGTGGGCCATCTAGAAAGCCTTCCATGCAATGGAGGCAACGTGATGGTCAAAAGTCAGGTTGCTATCAACCTGGGTGCCCAAGTCCCTTATGACTGATTGCATGCTTAGTTCGTTGTTATTTATATGCTATTCACAGCAGCTGAGGGAGCTAGGTCCTGGTTTTGTCTCTTTATTGATGACTGCTTGCTTTTGGTAGAGGAAGTTCACTAAGTGGTTTCAAGATCATTGGCTATAAGTACAGACTATACCAGTCACACCCTAGTTGTAATGAAGAGAAGATAGTTTTGGTCTGAATCAAGGAGGGGAATGGAATAGATTGCTGTAACTTTAAAAAGGGGGGGGGGGTAATTCCTTTGTATCTTGGGTTGCTGATGAAAAATACTATGAAGATATGGTGGATGAGAATCTATGCAGGTTGTATAGTAGAGCACGGAAATGGATCAATAAAGGGGGTACAGGGCTTGTACAATTTCAAACAAAATCAACTTGGTGCACACAAGACTGCATTAGTAATATTGTCTTGAGCTTATCACATTCCAATAGCAGGAGTATTAGTGGGATGTGGTTGAAGGGAGGGGAGTATAAACAGAACCTTTAAGGAAAACACACCAGCAGAGCTGGAAATTGTAGGGCAATCTCTGGGTAGGGGACCATTAAAAGGTTGCATGAGATGAAATGAAAGTTGATACAGAACTAAGGGAACCAGAGAATCAACTATGGTGACAAGGCATCTTGTTTCAAATGTTTTTACGTGAAAAAATAAATGACTTACAGAACAAAGGGGATAGCATAGCATCACATGAATGAGAAGAGTTACAGGAACTAGGACAAAAATATATTCCACACCTGTAGAAACTATTAGCTGGATGGCAAGTAGCAATAAAAAAAAAAGATTCTTTGCCAACATGCTTACACTGCATAAGTTATTAGCCTCTAAACTATGGCAACACAAATTAGAGATGGGAATTAATAAGCAAGGTGATAAAAGATCATGAACAGATTAATCAGGTGTTATTTTTATTTGGGCCACTATGGAACTCATAAGGTAGCAAAGAATTGAAGTAATAGACTAAAACAATTATGCAATACCTGGAAATTCACACATTAACAGAGGAAATGGGGGCAGCACTATTAAGGCCTACAACTGAAATAGAAATAGCGAATACAACTGATGTGAAAATCTCACGGACTTGCTATTCTACCTATGCAAATATAGAGAGCAATAAGAGCTAGAGTGATAAAAATATGGGTTACAATGTTTAACAGTATATTTGGCAAAAGGGAGATCCCAGTGTTTTGGAATGAAACCTTAAATGCAGTCATCCCCAAGGAAGGGAAGGATTTGTTCGGTTCCTATCATCCCATAGCAACACATAACTATGACTATAAAACTTTTGCTACAATATTGGCAAACAATTGGCTAAGATACCCTAATATTTAATTAGTGAAGACCAGTGCAGATTTATAAAAGGGATACAAACAATTGACGATATACTGAAAAGTACCTTATTTCCAAGTTTAGCAGAGGAGGAAGTGACAGCAGTATTTATTGAATCCAATAAATAAAATGGCACAGAAAAAGCATCCTATAGCATACACTTGGGATACATGTGGGAGATTAAAGAGAATTATAGAGAATGAGATTTCATTTTGTTACAGGAAGCAACTTGTTCTAGGTCAAAGGCGGGTCAAAAGCAGGAATAAAGTTAATAAGAAAGTGTCCCCTCCATTTTTGAAAGGGTGGGGCACAAAACAGTGTTGTCCACTGTCCCTGCTGTTATTTGCTACTTATGTAGAATTCCTGGTGCAGAGCATCAGGCAGTGTAAAATAAGGGATTGAAGAAGAGTGACACTGGAACACAAACTAACCATGTCTGCTGATGATGTGATGCTTTATTTTAAAGATCCAAAAAAATATATGACTTACATGTATGGTATCTTGAGATAATTAACCCATGTAGGATACAAAATAAATGTGAATAAAACTAAAGCAGTTTGCATGAATTATGCACCAACTTTCCAGCTACTGCAAGATTATTCAAACTTATGGCTACATTATAAACTAAGGTATTTGGGAGTATGAGTAACCAAGAAAATAGATGACCCATCAAGAGCTAGATGGTGAGAAAGAGAGGAGAAGTAAAGGCCTTAATAAATAGAAAAAAAATCTAAACCATAGCGCTAGACCGACACCAAAGGTACATTAATTAAAACTGCATGTAGTTCCCCTGATACGATATTTGGAACAGTCTTTTGTTTATCAGCTATAGGACTGTGCCTAGATCCATTTGTCAACAGTAATATCAGAATGTTTCTGGAAAAGGAAAAAGTATAAGTGGGTTGGGAAAGTAAGACACTTTTAGAAAAAGGATAAGGACTAAGACCACCTAATTTTATTTTTATTTTTTTGTTTATCTTTTATTGACTGTGTTAGTCCCTCAAGATTCTCTTTGTGGGAGTGTTGAGGTGGTATTTATACTACTAGATAAAATTTGGCCAGGACATTGGGGAACTTTCCCTACTATTACAACACTCATCGTGGATGTGACTCATGAGTGCTTACATCTGTTTTTAGTGCAGTGGTGGCTGGGACAACAATACACAAACATGGCAGATTATCAGAAAGGAGCAGAGGTGAATGCCAACTCCATGCAGCTGCTTGTTGAGAAAGGAGAAGAAGAAGAGTTTATAAAAGAGAAAGGAGAAGGAGAGAGTATCAAAGGTACTGAGGATTTATTTATAATGGAGTTGTCTGAGGAGTTGAAACAAGAAGTTTGAGATGAATGGATTACAATTATAACCCTCCAGTTGAGAGGGTTGTAGGGTGATATATTAAAAGACTTAGTGGAGCAGAGTGAGCCTGAAACAGGGAAATAACTATTGTGGGATGAAACATCCAGGGGAACGAAAGAAAATGAGGAAAACATTGTTTGTGGACGTAGTCAGACAGCAGAAAAAAAACAAACAAATTAGAAGGGAGAAGAAGAAGATGGAAGAAGCAGAAAAGAAAATGATCATAGTAAGCATTAAAAGTAGGGAAGATTCAGAAATGGACGGGTATGAAGTATGGGGCAAAATTGTTGTGTCTTAAGGGATAAGTGTACAGGAGGTAAGAGCATTCATTTCACTAATGAAAGACACTTGGTGTGACGTTTTTTGAGACAGCTGAAGTGTTAGAAAATTTCATGGCTAATTATGAAAAAAAGAAAGTTTTCCATGGAGTAAATATGTTGTTCAGACCTTTTTTTCTGAGAGAGACACAAAAAAGTTAATATTCAGTTTTAATCTGAAACTGAAAGAGAGACTGTTAAGAAGTATTTGTTAAAGTTTATTGTAAGGAAGTAAAGGACATTTCTAAAGTTATAGATAATAGAGGACTTTGGACAGGGTCTTGGGACTGTAAAATGATTTTAAAAATGGAAAATGACAAAATAATACACATTTTGGGCATGATAAATGTTGGTGGTAATATGACTGTGGTCAAATATTGTGCACAACCTAAAACATGTTTTTTTTTTCCTCTGGGAAGGAGGAAACTTGTAAATAACTGTGATAAAAAATGTTATTCATTTGAGGAACCTGGTCATGGTGCTAAAACCTGTGAAATAATGTGTTATAAATGTAAGCAAACAAGTCATGTATGGATGGATTGCAAGAAAGAAGGAAGACCCGAAAGTGATGTAGATGAGAGAGAACAATTACAGCAAGAGGAAGTACAAGAATAGATACTAGAAAGTAATGAACTAGCTCAAAAAGAAATAGCTGATACACAAAAAAAGTGGATGGGGAAAGAAATAGTGGGGCATTATTTAGTAATGGAGAAGAAATACATTGAAGAATGGTTAAAAGGAAAGCTCAATTGAGAAAAGGGTTAAAAATAGGAAAATAAAATGTTAGACTGTAGGAATGAAAGTGAAAAAAGGGAATGGATAGAGAAACAATTTACTGCAAATTAAGAAGGACAACAAATGATCATATAATCTCATCTATTAATGTTAATAGTATAAAGAATATAATAAAGAGAACAGGAGTGCTGGAGTGGTGTAAGATGTGCAAATTAGATTTGATAGTAAGGGAAGATATAAGATTATTAAGTAAAAAAGAAAGAGAACAAACAGAAACATTATGGACAGAAAGTATAACATGGAATTTAAGTAATAAAAAATGCTCAGGAATTGCTATTTTATACATGAAGGGATTACAAATATTAGTATATATGAGCACACATATCATATTAAGAAACAAAATATCAACAATGCTTTATATAGACATATGTCTAGTAGTCCGGGGTGCCATATATTTAAATTTGGTATATTGGAAAAATTAGCAGTCGGTCCTAGGGGTAGTGACCGCAAAGTTTTGCTTGAAGAAAAAGACATGAAATGGCAGTTAACGGTGAATGCCTCTACCCCCCAGGTATTAACGAAAATATTTCTTTGAAACCTGTTCTACAGCTTAGAGCTGAATATTCTTAAGTAGCCCAGTTTAGATAGGTAATGTTGTGCATGTAGAGCATACGGTTTTACATTTATTATAGAAGTGCTCATGTGTTTTTTTTTTACTAGTGTTTTTAGAATACAAGTTTTTGTGTTCACCTTTAGTGTTTTGTGGGGACTTACTGACAATTTTGCTACTTGCCCTTTTAATTTTTAACAAGATGTAGTGATTTATTAATTGAGAATGATTTAGGCTATATAAGGCCATTTATTTGTTTATTGATTTTAGATTCTGATGAGGCAGGATGAAAGTGCTCAATCACTTTGAATAAAGTTTTTTATGCAGTAATATTCGTGGAACTGGGAGTCTTTATAGTTCTATGTAGTCCATCTTAGCCTGTGGTTTGCAGTTACTTCATATTTTGGATTAGTTGCTGTTGGGGACTGCTTTATGTTGTGTATTGTGTTTAGTGTTTTTTTTTTGGTTACCATGAGCTCTGATGGATTCATTGGATGAGATCCCTTCTGTGTTTTCGCCTGTACATCAGGATGAATTAAACAGGCTGCATTAAGAAGTTCAGATTGTCAAAGGGGAGCTTACCAGGCTCATTGAACTTCTTAGCCAATCACAACAACTGTCTGTGTCTATATCTACATGCAATAAGTCACCAGGAAGTGATACTGAGCAGTTACAGCCTCATGAGGATGGTGGCATTCATTCGCAGCAGCAAGGAGCTGCAGATATGGCCATTAACATCCAAATGACTGGTTTCTAGACCACTGAGACTACTAATAACATGATTGGAAATTACACCAATGACAATTTAGAGGATAAATTCATTCGTATTGGAGCTAAACCTAAAAGAACTGTTCTGAAGCGTATACACACAGCTGTTTCATCTAACCAGCCTTTACCAGATACTGTAAACATATCTGAGAATATTTTAGCTGATTTTAAAGACTCAGACCAGATCCAAGCTAACAGAAACAATAAGTTAGATAAATTTATTGAAGCTGGATATACTTTGAGCCACAACCAAGGTATGCCCATTGCATGTGCAGGACATGATGACATGTTTGACTAAAGGTGTCTAAAGAAAAACATTTTGTTCATGGAAAGAAAATTGTATAAAATTAAAACCTTGTAAATGGATAATGCATATTTTTTAAAATGCCTTAATTCAAAAATTGTTCACCAGGGGTTAAGAATCTTTAAATTTCCACTAGGAGTGGATATTACAGGTTGACAGACGAGATCAGACAGGAGTCCCCGTGGACTATGATGTTTGCAGATGACATTGTGATCTGTAGTGAGAGTAGGGGGCAGGTGAAGCAGACCCTGGAGAGGTGGAGATACGCTCTAGAGTGAAGAGGAATGAAGGTCAGCAGGGCTAAGACAGAATATATTTGTGTGAATGAGAGGGAGGATAGAGGAATGGTGAGGATGCAGGGAGTAGAGGTGGGGAAGGTTGATGAGTTTAAGTACTTGGGATCAACAGTTCAGAGTAATGGTGAGTGTGGAAAAGAGGTGAAGAAGAGAGTATAGGCAGGATGGAGTGGGTGGAGAAGAGTGTCAGGAGTGATTTGTGACAGACGAGTACCAGTAAGAGTGAAAGGGAAGGACTACAAGAGGGTAGTGAGACCAGCTATGTTATATGGGTTGGAGACAGTGGCATTGACAAAAAGGCAGGAGTCAGAGCTTGACGTGGCAGAGTTGAAGATGTTAAGATTTGCACTGGGTGTGATGAGGATGGACAGGATTAGGAATAAGTATATGGAATAAGTATATTAGAGGGTCAGCCCAGGTTAGAAGGTTTGGAGACAAAGCCAGAGAGGCAAGATTACGTTGGTTTGGACATGTGCTGAGGAGGGATGCAGAGTATATTTGGAAAAAGATACTAAGGATGAAGCTTCCAGGTAACAGGAAAAGAGGGAGGCCTAAGATAAGGTTTATGGATGTGATGAGAGAGGACATACAGGTGGTTGGTGTGACAGAGCAAGATGCAGAGGACAGGAAGAAATGGAAACAGTTGATCTGCTGTGGCGACCCCTAATGGGAGCAGCTGAAAGAAGAAGAAGAAGTGGATATTACTGATGATGTTATGGCAGAGTTCATTTTATTATTTGACAATTTTGGCTTTGACTATATGCTCTTTTCAATGAAACATAATGACACTAAACTCTAATCTTCTTAGTGAGATGAAATCATTGAATGAAGACATCACACATGATTAAATTTTTTCTGAGTGGGAATCTTTTTATAAAAAGCAGTTTTCTTTGGTGAATAAAACTTGTGACAGAGCATATAATAAAAAACTTAGGAAATTAGATAGGGATACTTCCCACTATACCAATAAGGCAGTTTACCCTTGGAAAATAAATAACGGCACTGATGAATATGTTGATTCACGCACAATGGACACCAAGGGAGGTCAAGCTAATAGAAGGGAAGCTACTTATGATTACGATTTTAATAAATCTAACAATTTTAAAAATGGTCACAAGAGGAAAAATGTAAGTCACATGACAAACAAGAGAGGGTACTGGGATTCAGGACAGAAAAGGAAGCAAACATCAGGGAACAGGACATTCACAACTCAGTACATGAGATACAGAGACAACAGGCAAGAATATTGTAATTCAGCAGAAAGAAGGAACCAGTCACAATGGAACAGGGCACCCAATACCAGATTACAAAGGGCCCTCAAATGGAGATAGATAAACAGCAAAAAGTGGTTCCTAGTTGTAATAGTTTTAATATATTCAACTATACCAATATTGATGTATGTAAAGAGGGTTTTTTACTGTTGTCCAAAGGGATGAAGTTTGTACCAACTACGGTCTTCAAATTAGTAGACACTGATTGAAACTAAGTTATTTTGTAGGAAATCAAATCTAGCAGTGTCTTTCAAGGATAAAAATCAAGACTCAAAGTCACCTTTAAATAGAAAAAACATTTTTAACCAGCCCCTACACCCTTCCCTAGCAGTACTGGAGAAGGTTGTTATGGAGGATCTTTACAAAACCTACAACCAGATAAAAAAAGAGTAAGAAAAAGTTTTTTTAATTTCAACAAAACTGAATTGGATGTGTTTTGTTAGCTTAGGCATGGCACGTCCATTAGGGTTATGAAACCAGACAAGGAAGGGGGTATTGTCTTCTTTGAGAAGTTTGAGTTTTACATAACACTGAGGTGTATGTGTCTATATCTATTAATGAGATCAATATAGCCCACAGAAGAATGGATTTATGTTTGGAGGAATATGTATTAGATCAAAGAATTTCCCTGGACACTTATAGTTATCTGAAGGTTAGAAACCCAGCATTGGCCACCATATTTGGGGTCCCAAAGGTTCATAAAGATGTTTTTAAACCCCCATTTCATCCTATAGTGTCTGGTAGCAAGTCAAAAACTTTCCCATATGGAGTGATTATAGATAGATGGTTAAAACATGCTTATACAAAAGTGCAAAAAGCTTTTAAAGGATTCTTGGGGCTTTCTAGGGAGCTTAAAAAATGAACTATGGGAAAAAGATCTTATATTTTTGACCATTGAAGTAGTTAATTGTTGTACTTATGTACCCAGGAAGGAAGGGCTGGAATTTTTTAAAGACAGCATGGTAACATTTTCCAATTTACAGTAGGACAAGGTACAACTAGTAGCTGAGTTTATGATTAGAGTATTGGAAAATAATTTCATCTATTTCAAAGGGGAATATTTCAAGCTGATAAAAGGTGTTGCTATAGGGGTATCTTGTGCCCCCATATTCACTAATCTTGCCCTTACTGAATGGGAAAATAAACGTGTTTAGTAGTGAATTTGAAGTTATATGTACGACTTCTAGATGACATCTTTATTCTCTGGAAAGGGAGTATTACAGAAGTCGATAACTTTATGAAATATTCAAACAATGTTAGTACTTTTTTCAATTTTACGTACACTCGTGATTGTGCTGGTATTTCATATCTAGACATCTCCCATTCTAATAAAGTGTTTAAATCAAAAGTGTATTGTAAGCCCACTTTTAGTAATTCCTACCTTGAATATAGTAGCTGTCACCCTTAACAGCCAGAAAAAAAGTATTCTGAAAGGACAATGCATCAGAGTGGCCCAGATGACATCTACTTATGAGGATATGGTAAAGGAATTACATACAGTAGGATGTATGTTTTTTGAGAGGGGGTATCCACCTAAGCTAGTGAAAGACACAGTGGAATATGTTCTATCCCAATGGAATGACAGGTACAGACCCCTTTTTGGGGAACATTTTGAGCCTTTAGTAGAAAACAAGAATGATAGTGATTACAACAGGGCCGTTGTATTAGAACATAGTCCATACACAGAACAGATTAAGGCTGTGTCTTCTAGAAATTTGAATTTACTAAGAAGCAATAGGGAAATGTTTAGCCTTGTAAGAGAACGCCTGCGATTCATATACAAAACCGGAGCCAATTTGAAAAATAAACTAGAAAATGTAAAAATTCATCCAAATGTTACAGTTAACCTAGTACCAAAAAGTGTGGCTCATGTAGTCAATATTTTGAAGAATGTTGAGTTACAGGTGGAGAATATTAATAAAACAAGGGTTTCCTTTAAAAATGGTAATTGTAAAACTACATGTGTCATATGTTTAGCGGTGTGTACAGCATTTTATGTTGGGAAACTGAAAGGGCGTTAAAAATAGAATATATGAACACACATATCATATTAGGAAACAAAATACCAAAAACGCTTTATATAGACATCTGTCTAGTAGTACAGGGTGCCATGCATTTAAATTTGATATATTGGAAAAATTAGCAGTCAACCCTAGGCGTGGTGACCACAAAGTTTTGCTTGAAGAAAAATAAATGAATTGGCAGTTAATGTTGAATACCTCTACCCCCAGGTATTAATGAAAATATTTATTTTAAACCTGTTCTACAAGTTAGAGCCAAATATTCTTAAGTAACCCAGTTTAGATAGGCAATGGTGTGTATGTAGAGCATACATTTTTATATTTATTTTAGAAGGACTCATCTGTTTTTTTTTTAACTAGTGTTTTCAGAATACAAGTTTTAATGTTCACTTTTAGTGTTTTGTGGTAACTTACTGACAAGTTTTCTACTTGCCCTTTCAATTTGTAATGATAAAAACTAGTAATGCCACTGCGGATGAACTTCAGCTAACACAAATAATGGAAATGAAATAGCAAACTGTAGTGAAGAAACAAGGCAGAATAGAATAAAACCAGTTTAATAATTGGTTAGCGCTTTCACATCAGGCAAGATGCTTCATCAGACCATGACATCAACTTACATCACTTCCTATATATAGGTAATATAACAATCAACTAATTAGCTCACTATATAACTCCTCAAAGAAATATTTAATAAGTTTAAGGTTGGGTGATATCAAAAATTTGACGGAACAATGTGAATTAAAATGGATAATAAAACTACAAGCAGATCATGCACCAGGTCTTAATGATAGAGCTTCTATTAAACCTCATTTAAAAGCTCACCTTTTCAAATAAAAATGGATTTGTTAGGTTGTTTTATTAAGTTATAAATTATAAGTGTTGTACATATTTTATTCTTAGTTTTATATGCCTATATACTAGATGTATTAATGCTGATACACTCAAGTGATAAATGTGTCCTTAAGGAGTTATACAGTGAGCTTAAAGGAAGGAAAAGTTCTGTTGGGAAAAGGGGAAAAGATAGGAAAAGGAAATTGAAAGGATTAGGTATGAAAGAAATAAAGGCAAATGGTAAAGAAAGGGAAAAATAAATCAATAAAAGAAGAGCTGAGAATTTTACCAATACATGTTAACAGTATAAAGAATATAAGAAGAAGACTAAGTGTATTGGAATGGTGCATGACACTTGATATGGATATTATTATAATGGAAGGTACAAAAATTGAAACAGAAAAGGAGGGATCACAAGTAGAAAAGTTATGGGGAGGTGGCATTATTTGGAATATGGAAAAAACATGCTCTGACATAGGAATATTATGTAAAATTTCAGTAGGCATTTCGGATTTTTCTTTGGTAATATTGGGTAGAGTTGTAGATGTGAGATGGAAAAAGCAAATTTCTGGGATTATAGCAGTTTATGCATATATGGCAAAGGGGGCGGCCATGGTGTTGCAGAGGTTAGCATTGCCATCTCACAGCAAGAGGTTCTCCAGTTCAATTCTTGGCTAGGGTGCCTTCTGTGTGGAGTATGCATGTCCTCCTTGTGGTCATGTGGGTTTCCTCCGGGTGCTCCGGTTTCCTCCCACATCCCAAAGACATGCTGTAGGTGGATTGGACACTCTAAATTGGCCCTAGGTGTTAGTGCGTGTGTGTGTGTGTGTGTGTGTGTGTGTGTGTGTGTGTGTGTGTGTGTGTGTGTGTGTGTGTGTCTGTGTATGTGTGTGCCTTCTGTGGAAAGTTGGGCTGGCAACTCAACACCATAAAACTTCACTGCCAATCATGAGCGGACAGGTGATCTGCTGTGGCGACCCCTAACTGGGAAAAAGCCAAAAGAAGAAGAAGAAGAATGCATATGTGGCAAAGGAAGAAAGAGAAAGGGATATTTAAAAAAATATATAATTATGTAAGTGTGAATATAGATCTAATATTAGTGGGGGATTTTAATTGTAATTCAAGAAAAAAAGAAGTTGGTGATGTGAAAATTTTAGAAATAATTAAGAGTAGAAAGTTTTATATATATATATATATATATATATATATATATATATATATATATATATATGTGTATGTATACACGTAAATAGTGGATCTACAGAAGGAGTAATTTAAGAACCGAGAGAGATTATGTCATTGTTTTAGAAAGATTGCAAATTATACAAAAAGGTATAAGAGTTACAGGATTTTCAGATCATTTTGCAATTTGAATACAAATTCAAGAAAAAAGGGATATATAAAAACTGACAAAGTTTTTAAAAGAATAAATTAAAAAGATTTAGACAAGGAAAGAGCAGAAAGGGTTAGGCAGTTATGGAAAGATCATGTAAGTGTGAAATAAGTTTACAAGAACTGGACATCTTGATGGATAAGTTTAAAAAATATATAAGAAATGCTTTTTGGAATGGTAAAATTTAAAAATAAAAGAAAAACAAATACAAAGAAGTAAGCAAATATGTTTTTAGAGATTTAATAAGAAATAAGAAGGATTTATTTCAGAGAAAAAAGAAATATATGAGATGAAATGGGGAAGATTAAAACTATGTTGTTTAAACAAATGTATTTTTACAAGAGAAAAATGAAGAGGTGGCTCCTTATTTAAACAGAATAGTAAAAGAAAATATGAATAATAACACAATTAAGACATGAGATGTGATAGTGTTAGAAGTTAATAAGAAATTATGAATGTAATAAAAGAAAATATAGAAAAGACATTTATAAAAAATAAGATAGAAAGAAAACAAAAAGAAAACTTAAAAATTAACAAAACAGGATAATAAATATTTTGAAAACAAAATGGCATTGGAAGTGGTGAATATTGTGGTAAATAGTAAATGTAGAATCAGCAATGGGATTGGATGTGATAGAATATTATATGTGTAAAGACATGTTAGATTGGTAGAAGTGCTTCATGGAAATATTAAATGAATGGTTAGAAGAAGGTTTTGGACAAGAAGAAATATGTGTTGAAGCTATGAAATTTACAAGGAAAAACATGGGAAAAAAAAGGATTGAAGACCAATTGTTTTAAATAATTCAGGGGAAGATATTAGAAAAGAGATTGGAGATTAAATTAAATGCAATATTAGAAGAACCAGCACTTATGAAAAAGGATAAGGAAGCCAGAAGTTATTAATAATAAAAGACAAATTAAAGATATAATGAATAGGAAAACAGAAGGTAAAATCATGGCTGACTAAATGGTTGGTTAAGTCAAGAAACTATATAAAAAATGGTATAAGACAGAGATGTAAAGTGAGTAGTATATTATTTGCATTGGTTATGAGTGCAGTGGTTAGTAAAGTAAATACAGCATTAATAGTAGCAGAATATATGACTATAGAAGGGATTAAAGTAACAGTTTGTGTGAATAATATTGTTTTAATGGCAAAGAATATAGAATGGATGGAAGTAGCCTTAAGTAATGTAATCAACATCCGAGAGCTATAGGAATGAGTATAACAGGAATAAAAGAAAAGGTATAGGAATAACAGGTGACATAGAAAATATTAAGTTTAACATATTAGGTATAAATTGTATACAATTCTATACAACTGTATTAGTGTACACACACAGTTTCATTAACACTTTCATCCAAATGACTTCATCAGAAAACACTCCATATAAAATTCAGTACCTATATATAGTGAAACAACAAATTGCATCAATAATTCAATAATTAAAATGATTAATGAATTAAAGCTGTGCCTAGTACCAAAAACAATTATATAAAAATAGTATATAAATATATATAACCAAGATTAAATATCCCTAAATTTAGAAACCTTTAACTTTCTAAACTTTAAAAACATTTAATATTTATGAATTCATTTAGACCAGGATTCTAATCTGCTTCTAATTTAGTCTGCCACATAGACTCCCTTTGCTCTAAAAGATTTTTATAATCCCCACCTCTTAAATCAGATAAAACTACTTCTAAAATAGAAAAAAGAAACTTATTATACTTTGTACACTCTTTAGAATGTCTAAATAAGGCATTATTGACATCCTTGGTCTTGATGATATACACATGTTCCCCAATACATTCCATCAATGACCGGGTTGTCATACCAACGTAAAGTGCATCGCATCCACTGCACAGACTAATATATACAATCCCCCCATGATCTACAGGACACACACCCTGGTACTTTAATAGTACCATTTAAATGGTTCAATGAAACAAAAGGCCCATCAGAAATAAATCTGCAAAAATTACAGTGGGCGCATTTATACATGCCACTTCTAGTAGTTGAAATATCTGCAATATTTGTTTGTTTGCTGGTATCGTGCTGCAAAAGATTTTTAATATTATAATTATTTTTGTAAACAAAACTGGGTTCATTTCCAATTACCCTTACCAAGTCAGAGTTACACTCCAAAATTCTCCAATTCTTTTGGACTATTCCCCTGATAGGGGTACAGTCCACAGTTATATCCAAAAAGCACACTGGACCACTCTGATTGTTTTTTTGTTTTTTCGAGGGTATTAATCCTGTGCTGGAATGGAACCCTTAAAATAGGAGGATACAGCCTGTCTCTGTTGCTAAAAACATAATATTTGGTCTTCTCTAGATGTTCTATAGCATACCCTCTTCTCTTGAACATGTTGGTAATCACTTCAAACTCATGTATCAAATCTGAATCTTTAGTAGTCATTCTACTGGCATGTATATACTGCCCCTTTGGTATATTTCTTTTTATAAAGCCTGGGTGATTGCTTTTGTGGTGTAAATACCCGTTTGTAAAAGTATCTTTTCTGTAAATTTTCCTATGTAGACTCTGTGTATCTTGGTCCCATAACAACAAGACATTAAGAAAATTAACCTCGTGCCCAAAAGCACTAGCCACAAACTTTAAAAAATCAGAAGCTTCATTCAACTCACTAATAAATGAATCAACAATACTAACACCTCCTTCTGGGATAAAAAAACAGGTAATCCATAAACCTAGAATAATAAAGTACTTCAAACTTTTTTACTAGGGTAGCCAAAACAGTACTTTCCCAGAAAGCCATAACTATATTGGCATATACTGGACCTAAAGGTGACCCCATGGCTACCCCCTTTGTTTGTAAAAACTACTTCCAAACAGAAAGAAATTATTGTTTAATACAGTCTCTAACAAGCTGCATAAAAATAGACCCTGTCTTGTCCTAAGGACGTATTAGTACTTAAAAAAGATCTTATTGCCTCAACCACTTCTTGATGAGGGATGCACGTAAATAGAGAAACTACGCCAACAGTAATAAAAATGTGACGTTCCATGTCATAATCAAATGAAGAAAAGAGTACACTTAACTTATCCAAAAATCCCAGGAATCCTTCAAATAAGAGGGTAGTTCTTGCACCACAGGATTTAACAATGAATCAATGACTAGGCCCATGCCCTCTATTATAGAATGAGGGGAAGACACTATTGGTCTAAACGGAGGGTTCTTTAGGTCTTTGAAGCTTCTGATTTTTTAAAGTTTGTGGCTAATGTTTTTGGGCACTAGGTTAATTTTCTTGATGTCTCATTGTTATGAGACCAAGATACACAGAGTCTACATAGTAAAATTTACAGAAAAGAAACTTTTACAAACGGGTATTTACACCCCAAAAGCAATCACCTGGGCTTTATAAAAAGAAATATACCAAAGAGGGGTATATACATGCCAGTAGAATGACTACTAAAGTTTCAGATTTGCTACATGAGTTTGAAGTTATTACCAACATGTTCAAGAGAAGCGGGAATATTATAGAACATCTAGAGAAGACCAAACATTATATTTTTAGCAACAGGGACAGGTTGTATCCCCCTATTTTAAGGGTTCCATTCCAGCACAGGATTAATACCCTCAAAAAAACAAAAAACTGTCAGTGTGGTCCAGTGTGCTTTTTGTTTATGACTGTGGACTGTACCCCTATCAGGGGAATAGTCCAAAAGAATTGGAGAATTTTAGAGGGTAACTCTGACTTGGTTAGGGTAATTGGAAATGAACCCAGTTTTATTTACAAAAATAATTATAATATTAAAAATCTTTTGCAGCACGATACCAGCAAACAAATAAATATTGCAGATATTTAAAGTAGAAGTGGCATGTATAAATGCAGCCACTGTAATTTTTGCAGATTTATTTCTGAGCAGCCTTTTCTTTCGTTGAACCATTTAAATGGTATTATTAAAGTACCAGGGTATGTGTCCTGTAGATCAAGGAGGTTGTTTATATTAGTCTCTGCAGTGGATGCGAAGCATTTTACATTGGTATGACAACCTGATCTTTGATGGAATGTATTAGGGAACTTGTGTATAGCATCAAGACCAAGGATGTCAATAATGCCTTATTTAGACATTCGAAAGAGTGTACAAAGTATAAGAAGTTTCTTTTTTTCTATTTTAGAAGTAGTTTTATCTAATTTAAGAGTTGGGGATTATAAAAATATTTTAGAGAAAAGGGAGTCTGTGCGACAGACTAAATTAGAAGCAGATAAGAAACCTGATCTAAATTAATTCATAAATATTAAATGTTTTTTTAAAGCATAGGAAGTTAAAGGTTTATAAATTTAGGGATTGTTAATCTTGGTTATATACTTTTATATAATATTTTTATATAATATGTTTTGGCACTAGGCACAGCTTTACTTCATTAATCATTTTAATTATGCAATTATTGATGCAATTTGTTGTTTCACTATATATTGGTAGTGAATTTTATATGGAGTGTTTTCTGATGAAGTCATTTGGATGAAAGTGTTAATAAAACTGTGTGTGTACACTAATGCAGTTGTGTTTTTTCACCAGCCTTCATTGACCTTCGGAGTTCATTGATACTTTTTTAACGGTTGTTTGCTCTTGGTTTTTATGCTTTTTGTTGCAAGGAATATAAGGTGAGCGACCAGAAGAGAAGACAAGAAATGTGGAAAATGCATAAATATAGTTGCAATATAGAAAACGTCTGGAAGAACCAAATGTTGATCAGGAACAAATGCTGGAATGGTTAAGGACAGGCAAATTTAAACCAAGAGATGAAAGGTTAATATTGACAGCACAAGACAGTGGGCTACATACACATTGGTTTACAAAGTCCATTAAACATGATGGAGAATCAGACAAATGTAGGTTTTGTAAAACAGAATTGGAAACAGTTGCACACCTCTTTGCTGGTTGTGACATACTAATGGCAGAAGGGCTGTATACTGAAAGGCATAATAATGTGGTGAGACTGTTGCACTGGAGATTGTGCAAACATTATGGTATTGAAGTAGCTGAAAAACACTGGAAACATGAGCCACAAAGCATCATAGAAAATGATGAAGTCTACATCACAAGGTATCATTCATTGCCAACAGTTCAAAAGATAGATGCTAGAAAACTAGATATAGTGGTCCGGGAAAAGAAGACAAAAGTAGCATTGATCATTGAAATCACCACACCTAGTGACTACAGTGTCCTGTGAACGGAGAGACACAAAGCCATAAAATATCAGGATCTGCAAGCAGAAATGAGAACTGTGTGGAAGAAAGATACCCAGATTGTTCCAACAGTGGTAGGAGCAACTGGTCTTATAAAAGAGTGTCTGCAGTCATATTTATATATGCTGCCAATATATATAAATTACTGAGCACATTGCAGGTGCTAAGAAGAGCACTTTTGGCTGACATCAAAGAGGGAAACAATGCTAATTTCATGAACTTTAATTGTACTTTGACTTAGGAATGGGGTCCATTCCCATCATGGTATTAGAAACCTAAAAGAGTTGTAGAAATTAAAAAAAAAAGAAATTATATTTAATAAATGTTTTATGAATGGGAAAACACTACATATTTAGCAGATGTGTTTATGATCCCTATATAATATGAAAAGGAATTGTCAGTTGTGTTTTCATTTATATGGAAATCCAGATTAAATCCAGTGAAAAGAGGTATGTTATATGTTATATGATAAACAAAAAGAAGGAGGGTTGTGATTGATAAATCCAGATGTTTATGCAGCTTCACTGAATTTATGCCAAGTGTTAACATGGTTAAAAGAGAAAAATAAGTCATTAATAAGTACAATAATGAAAGGAAAATATAAAAGATATGATGAATGGTGAATACATTTGAAAGAGGTAAAGAAAGTGTAAAATGTGGAAATAAGTTTATCAAGAAAAAATATATTATGGAAAATAGGTGATACAGAACATAATAGGAATGAATGGTATTTAAACATAATTGATAAGCAATACTATGTTTTTCATGTGAGAAGTTGGATGGAGAAATAATAAAAGCCAGAAAAGTGAGATTAGAGTAATGCAAGAAACATGTAGAATATAGAGATTTCCTATGGAGATTTTTAATAAAGAAATTATCATTGAAATTGTATATACCTTATAAAAATATAAGTAAGGTTATGCAATTATTGTGGTGAAGTTAAAACAACAGAACATGTTAAGATGTAAAAGGGTAAATAAATTATGGGAAAATGATGGGAAACTAATGTCATGGAAGGTATTAAAAAATTAAGGTTATAAGTATGGATGTGTTGGTATATGGTTATTATACTAGTAAACGTGTGCAATATGTAAATAAAATAAAAAGATCTTTTATATAATATGGGCCATATGGAATGAAAGACTGAATGAATTAGAATTTAATAGGAAGTAAATATTGACAGGGATTTTGAAAAAAAAATAAGATTTTGGTTATGTAAAAGTGGGTGGGGGTCAAAAAATGAATGGAAATGAACACAAGGAAATTTATGTATAAAGTAATGCAAATGATAAAATATAGGTATAAAAGGATGTAAATAATTTGAAATAATTTATAATATACAAATATTGTAAATATTGTAAATATTGTAGATATGGCATTTAATAAAAGATCACTACTCACTTCAGTAATTGCAATGAATAAAGCCAGTGACTATGAGTGCACATCCTGGTCCAAGCACAGTAGCAGCTGGAAGGACATTTACAAATCATGGAAATTAGAAGTGAGGGAGGAGAGATAAATTACAGCTCAGGAGATGGAGTTTTTGTTTATTTAGAAGCTTTGTTCCAGCAAAACCTATTCACAGATTCGAGAGGAAGCTATAAAGTGTATTGGTACAACCCTTCAGTCAGGAGGGTTGTGGAATGATATAATACATGCGATGATCAATCAGAGTGAACCTGAGAATGAAGTTGAAGTATCTTGAAGTGAGATATGGAAAAAAATAAGGGAAGAGAAGACAAAGATAGGGAAAAGAAGAAAACCTATATTGAGACAGTGACAAGTACTTTGATATAGAAAATAAATGAATTGGAGATTGTAGATAGAAGAAAACTGGTGGTAAGTCTGCAAAATAAGCATGAAGTTCTATTAAATTGGAACAAGGTATGTGACATAATTGTTTTACCTCTAGATGTTACAATTCAAGAGGGAAGGACATTTATTCTTATAGAGAGACTTTTTGTGACATTATATATAAGACTGTTCAAGGGATGGAAAACTTTATTAGTGGATTTGAAAAAAAAAAAAGAAAAATAAAACCCCATGGAATGAATATATTATAAAGACTGCGTTTAGAGAGACATAGAAAAAGATACATATACAGTTTCAAACTGAGATTGAAAAAAAGACTTTAAAAAGACACTCGAAGGACGTTTATAAAGAAGTGTTGGGCATTGTAAAAGTTTATGATGATAGGGGTTTATGGACTGGAAAATGAAGCCGCAAGGTTATTTTGAAAATGGAATATGATAAAATTATACATATAACAAGTGTTATAAATGTGAAAGGGAATCAAGGATTAGTAAAATACTGGGGGCAAGAAAGAACATGTTATTTATGTGGAAAGAAAATGCATTTTGTAAATAACACTGAAAAAAATAATGTTATGTTTGTGGAATTGTGAGCCATAGGGCAAACATTTGTGAGTTGGAATGTTATACATGTAAACAATAAGGATATTTATCAATGGATTGTACAGAAATAGAAAAAAAGAAAGTGAAAATAAAATTGAAGAAAGCAAAGAGGCAGGAAAAAAGGATAATATAAAACAAGAAGAAATAAAAATCACAGAAGCGAAGGAAGTTGTTGAGATGAACTGAACAGAGGTGTAGAACAAAATTCAGAATTTAGAGATGAAGAGGATATCAATTGAACTGTAGTTAAAAAGAAAACTTCTATAGATACGAGTCAAAGATAGAAAAAAATTCTGATTATAAATGTAAAAGAAAGAAAGGAGTGGCTAGAGAAAGAAAGTAAATGTAGCAGTAGCTGACAAATTAGAAAATAAAAGAAGGAATAACTTTGGAATATTATGTATAAATGTGAGCAGGCTTATAAATATAACATGGAGAATATGGTAAATGAATGGAGCAAAAAATGTGATATAGACATAATCATATTAGAAGATATAATGTTTATAACTAATGAAAAGAGATTACAGACAGAAAACTTATGAATTAAGCATATAGAACAAACTTTGGGGAATGAAAACTGTTCTTGAATTGCAATTATATGCAGGAGAACAGTTAAAATATTAGATTAAATTTTAGTAAGAATTCGTAGATTGACTGTCTTAGATATTACATGGCAGGAAAAAAGTATATAGAATTATAGCAATTTATGCCAAAGTAATGGTTAAAGAAAGAGTGTTATTTCATCAAATATTGTATTATGTTAAAGTGAACACAAATACAGTAATAACATGAGAGTTGTTTTTGAGTTTCAGACTTCATATCCTAAAGAAAATGTAAAGTAATACAAGGCCTTTTATTCTAGCAGGGTTCTAAGTTTATAAGTGCAATATTTAAAATGTGTCACTATTTTTGGGGCTTTGTCCAGCCATTATTTTTTGGCTTTGTACAGATTTCTTGTGCTAAGATGTTGAGAAGTATGTAATGGTAACTTAAACAATTCACAAATTTAATAAATAAAGAATTGGAAAATAATAATCAAATAATTAGATAAAATAATTACTAAAATTAGTACAGATTAATTCAGACAGAATTAGTTATGAAATGTATATAAAATTTAAGAATTGGAAAAAAGTGTATTTTGTAAAATTTTGAAGGAATGGATGGAAGAGGTTTTCAAGTATAAGAAGATTTGTAGTGGAATCTTAAAATTATTTTGGAAAAAGGGAATAAAGAAGAAATAAAAAAATGGAGTCTGATACTGTTAAACAATACAGACTAAAAGGTAGTCATGAAAATTATACAGAACAGGATGGACAATAAAATACAAAATATAATGGAAGCAAGTATATTTGGTATAAAATGTAGAGGTTGTCAAGAACTTTTAAGGATTATAAGGGAAGTTATAGATGATATTATGGAAGACGGGAAAAAAGTGAAACTAGCTTTGGATAAATACAGTCTTTGTAAAAAATTAAGAGAGAATGCATGACTGCTTATAAAAACAATACAGTGAGAATATTAATTAATAGAAGTTTAAGTAGAGAAATAGAAATGAGTAATGGTATTAAACAAACATGTCCAATGAGTAGTATTTTTGTTTGTTTTCATTAAGAATGTAATAATAAGTGAAATCAAAAGTAAAATGAAAAAGGCAGACTGCATAGTAGAAAAGTGTGTACAAATTCCAGTAATAATGAATTATGCAGATGATGTAGTTGTAACAAAAAATAGATTTGGATGGAAGAGGTAACTCAATATTCAACAACATTATTTAAAGGAATAGGAATGGATCTTAATGAAAAAAGTCAAGGGTTAGGAAGCAGTAATAGTATAGCAGGTATACTATTTACTTTAACAGAAATAAAGATTTTAGGAATAGTTTAGTATTCATGAAATAAAGACAAGACAGTGGGAAAACAAGTTATTGTATAAAAAGAAAGAATATTTCATTAATTTCATGTTGATAAGTAAAATGGCATATTTAGTGCATTGTTATTATTGCGATAATATATGAAAAGGAAATGATGGAAATATATATATATATTTCTTTTATATGAGATTCCAGATTAAATCAGGTTAAAAGAGGAGTATTATATAGGAATATAGAAGGTGGTTGTTTAGGATTACTAAACCCAATAGCATTTGGAGCTTCTTTCAAATTATATAACATATTGATATGGATAAACATAAATTAGTGGGAAAGATATTTGATGCCAAGGACAAATATATGTTGGAAAAAGCTAGATTGAATAAAATTAAAAAAAGAGCATTATAATGATGAAGTTCAAAATTGTTTAGAAAATACAAGAATGTGGAAGATGAAAACAGATGATGTAAATGAAAAAATTAAAACATGGTATGAAAAGAAAATGGATCAAACATATTGTATTAATCCATGGGAAAATTTATGAGAATAAAAAAGTATAAGCTATCAAAGAAATAAAGAAATGGTGTAAAATTGTGTAGAATGCCAGGATTTCTTATGGATGTTAAGTATAAACAACACTCCTGTTAAAAGTAATATGTCATGTAAAAAGAAAAGTGAAAGAGATTACTTATTTTGTATGGAAGAGGAAACAGCAGACTATGTGTTTCTAACATGTAAAAGAGTAAAAAAAATATGAAAAAAATGTGTCAAGAATTTCTTTGTGGGAAATATAAAAGAAAAGGATATAAGCATGGACAAGATAACATATGCACATTATAAGAATATTAAAAAAGAGAATCAATGGGTGGGATGGGTTGGGGTTGGAGTAACTGTTAAGGTGTTTACTTCACAGACAAATGGTGCAGGGTTTGATTCTCAGCTTGAAATATAAATCAGCTAGGCTTAACATGGCCTACAAAGGTAGCAACCCTAATGCTTACCTATGCAAATAAAATAAGAAGACATAAATGAATATTGTATGTTTCATGGGCTATTTGGAAAGAAAGAATTAGAGAAATTATGTTTAAAGAGAAATGTTTTTTCCAGTAATTGCAAAATTAATCAAATGATGGTTGTGGAAGAAGGAGTGTGGGTGCAGTAAAGAAATAATATTGATTCTTCTTTATTGCGAATGTTGGTAATGAAATATCTAAATATATAATATTGGTGTAAATGAGTTGTAAAGAGAATACAAATAAAGGTCCCTTTCTCTCCTCTATAGTGCTGTGGGATATTTTATATCAATTTGAGCTATTACCAATGCAAGTGAATAAGACCTCTGTTTAATGTCTCATGTTAAGGGCAACACACTCAGAAGAGCAGCTCCCCCTTCCCATTCTGCACTGCACAATTTAGAAGAACATTATAAAGCAAAATAAACAAGTTCAACATATCAGCTATAGGCTAAGGCATATGAGCTAAATTGAAAACAATAATCTTGGAGACAGAAATCAAGACCAGGGTGTGGAAAATGGAAGGATAGTCCCAAAGTTTTAATGTTTCTGTGAGGGATTTTCAGATAACTTGAATGATACTTAAGACAAAAGAATGAATCTTTGTAGAATTTTGAGTTAGGACCAATAGATATGGGTAAGCTAAAATTTTAATTTGGGTATGTCAGTACTGGCATAATGGTGTTCCTATTATATGATTGAAGACGCATTCTTTCAAATGTGTCTTGATCAAACTTGAAAGCAGGAAATGGCAAAATACTGAAATGGCATATAAACGATTTCTTTCCCTGGGAAAGAAATTGCTTGGCCACCTCCGTTATGTTGCCATTTTCATCACTGCAGTGCAATCTTGGAGTTGGTATATTTAAATAGGAGGAGTGGAGGGTGCAGCCCCCCATATCGGGGTGTGGGGGGTGAAGCCCCCCACTTTATGTAATGTTTTAAAGTTTTTTTTTTCTTTTTCTTTTGTGGAACAGCGATTTTTTCCCTTGGAAAAAAAATGCTGTTCTAAGTGTTTGGGATTGTAAGCTTTCGCTTACATGAGGTCGATAAGTCAGCATTTGCTTTTTTAAGCTTTTGCTGATTTAATATAGACCCACATAATGGGTTATGGATAACAGCAAAGGAATTGTCTGGGAACAATTTAGAGAAGGTGACAGGAGGTTGACATGGTTGGAACTTTTAGAGAAGTTTGCAGCTGAAAAGAGACACTGGATTAAAGTGCAAAGGATTATTAACACTATTAGAAAAGTATGATGTAGAGATAAAGAAGTGACAATTGCATAAACCTGGTATAATCAGTATATTAACAGAGGTGAGAGCTGCTAGGTCAGTGTAGGGCAATTAGTAAACAGGAATTATAACGTGCTGGTGAATGTAACATCCACAGATCCAGTAGGAAATGGTTGTTGAAGATGAACTGAGAAAACACTAGGAAGAAATGTCAAGCACTTACAAAAAGGACAAAGGCAGGAACATTTAGAATGTTTGGGTGGCAATAACTCCACACATATTTTTATAACCCAAGGCTGACCCAAGATGCTGGAGATGTAAGCGAGACCAACCAGGGAACTACAAGGCATATATTCTGAGGTTACCCTTAAGATAAAGTCAAACATGATGTACAGAGTTTAACAGAAGCAGTAACAGGAAATGCTTGGAATATGAGAAAAGAAGAGTTTCTTTTGAATGGATAAGACATATGCAAGTATAAGGGAATAATAAGGCACTGTTAACAGTAGTGATATTGGCTATGAAAAAAGCTATGACTGAGAAATTTCAAATGAATCAGGAGCCAATGGTAAATGATGTAACTGAGATAGAAGAGCAATCAAAACCTTAAGAAATGAAAACCATAGTAAATACATTTGGGAAATATATTGGAATAAAAGGGTGAAGTGGGAGAAGACTTTGCTAAGGTATACGATATGAGAGTAGAGAAAGATTTCTCTGGAATTGATAGGAGAAGGTGAAGATCTGAGGGCCTAATTAGACAGGCTATTTGCCAATAATGTTAGAAACAAGAATGACTACTGACTGGCAGGAAAATCTAACTCCTGACTTTGAGTTGATTCTGTTGTTTAATAGTTAGTTGTAATATCTTTGATGTGCTCCTAGTAGACAAAGAAAAAACAAGTGGGACCAGCTGTCAGGAAAATGTTCAGTGCACCATGCAAGAGATCTGCACTAATCTGTAAAGTTTATAAATATTCACTATGACTTTATATATTATGTATAAAGTATATAACTATATATATATATATATATATATATATATATATATATATGTATATATATATATATATATATATATACATAAATATATATACATACACGCACACACACACAGATAGATAGATAGATAGATAGATAGATAGATAGATAGATAGATAGATAGATGTGCAAAATACACACAAAAAGCATTTTAGCTGGGAGAGTTTTTATATGATGCCTGGGTATGGGAGGGTATTGAACATCTTTGCAAGATCTAGATATACAGTGTACACTGATTTGGCTCATCCAGTGCCAAAGTGACTTTTTGGAAGAACTAGACCAGATTAAGTAGGCCATACCTGCTCTTAATGAATGCAACTTAGGTTGGACAGAGAGTCTGTAGGTTATCTTGCATCCCTGTTTATTAGTTCTCTAATGACCTTTTCCATAATTTTCTATATAAAACTCGTAAGTCTTATGGGTCATTAATTACCTTGGCCTGTTAATGTTCTGCCTTTGGGCAAGGGAATGACTGTTGCTCTTCATCATTCATTTGGCACACAATGTGTTTTCATACCAACATTGAATAGCCTCTGTAGGGAGTATGACACATCGTTTTTCAGTCTAACCAGTCGGCAGCCTGGTATGTTATCCAGTCTCATAGGTGTAGTGGTCTTGGCCATAGGTAGTGCCTAAAGAACTTTTTCTTGGAAGATTCATGTGGATAGATTTGGGTATTTGATCTGGGAATACTGGGATGGAGAAAAGTTAGGATGTATTTGTTGGCCTGTAGATTGTCTATGTCCTCTGGGTCTGAGGATGTAATATCATTTACTACTACCTTTGTGTAGTGCTGTACATTCTTTATGATGTTTGTAATGAAGTTAAATATGGTTTAAGGGTTATTTTTTTTCCTGTGTGGTGATTGCTATCTCATATCTGGCTTGGTTTGATTTGATCAGAATCCCGATTTCCTTGTTTAGTTTAGCAAGATATATGTTTTCTTTATCAAACAGCGTGCTTACAATTAGGGTTCTACAATAGGAGTACACTTTTGAATTTGGTGTTGTATTTATTTCTAAAGTAGACATATATATCTGTGCAACTATTTACATATGCACAGAATTTGGCAGTAAAGAGTTTTGCATAAGCAGTGGGTTGCCAAGGTGGTAGGGGAATTTGCATTTTCATAGGTTCATAGGTGTGTATTAGGCTAATGGCCCTGGAGCCTTTACAAGCCTAGCCCCCAAAACCTGCCCAGGCACCGTGCCACCCGATGTTAGTTCAAAGTGCCCCTATCCAGTAGGGCAACTGGAGTGATCCCTGGGGTGAACTTTCTGTTACCCATCCACTCATCAATATTTCTTTTGAAGCGGGCCAGCAAGGTGCTCTGCCTGACATGAATGGGACATTTATTCCATAGTAGGGGCAGTCTTTGGGAGATGAACCTGTCCCTCCAGCATGTTCTGTTAATTGTGGTAATGAGGCTGTGATCTCTGGAGCATGTGGCGCAGGGGGATTGGGATTTCCTTAGGTGCAGAATTTCAAGTAGGGCTGGGTCGGACATGGCTTTGTTAGTCAAGCAGAGATCACCTCTAAGTAGACAATAAGAGACTGAGAACAGCTGAAGTTTCTTGAGTCTGTCTGTATAGGACATGTGCTTAAGGCCTATGATCCTTTGTGTTAGGTACTTTTGTGGTGTCTCCAGCTGTTGTAGGTGTCTTGTCAGGTACATGCCAAATGGGGCATTATATTCAGTGATTGATCTTATGAGGGATGAGTAGAGAGGGATGATGACCTCTTTCTTCCTGGATGCAAAATCTTTGGATATAAGATGTGCCACGTAGAAGGAGTTTCTGACCACAGTGGCAATATGGTGGTCAAAGGTGAGATGGCTGTTGACCTTGGTGCCTAGATCTCTTATGGCCCCTTCAGTGTTCAGTGGACTCCCATCAACGTGATAATTTGTGGGAACTGAGTTTTTTACAAAGGGGATGATAACACATTTTTTGGTGTTAAGCTTCAGTCCATGGTTCTGACTCTAGTCATTGGTCTCAGATAGGCCCTTTTGTAGGATGTCTGCATCACTTGGGGAGTTGATAATGATTCCTACCTTGCAGTTATCAGTGAACTTGGCCAGTCAGAGTCCTTTTGCATTGGCCTGGACTTCTGAGATGTAGATGTCAAACATGGGAGGGCCCAGGACTGACCCCTGTGGGGCTTCACTCATGACTGGTCGACAGTCTGACTTGGAATCTGCAATTTTCACTCTGTGGGTCCTGTCTGTGAGCCAGTTTGCAACCCACCTAGTGATGTAAGGATTGCTGCCTAGTTTGGTGAGTAGTAGGGAATGGTATCAAAGGCCTTGGCCAGGTTGAGGTAGGCTGTATGCATTGCCTTACCCTCATCCGCAGCCTTGGTGACTGCCTTGAAAAGTCAACCAGGTTCAGCAGGCAGGCTCTCCCCTGGACAATGACAAACTATGTGGGGTCAAGAGTTTGGAGATTGCCTATATCTTTGTTAAGCAGGTCCATGATGATGTGCTCCACAGCTTTGCATACCAGACTCATCAGGCTAATGTGTCAATACTTTTCAGGGTCTGTGGTTGCTCCTCCTTTATGGAGCGAGAGTTAGTCACTCCGTTTTAATAGACTGGCTTTCACATAATTTGTGAATATTAAAGTTTTGAATGATGCGTCAATCTTAAGTCTTAGGGTAAATGTCATTAGCTTTTGGTACAATTTGACCAGGGAGGAGGTTACAACTGGAGAGTAGCACAACTGCCCCACATTGGTAAGGATGATGTCCAAGAATGTATTGTTCCCAGCTGGCATACAAATGTACTGGTCTAGAGAGTTGTATTGAAGAAGTCCAGAATTCTTTGGACATACATGTCTCAGGATGTATAAATCTCCTAGTTCATGGAAAGATAGTTGAAATCTTCTCAGATAATGGAGTTTGACTTAATACATATGGAATCCATAATTGTCCGATAAGAGGTTTGGACCAGTGGAGACACTGAGGGAATCTTATAGTCAGTTATGATACAATAAGTGGTTTGGTTTACAGTAGGCTGTCCATGATGGAGTTTCCAGATCATCATCTTGTCAAACTAAGTTCATAATAGTACAGAAAAATATATTTTAACTGTTACACAAATCATATCTCATGTATTCCTTTTGTCTGCTTTTTTCAGTTCCTTCTATTTGAATTGTTGCTTATGATTGATTACATTAATAATGAGAGGACAAAGAATGAAAATCCAGGACAATTTTTCAATCTTACTCTAAGTCACTTAAGTTAATAAGACAACAGTTTTGTAGCAAAATGCAGTTCATGGAAAATAGTATGAAACTCTAATGTCTAGTATTATTACATGACTGCAAATCTCAGTGATTTACCAGAAAATCAAAAATTGTCTGGGAGAAAAGGCAAAAATATTAAGAAAAATCATGGGAGTGGTACAAAATCAGTGACATTTTAGGGGTATTTACTGTTGTTACTGAGTGGATGACCTACAAATCAACTTGGCTGTCCATTCACATTCCAACCTTTGCTGGAGCTATAAAAAAAAAATCCAAAAATTAATGTAGGACTTTGCCTCCCCAAATTGGACATACCCATGATTCTGTGCCTGTACCATTAAGGATCTGAGCTGTGATTCAGACTCATCACCTGGTTTTAATCAGGATTTTATACCAAATATTCCAGCAGCACAGGCCCACCTACCCAATTTGGTGCATGTTTCCTGATGCCTCTGCCACCACTGCATGGGTGCATGGTCAGTGAAGTTATGTTCCAATAGATAATACTGTAGTGAAGTTTGTACCCATTTACTTATGAGACATTATCTTTCTATGGCATTGTATCATGTATCAGCCTTATTTAATGTTCTACTTAGATATCAGACAGAATGTTCCTAACTACCTACTTCTTGAGATGACACAACTCTTAACTCGACTTCAGATATGCACAAAAAAGGGTTAGAGGCAAGCAAAACTGGCTCTGATCATGGCACAACTTTCAGTTTATTAAATGCTTCATTTGCTATGGTCCACCTAATCTAGATGGATATTTTACTTTTCCTATTATCTGTCAGATTACAGGATATAGGCAAAGCTGGGTATGGATTTCTGTTGTGGTCTTTTATTTAAAAGCATGCTTTCATTTGTTGGATGGTAGTGGGTATAGGCCAATTTTTAGTAGCTTCTGTTTGGGTTCTGTTTTTCCCCACTGTTGACAATGTCCCAAAGTGTCTTGCTTCTGTCATGCAAAACCTACTTTGGCAGCCTTAACTGGCAAACTTGGTTTTGTATGACAGAAGAAAAACAAAACCTACTTTGGCAGCCTTAACTGCAAGTTCTGCCTGTCTTAGTGGGGTCCAGGATATCTAGTACTTTGAATAAATATAATTCACAATCTTTTGAATAAATTGCAATTCCTTGATAGTTAAAAGAATGATTTCATTTGCTGGCTGGCACTGGGTATACTCTAGTTTTTGATAACTTCTGTTTGGGGTCTATTTTCCCATCTCTTTGTATCTAGCTTCTGTGACACAAAACCTTCCTTGGCAACATTAACTGTAAGTCCTGCCTGTCTTGGGGAGTCTAGGATAGCTTGTATTTTGGATAAATGTAACTCACAGTCTTTTAAATAGATTACAATGTCTTTGAGAGGTGTAGCTGGAGTTTCAGTACTTTGAGCATGAGCCCGTGAAAAGTGACTGATGCACCATGAAGTCCAAAGGTGAAGACAGAATAATGAAAAAAAGATCTTCAGTGGATGGGAATATAGCTTTCTTTGTGGCTTTAGGGATAAGGGTAATCTCTGCATCCCTTGCTCAGATATATAGTGATAAATCACCTTGAATTGTGTAGCATGTCTGTATGATCTTTCACTCTAATTGGGTAAAATTTGCAAATTTCATTCAGTGTCCTAAAAGAGACGTCCAGCTTAAGGACTGAACAATCAGATTGTCCCATTCACGTTGGAACTCCTCAGTAAATCTCACTTTTTCTTCAATAATTCCCATCTTAAGCAATTTTCTTACTAATGTTTATAGGTTACTAGACTGAATGATCACACATCAGCATTACCAAGATATGAATTAACACCCATCATGTAACAGAAAAGAATTCTGTTGGACCTAGTATCATCTTCTCTATATAGGGGCTTGTGGGTCCACACTAATGGTTTACTTATGATTGCCCATCTCATTATTCAAATTTTTCTTAAAAAGGATCAGGGAGCTTCTTTGCTTACACCCAGGGGCAGTCTATAACACAGAAGAGGTTTTCTATGTGATGGTTATCTATCATACCAGAAGATCCTTTTTATATTTTAGTGGAAGGTTACATCATTTGAGCAAGTGCTGATGGTGGTGGTAGCCTGGTTGATGTGACTGAGATTATGTAGGACAGGATCCCTCCGAGTTCTCTAGGTGAAGCAATGGCCCCCTTAACAGAAGTAAATATAACACAGAAAAGGGTGAGAGAGCTTTAAGGCTGTCAGGGCTGCTCAAAGTTGACAAGATCTTGATTGTGTTGATAAAGATTCAATTAGACTGAGTATATTTGCTTTGGAATAGTCTCTGATAATGATGGAATTTTGGGGTAACTTGGGTCCCTCACTTATGTTAAATGGTACCGTTTGATGGAAGGATTCAACCTTATGATTTGATTACTTCAGGTGCAGATTGTAACAAGGTTAGGAAGGTTAGGTTGGTGAGAAACTGGTTCAGTACTACTGAGTTCCTCATTAGGGTATAGAATGGTTGGTCTGAGGAAATGGTAGTTATGCAGTCTAGGAATCTTTGTGCATAATTTCTTTTTGGTGGTGTAAGTCACCCAATTAATAGTAGAGTAGCTGGAGGCACTAATGAGGGAAGTTTTGGGTTTTATAGCATGGGATTCCAGCCTGTCTTTGTATGCCTTATCATTCACCATAAGAATAGAGTGGGTATAGTAGCTGATGATTATCTGCTGCTGAATTTTTTTTGTGTGAAAAGGATGAGGAGGAATTCAAGGTCAATACCCTGCATTTTGAGGTTGGAGGTGAAATGGTTTCTCAGGTACACACATACAATCCTCCAATGTCTCTACTTTCCAGTTTGTCATTTGATTTGAAGGGGTGATAGGCAATGAATCTCTGAACTGTGGGGTGAACTCCCATTGTTTTGAAACCATGTTTCAGTGACAATGTATATATCTAGGGTCAGGGATGCTGGTAATTATGGTGGTTGCCAAAAAACAATTACTAGAAAATGGAAAACAAAATCTAAACCAACTATAGTAGAAGAAGTGAATGTAGTAACAGAGCTTAAATAACTGGAATTGAGATATTTAGAAAAAGGTAGGAGCAAACTATGGAGACAATGCATACAGGAGAGGAATGAGGTTTAAAAGAAGGCAGGACTTAAATGAGCTATATAATGTCTGACTGAAATGATTGGGTAGATTATAAATGATGTATAATATTTGCAACTGGGAGTGTGTCAGTATGGTTTGTGATGCAAAATGCTTGTAAATAGGATTGTGTCAGTGTGGTTTGTTTTCATTTATATAAATGGATGATTGCTTATGTCATAAGCGATGGTTTAATAAAGATGTTTCTAGTTTAAAAAAGGAGCAGGAATTGAACAATTTATGTAATGTTGCTTAGATTAAATTTTATATAGAAATATATTTAAAGCATAGTATTTGTTAATTGTAACTTGTTAATATAGTTTAATTACTTTTATATAAATGTAAATGTGTCCATGTCACAAGTGATAGTTCAATAAAGGCGGTTGAAAAAGGCTTGATTTGTTATGTAGGTAATCTAGGGAGACTGATCTTTTCTAAAAAGGCAGTATAGTGGAGGAAAAAGCCAGTGACAATATACAGAAGCCATGAGAAGAGAGGTTCAGGCCATCCCTAGCAAAGTATCCAGGATTGTCAGCCACTTTTTCCCTAGCAGCCACATACTGGATTCCCTCAGAAAGACAGCAGTAGTTGATCCAGTAGTTAAAGTTCATTATCTTCTGATTGTAATAAGGAATCATTTTTGGTGAAGGGAAGATGCTACTCCTTACTAGTATCACACCCAATTCAGATAAATATTTAAAGAGCTTAATTATGCTCCATTTTTTCATTTTGCTCATGGGATTGGGGTATCACTTCAACAATGACAATCATTTAGAACCAATCTTCACACCACCTTGTTGCTAGCCCTGCAGCTGTTGTTCTTCCATGCCATACATACATGCACACTCATACCTACAGCCAATTTAGTTTGTCAATTCCACCTACTGCATGTCTTTGCTATTTAGAAGGAAACTGGATCACCTGGAGAAACACCACAGAAACACAGAGTGGACATGCAGAGTCCTCACAGAAGGAAAACTTGCCAGGAATCAAAGCAGAGATCCTCTTGCTGTGATCATGTCCCTCTTTATATCCAGGGAAGTGATTCCCATGCTATTAATTTCCATGTGTGCAGTGATGATGTCATAGGCACCTAGACTGAAGGGGCCTGAGGTTGGCTTCACAGATCCTGGCACCAGGAAAACTACAAACCATGACTCTGTCATTGCTCAAGTTGGTAAGAGGGGTATCTGTGTGTCTGATTATGGAATCAGCTATGCCCAGAATGCTTCCAGATGTTCATGTCTGCTTTGGCTGCTCTAAGGATGTCTGCATGCTGGTTGTATGACCTCTTTTATAGTTGCGTTCACTGTGGTGTCAATATGCAAAGTATGTGGGTTAGTATCTGTTGATGCTGTATAGCATGCAGAAGTTGGATTTTAGGGGTTTAACTGATGCCTAGATTTACAAGTTATGGGAGGCTTGGGATGAGAATTTTTTTATAGTGTCAGCATAGGTGTTTAGGCTTTAAATATCTGGCTGTTGCTAGAGAGTGAGAGGGTATGTGACCATATCTATCTCACTGCATGCTACTGGTTTAAAGATGAGATGCCTACAATTTAAATATGTAATTACATCTCTCACAAATAGAGCCATTTGGAAAGTAGACGTTCATTATCTGTCAGCATCAGGTAGTTCTTAGACTACCTTAGGAATGCATATACTATAAGGCTGTAAATAGCAAGAGCAATCAGCTGCCTATACATGATATTAGCTATATGTGAGAAGTTGGGAGAGCTACTGGATGTTAAGGAAGAGTTAGGAGACTTAAAGGTAAGCAAGGATTTAATGAGGATCTGGAAGTGGTAACAATTTGTTGAGTTCTTTAACAATGCACCAGCTTTCCACACTCAAGAGGAGACTGCTGCATTTAGGTATAAGCCTTTTTGACAGGGAAAAACCATATCAGCAAGCGAGAGGTATTAGCGGGGAGCCATACCCACTGCATTTTAAGAGAAGAAAAAGTCCTGCCCACACATCCTGCTATGGAATTACCATTGTCATGGTGCAGTGGTGAGTGACACTCAGAGCAGTAAGTAATATGCAGGAAAACAATGGAAACCAATCAAGCATAAATGAAATCTGAATCCCAAAATAGTCTTAACAATCATTGACCTCAGTAATTAGTCTAAATCTTGCTTAGATCAAGTCTCAAACATTCAATATGGCTGATAATCTGGTCACACAGATTTATCCAGGCAGTTAGAATAAAAATATGGAAGAGGGAGATAAACTAAATAAATAAGAACAAGAGTCAGTAAACACAATGAAATTTGGGCTGGAGTGACTTTTTTCAGTAGGGCAGAAGGAGACTTAAGGCAGCTTTAAATATTATTGCAATTGCGTGCAATATATAAAAGCGCTACTTTCCTAACTGCGTTTTCACTTCCATTTGAAACAGATATACACATGGCAAGGCCCCCTGCAGTCTTTAAAGAAAATGATGGCTGTCCTCGGCTCAGCACTGTAAGTAGTAGCTAGGAAAATAAAGGAAATCAATCAAACCAAAGTGAAGTCTGAAGCCCCACATCCTTTTACCAACCTTGGATCCCCAGAGACTTTGCTAACTCTCACGTAAATCAAATCCCAAATAATCCAAGAAAGCACAATACCTGGCCGGATGGACTTTAACAGATAATGTCTTAACTTATTGCTTTTCCCTGGGACTCTGGTACCCTCAATCGATGTTGAATTAAATTATTCTATCAGGTAGATCTTCCTTTTCACTATAAATAAATAAATATATCTTAGTAAGACATCTTTCATTCATGAGATATTGGCTTGATGTTTTTTTTTTTCAGATTGATTTACAGTTGTAATTCACTTTGTTCATTTTTTTTTCCACCTCAAATGGTCCTTCTCATTTTGCTAGGAACTTATTTTTAGCAGACGTGACTTAACATTAGAATCTTGTCCCCTGTTTTAAACTTCCTGAATCTGACATTCTTGTTATACACATTGTTGCATTTCTTGTGTACTTTGCATATATTCTTGCATATATTAACAATGTTTAGTCTGTCTTGCAACTTGTATAGTGTTTTTTGCACTTTTAAATAGAGTTTTCTTTTCCTCCCAAGTTTCCTTTCCTCTTTCCTGCAAGCCTCAGGTTTATTTCCTATATTGTAAGTTGAAGAGGGTAAATGTTATGTAAGCTGTGGGCATCTGTTGTACACCAAACACATGATAAGAAAGGGATTGATCCCATTTATTAGCCTCTTGTTCAATTACATTGTTTACTACAGATGTCAGAGTTTTATTAAAGTGTGAATCCATCTGCTTGCAGGTGATACACTGAAGTTCTTATATGTTTTCCTTTGAAACACTACCAAAGCTGATCCATATGCCTCAGTCATAAATTGAGTTCCTTGGTATGCATATTTATTTCAGTATCCCTACCCTGGACAACATGACACTACATCTTTGGCTATTGTTTAAATACTGGTGATTGCAGGGTTACTACCTCAGGAAACATAGCCATGTAGTCTGCAATCATTAAATTGTATCGGTAGCTATTACTAGATTTTAGCAACAGGTCTACAGGATCATTGAGTATTCACTTGAATGGGGATCTCTGTAATATGAATAGGTATTTGTAAACTCCAGAATACAAGAATGTGATGTACCCCAGGATTCAGTAAACTCCATGTAGGGTTCATGTAGAGCCTACATGGAGTGTTTTTGTGTACAGGGAGTAGTGCCTGTGGCAGTGACGTGCAATCACTATTAATGAAGCTCTGAGCGCTTAAGCAAGGTTTCGCTGTGCACACCAGAGCATCTCGCTGCGAAACCTCTTTGTAAATGCATACCTCTCAACTTTACAGATTTTTACAGACTGTCCAGACTTCCACCTCATATTTTTGGCCTGTTATTCGTAAAATTGTGGTTTTCTGGCATATTGTTGCCAAATCTTTGAGGACTGAAGTCAGAAAATAATAGCAGAAATTTGAGATTCAGACTTCTCACACTTCAGAAAATTCATGCTAATGCAAAATCTATTATTTTATCAAAGTTCTAAGTTTGTAAGAGCAATGTTTCAGAATTGTCCCTATTTTTGGGCCTTTGTTCCCCCATTATTTATGGCTTTGTCCAGATTTCTTGTTGGCTGTCTGCGAAAAGTTGATTGCACAGCAATTTCTTTTCCCTTGTTTGATATATATTAAGACTATTCTTAATTAATATCATATGTATGTGTAATTGTTTAATCTTCACTCTTTTTTTTTTCTTCTGAAATTTACGCAATGTGCCGCTTGCCTCAAATGGGTTCAGCTATGCTTTCTTCTTTTGCATGACTGGACCAACCATGTATCAGACCATCCATGTATCAGACATGAACTAGACATCCAAAAATAGAAACCGAATGCATTCAGTTAATAATGCTGGGTATCATGCAAACCCTGTAATCGAGGCTCCACTGAGCTAATACCGTGATGTTAACAATGAATGCTAATATAGGGGTATGTAACTAATCCTGTGGAAACCGGTGTTAAGTCTAGGAATGGAGTGCAGATGGTCCTGAGTTCTAGTACATGGTATGCAAATGTTTCTCATACTGTTATGACATTGCAGATTATACAGAGTGCTACATAGACAAGTTTTGCAACAGCCTTTTTGTGGCAAGAGCTATCAATTTAAGACTACTGTACACATGGCTTTGTGTTTGAATATCATGTATTCCGTGTACATTTTACTTTCCACATTATATTTACTCTAACCTATCATAACTGACAAAGTTTTGCTGATATGACAATGCTCATAAAAATATAATTCTGGTCTTCTATTTGATAACACAGTTGCACATGTGGCTGTATATGAAATAATCTTGGAATTGCATTGCTTGAGAGTGTGAACTGTGTAGTTTATGATACATATGAAAACGCTGCACTTCGCTTACCAAACAAATACACTTGGCTTACCGTGTTTGTGCAGCTTTTTCAAATGTATCAAAATGCAGACAGTGCACACTCTCTCAGTAAGCGCAATATGTGCAATTGGTTGGAAAACATGATATTTAAAATGGAATTGTCAGGAAATGCACATTAGACAGCTTGATCTTTTGTATGCGTGGCTGGTGTTGTAGATTGTGTATGCTTCCTAGTGCAGTGCTGAGGTGCTCAGGAGTCCAAGATCTTTGTTGGTCTCCTAGTTAAGGACCATGGCCCTCACTTCTTGCAGGGTAACTATACAGGTTCTCAGTACAAGTCCAAAGCATGGACTAGTTTGGCTAGGGCTTTGTTCAGTGCAACAATTAATTGTAAATATTAAATTTATGTATGCATGCATGTATTTATTTAGTTAGTTAGTTTGTTTACTGGGTAATGCCCGACTGGGCATGAGGCCCATTTTCAGCAGAGGCCCAGGGAGAAAAGCTCCATACATACAAATAAACAGTATTACATTTATTATTTAATATTATAATTATTTATTTATATTAATTATTTAATATTATTATTTCTTATTTAATTAGTATTAAAGATGAATATAGTTACAATTGGTATTCATAAAGGAAATTCTTTTTTTTTTCCTTTTTCTACAGCTGCAGAAGGGAGGACCTCAAATGTGAGGTCCCAGTCATCATAAGAATGAGAGAAGCATGTGGTATGTAATCATAATTATATAGTTATTATATCATGCAGTTGTATAAAATTGAGCATGCATATCTCAACTGTAATAGCAAGTATGCATGCATTTGACTGTAGCATAGCTCTCAACTGTCCATATTTTCACTGAATATCCAGATTTTTGACTCTCTGTTTTGGTCTGTTCCTCATAACATCTATGGTTTCCTGGCAAATAATTGAGATTGAAGTTACTAAATGATGAGTGACAAAATGTACATTAACACAAATCCTATGCTAATTTCCATATTTGTAACAGCAATATTTAAAATCTTTCTCTATTTTTGGGTCATTGTACCCCCATTATTTTATTATCTCTCCAGATATCTTGCTCTAAGAGGTTGCCAGGTATGGTCTGTAACGTAAAGCAACAGTTGCACATTCTCAGATAACTGTGAGCAAGAATCTAAAAAGTGTAAAAGGAAAGTGTGCCTGCATTATGTTCTAGTCCGAAAGAAAAGTACAGTAATACAGTATTCAATGGCTGTGGGTGCAAATACTGCACTTCTCAAATATAAAACTTGCTTGATTGTGGGATTCAAAGATGGCCGCCATTCTTTAAACACTGCAAAACTACAGCTCTCCAGATATCAGAAACAAAAATCAACCCTGTGGATATATCACAAGATTTTATATGCTAATTGGCAGCAATAACTAAAGTACTAACATCAATCTTCGCTTCTGAGAAGGAAAAATAGAGAAAAAATATTATCTAACAGCAGGATTGGAATTGATGGTCAGCCTGACTCTGAACAGAGCAACTAACAAAGGAAATACATATCTCTCAGCTGAAACCTTACATCTGGTATAAATACGTTTACAGTGTATCAAAATGTCAAAAGAAGACAAAACTATGGAAATCGCAACTTCTAAAACTAAACTATCTGCCTTGCAATCTCCGGAAAAAGAAGCTTTTTTTAAAAGACAGAAAACAGTTACACAAAGGGAGACTGTAAAAACAGGAACAACAAACAAACCAGACCAACCGGTCAGCATGGAGGAAGTTAAATCAGCACTGTTACCTATTCAAGAAGCCTTAAAAGATTTATCAACACAAATGCTTGTGTTTAGTGCCACATGTAATCAGATTTTGGAAAGGATGGATAAATCAGAAACCAGAATAGCTGAAAGTGAGGATAAAATAATTCTGCTTACGAAAAAAACAGACTCTCATGATGCAGACATCCAAACCATGCAAAATAAAATTTTAGACCTGGAAGCAAGATCCAGACGGAATAATATAATAATTAGAGGAATTCCAGAAACAATTCAGTACAATGATCTGAATGCTACCATAATGCAAATACTCGAAACACTGTTCAAGGACTCTGATAGTGTTAAACAGATTGTTATAGAAAGAGCACATAGAGCTATCAGAGAATCATTTGCTTCAAATGCACCTAGACCAGTCTACATCAAAATTCTGAATTACCAAGATGCTAGCAAAATACTGCTAACTGTTAAAAAGAATGGTGGATCTATCATCTGGCAAAATAACAAAATTTCCATGACACAGGACTTACCAATACAAATAAGACAATCCAGGCAAATGCTAGCTCCATACTGCAAGTTTTTGATTGAAAAAAACATCAGATTTCAAATGAAGTATCCAAATACTTTAATTTTCACAGTGGATGGTATTAAATATTCAATAAACACTAAAAAAGAAGCAAAACCTACCTTTTTGAAGCTTTTCAAAGCACTGCCACCTTTAGAAGTTTGATCAAAGCATCCAGGTCTTCTTTCAGCATCAGACAGACTGGGACTCCATAATTACGACGATCCGAGGCTTTGTAACTCTTTGTTTGTTCTTTTTTTTCTACCAGGCCCTGGGAAACTCGTGATTACATCCTTATCTCGAAATTCCAGTGTGTCCACGACATTTTTCCAAAGATTTATGGCTTCTATGAGTGTAAACAAGCCACAAGGTAACAGGAAGTCCTTTGGAGGATGCAGGGGGACTGATTTCAACAGGAGGTCCGTCCGCGAACTGGTTCCCCCATCGCGAATTTGAAATGAAGAAACAAGCTCAGCAAGCAGGAAGGACTATAGAGAAGCTGTAAAAACTGATTGGAATTAAAAACGAAGCTTCCTGGACTTATTTGGAGGGTAAATGGCTTCTGTATGGTATAAGGAAATGTACAGCTGTACAGGTAGGAAATGCTATTGTAATGGGTTGGTTAAAATAGAAGGGTATTGCATTGTATAGTGATAGAATCTGGTAATTATGTCTCTATTTCTTTTTTTTCTTAGATAGGGTTTTTTTTCTTTTTTTTTTCTTTCACTTTTAATTAGGAAAATGTATGTGTATGCTCTGTTCAATAAAATAGCAGGATGATGTTAGTATAATAAATGTTATGAAAGACTGTGAACTTGAAATGTTTAAAATGTTACATTTAGGTTGTCCTTCTCTTTAGTATTTTTAAATATATTCTATAGGGATACAATTATTTAGTCAAATGCTTTGTGTAGTACAGTTGTTATTGTTACTTAGAGTATGTTACAAGTTTTAGCAGACTGTTACCTTTGGAGAAGGACAACTACCTAAAACAGTTAGAACATTTAAACAAAAATAACCTTAGGACTGTAATGTTATGTTTAACAACTGTTTCCTTTCTCTGGAATTAATAATTAATAGTGTATATGACAAGAAGTTAAAATGTATTATTCTCATTGCTGATTATTAATATTGTGAGCTATTAGTTAAACTGGATTTTCACACAACAATTAGTAAATGTGTTTGACTATATTAAGTATGTCCAGAACTTAGGTTCTGGACGTTAGGTAATTAGTAGTGTTTATTAGGGAATGTTTGGATTAAGCTTTGTAGATTTAGAGATAGTGGTTGTAGGTTTTTTGCATAAGGTTTTTGGGTTAATTTGTAGAGTTAGAAATTTAGATAAACAGAGATATTCAAAGGATGTGAAAAACCTATGTACATCCTGGTCCAGAGGAATAGTGGATAAGCACTGGGTAGGGATGGGATGTCAGATTCGCTTCCAAATAATCTATGGTATGTTAATACACTGTAATCTAAGGTTGTCTCTCAATAGTAGGAATAGGACTACATTTTTGAAAAGCTACAGATGTGGATAATAGAATCTTGGAATGTTAAAGGACTCCAGAACATGAAAAAAAGGAAGCTATTTTTACATTTGTTTTTCCAATCAAAAGCAGACTTTATTTCATTGCAGGAAACTCATTTGACTAATGATCAGTGGGATATACTGAAGAACAAGAAATGGATTAGGGAGATAGTGGCGGCGGAAGGGACAACGAACAGTGCAGGAGTGGCAATTATAATTAAAAACCGATACCAAGAAAAAATATTAGATGTCAAAATAGATAAAGGGGGAAGGTGGTGTTTAGTGGTTCTGATATCTAAGTTCTACGATAAACCTATATTACTCATGAATATATATGCCCCCTCCACTAATCAGCGCCATTTTATAACTTCACTTTACTCCATTTTACAACAATATAATAACTGTTATATATTAATGGGAGGTGACTGGAATTCATATCAAGATCCCAAGTTGGACAAATTTGGTTCATCTAAAGCTTTTAATAAACAGGCAATGATAGCATTGAAGGAATTTAAAACTGATTTTAAACTATACAACCCATTTATACATACACACACACACAAAAGAAAGCAGAGAATTTTACTTTTTTCTCAAGCTGCCATAAAATGTGGTCGAGAATTGACTTTTTTTGATTTCGGAAGTAGTGATATCTGCTGACCCATGTGTTTCTACCCAAGCCAGACAATTATCGGACCACTCAAAGATCACACTAACACTAAACAATAATAATATGAGTAATAGGAGACGTCGAGGATACAATTGGTCTTTAAATCCATATTTACTAAGGAAAGAGGACATATTCAAAGAAGTTAAAGAGACACTTGAACAGTTACTTCATAACTTTCTTAAAAACAGACATCCAGTTGATATAGAATGGGCTACAACCAAAGCCCAAATAAGAGGGATTTTTCTTCAGAAAGCTACTTACTATAAAAAAATGCAAAATAAGGAACTATTAGATTTGGAAACCAAAATTAAGTTACTAGACCAGGAGTTAATGAGGAACTATAATAAACAAACAGAAATAGACTTATTAAAGTGTCAAAAAGAACTATTTCTACTACACAATAGTAAACTGTCATTTTATGAACAGAGAAATTTAGTGAAATACGCAAATCATATTCAGACTCCCTCAAAAGCATTAGCACGCATTATTAACCAATTGAAGTCAACATTATTAATATCAGAAATAAACTATAAAAATAGAACATATACTAATAAGGCAGATATCATGAATACTTTTGAAAAAATATGTAATCAGGTATATGGTGATCAGCAGATAATTTTACCAGATAAAGTTAGGAAAGATTTCTTGCAGAAGATCATATTCCCGAATATTGATAATGAGTCCCATAGGGATTTAATTAAACCAATTTCAGAGGAGGAGGTAGCAGAGATAATTAAAAAGCTGAGACCACATAAAGCCCCAGGCCCGGATGGATTGACCTCTGAATTTTATAAAACTTTTAATGAGATTCTGAGTAAAATACTTTCACAGACATTTAATTCTATAATTCAAAATAAAATCAATGATCCTCACTTTAATGCTTCTAAGACTATTTTGATACCGAAAGAAAAAAGTGACGCTAAAAACCCAGATAATTACAGACCCATTTCACTATTGAACATAGACATGAAAATTATGACATCCATCCCGGCAAATAGACTGAAAAAGGTCACAAATTTATTAATATCAGAGGAACAGGCGGGATTTATGGATGGGAGACAGACCACTGATAATACATTAACGCTTCACACATTAATTTCATACGCCAAGTACAAAAATCTCAATATTTATGCACTTATAATTGACGCACAGAAAGCATTTGACAGAGTTAACTTGGTATACCTATTTGATATGTTATCATACTTTAATATACCTTCGGATTTCATTCTAACATTAAGGAAAATATATAATAACGCATATACAAATATATTTATCAATCAAGAATGCTCTAAAAGAATACAAATTAAAAATGGTACCCGACAAGGGTGCCCATTATCTCCTATTTTGTTTAATCTTTATTTGGAACCATTATTTTTACACATTAAACAAAATGTTTTTTACAATCCTCCAACACTATATGGTATGAAAATAAATATGGCTGCTTTCGCAGACGATTTAAATATATATTGTACCACACCAGTGTCAGACACTGAGAAAATATTAAAAGCAATAGAAGACTTTGAGAAAATCTCTAATTATAAACTGAATTTTAAGAAATCCAAAATATTCCCATTAAAGACTCCTACACCTTTTTCATTGCTACCATTGATAGGACAAGTATTGACGGAAGAAAAAACAAAATATCTGGGTATTGTATTTTCAACTGATAATAAAGATTTTTTTATAAACAATGTTAAGTCAACTTGGGATCAGATAACATTGGACTTGAAAAGATGGAGTAAACTGAAACTACCAATGATGGTAAGAACTGCAATTATCAAAATGAATGTTCTTCCCAGAATATTATATATACTTAGAGCTACACAACTCAGAATCACGAGGACATTTTTCAAACAGCTTCATATAGGACTAGGGAGATTTCTTTGGGAACCTAGGAAAACGAAGATAACATATGAGAAACTGATGGCTCCAAAGAATAGAGGAGGTTTAGATTTACCAGATTTTGAAACTTATTACTTGATAATTAATGCCAACAGAATCTTAAGGGTGATTCACTTTGATAGAGGCAGTCTGAAATGGGCGCCAAAATGGCTGGTCTTAACCTACAGACATGTAACTAAAATGGGAATTAACTGTAAAGCTCTACCCTTTCTGAATAGAGGAACACTCAGTAAATATGACTTAATGGAACATATTAAAACTTATGTAACTTCAATTCAAAATCTTTTTACCTCATTAAACCTACTAAAATATATGATGGTGTTTCAACCATTTCACAAGAACCCAAATGTAGTAATTGGGAATAAGTTGATAGACTTACAAAAATTCCCCCATTAAAAGATTTAATTGTATTGGACCTCTACCCCTTTCTTGGGGTATCAGTTCACGATATTTTAAAGAAAAAAGTCTTCCTATTTCCTATCTAATTATCATGAGACAACTTAAAGATCTGGCTATAAATTATTTTAATAACTTTGATTTTAATGAAGAGGAATTAAATATATGTCGTAATCTGTGGGAAGCTCTGATACAAGATAAAAAATATATAACTACTTCATATAAACTGATAAAAGAGATGAAATATAATAAACATATTCTCTTATCGAATTATTGGAGGGAAAAATTAATATTAGTTGACGACAGCAAGATTTTGGAAGCATTTAATCTAACATTCAAGTCTGTGTCCCTTCAGAAATTACTATTCACACAACTGATGATATTTAACAATGCCTACTATACCCGTCTTATTCTTCATAAATTTGACTCAAAGAACTCGCCTAAATGTCCATATTGTACAGACCAGATAGCTGACTTGTTTCACATGTTTTGGAGTTGCAAATGCATTTTTAAACTTTGGAATTCATTAAAACTTCAATTACAGAAAATAGGATACCAGCATTCAACACTCTCTTGGGAATTTATGATCCTACATATTCCTCCAGATAACTTAGATAAATAAAAAAAGATCATAATCATGAATATTTGTTTATTAATGAAACTATACATAGCTTCAAACTGGTTGAACCCGACTCAGACATCTTGGGAAAATTTTAGAATATTAGCAATCAGACACATTTAAGTACATAAATTGTTAATCAATGACCATAAGAAAAGCATAAATAATATAAAAATATGGGAGCAAATCTTCAATATTGTGTTGGCCTAGGGGTTCTTATCCACTATTACTCAGGACACACATTTATAAGATTGATTCAATCTTAGATTTGACATAGATCGTTACAATAATACAGACTGTTGACTTTTTCATGTTGTATTTCTTTTTTAATAACTTGTATTAATATATAATGTTTATGTAACTTTTGGAAGCAATCATGTATATATTGTATATATTTATAGTGTGTAGTTATGTAATTGAAATACAATAAAAGACGGATTATTGAAAAAAAAAAATAAAACTTGCTTGATTGCAATACTGTTTTAGGTTTTTATGATTAAATATACAATGCTGTTACATTTTAGATAGCATTTGAAGTTCAGACCTCTATACCTGTGCCTTGAACTGCCTTCTATCGAGTGTAATCAGTGTACATGGAACATGTATATATGCAATATATGCACACATGAATGCTGGATGCAATCTGATCTGTACTATAGTGTGTATGTGTTAGGAACAGGTTAGTATTCAAAGTAATAAAGACATTTCTTAGCAGTTGGCAGTCTTAAAAATAAAATGTAACAGAATAGAGTAAAAATTAATTGTAGAAAGATTTGTATATTAATGGTGAAGTTTTTAATGTTCTCCTTTTTATGTCACCTCACCCCTTCTCTTCGTTTGTTTTTTATTGTTAAATTTTTATGTATAAAATTTTATTGCTATGTTGTTGCATATTCCTTCATTTGTTATTATTTATTATAGTGTTTGTAATTATAGTATTTATTAATTGTATAAAAATTTATATATGTTTTAGTTGTATTATTTCCATTTGTTTTGGTTTATGTTTTATTACTTTAATGTATTTTAATTTTTTTTATGTTATTACTACAGTGCACCAAGGTAGACCAGTTCCTCATGATCTGCCTATACTAACTCCACCAGCTCAAGTGCCAAGGCCCAGCACTTCTGGGCTGCAGCCTGGCAGCACCCCTCTGCTAACCGTGCTCTACCTGGACCCTCAGGTAGCTCTGCAGCAGAGGCTAGGGCTGTGGTCCCATCTGGGAGCAGAGGTAGAGGGGGTGCATTCATCACCTGAGCTAAGTTGCCAGGTATGGTGCATATGCTTGTGCTCCATATGGCGGGCAAATGCCTATATCAGATGGAGAGCCTACTTTCCAAACTGGTACAGAATACCTGCCGTAGGTGAACATGTTGTCCAATGAAGCCAGAGGCACAGTGATGGAACATTGATGGCAGTCCACTGTGTGAGGCATACCTCTCAACCTGAAAACATCAAAAATCTGGACAAGGCCCATGAAAAATAGGTACAAGGGTTGGGAGGGTGGTCTAATGGTTGAGGTGTTTGCCTTACAAACACAAAGTGCAGGGTTTGAGTCTCACAAGGGATAATTGGCTAGGCTTAAAACGGCTCGCAAGGGCAGTAGTTATGAACCAATGAACAAACGTTATGCTGATTAACATCTAATTTGCATACATAATTATGTAACCCCACCCACTCCAGTGGAATTGTGGGATACCAACTGTCAAATGCAAACAGAAGAACAGACAACCAAAATATGGCACTGCACCAGAGTCCCCTGCAGCCATTCTAATGTCGCATTACCTGGCAATTTTTCCCCATTTACCATAAACACTAATGTGTACATACTGCTTTACTTCTACAATGATTATTTGGATTTTATTTTTACATTTTGCAGCACAACAATACACAAAACACTAACAGATATCCGCTAAACAAAGCAATACTGTCTCACAATGAAAATAGACTTGGCATTAAAACTCAAACCCTATGCACTACAGAGCAACGTACCACTATGCAAAATCAGCAGTTTCCTGAAAAAAAGGAAGTCTGAAACTTAATGGCTATCATTTAGTGAATTCATTTCTCACTTCTCACCATAGCGCTCAACCTCTTAGCACAAAAAACCTGGACAGACAATGCCAATAATGAGGGAATACAAATTCAGTTCTCACTTCTCACTCATCATAGCTCTCAACTCTTAGCACAAAAAATCTAGATGGAGCTCAGAAATGGTGGCTAGGGAGTTTAGGCTCTTTTTACCCTGTTCCAAAGGTACAGGGTTTGAGGCTGAAAACTTCTAGCCACCAGATGTATTACATGGGGGGGGGGGGGATTTTCACACACACACACAGAGTGTGGTTTCAATTAAGCATATTTTTCAGGTATAGGAATTTACCAGGATGATACATCATGCCGTGAGCAATTTCCAGATGTGAAAGGTAATTTGACAATTGCATTGATAAACTTAGCAAGTCTAGGTTTCTATCCACTTTATACTTAAATGGCAAATCCTACTAGCCCAGAGACATAGGAAAAAAATAATTTTCCACACTTATTGGGGTCTTATGTTATAAACTGCTGACTTTTCTTCCCATAGAAGACCTGCAACACTTCAGAGATAGATGCACAAAATTCTTAGATCACATACAAGATATGCAGCACACCTGAATGGTAATATAATATTTTCTAAAGACTGGGAAAAGAACCATTTCCCCCAAATTCCAAGCAGTTATAAAACTACCAGGTAAAGCAGAGTGATGTCTAATCCAACAAAATGAAAGCTAGGGATGACATGCCAAAAGCCCTCTGTTTGGGCAATGTGGTAGGAAAAGAGCTTGTGAAATTGCAAAATGAAAAAGTGGAAGTAATGCAAAAATGATTCACAGCAACATAGAGGCATATAAAGACTTTTTTTTAAGCTTGGATGACTTATTGGAATTTTGTTCCAGATTTTGACAGTATTGCTTGCCTACAGTAGACCTGACAAAAGGTAAAGATCCACTGAAGGTAATGTGGATGAATGTAGCAAAATAAGCCTTTAAACGGATAAAGGATATGCTGTGTTCAGAGCCCATACTTGCAGCTCCTGAATTTTTGAAAACGTTTTCTAGTATGCATAGATTCCTGAGACAGGCAGAGTAGTTTTATCTTACGTTCTGGAAATAGGGAAAACAAAAAAAAGTATTTGGCCATTAAATGCTGAAGTAATACATTTTGGGGAACCCTTTTGCCTGATTATAGATCATGCCTTCTTTAATTGCTATTCTAAAACAAGGACACCGATCCAAAGATCTCTTACTCGGTACTAATCCTCCAGTCTGTTAGCTTTAGGATATTCTATCAGCCAGGCCACAGTCTCATGAAAGTAGACAATCTGCCCAAGGCAATCAATATATCAGCTGCAGCTCAAACCAATGATTCTTTACAGGTAAGGGGTATGTATCACTGCCATAGTGGTGCCTGGTCACTTTAAATATGCCAGCCTAGAAGGGACAGACAAAATAATGACAGAAAGTCTCTTTAAAGAGATGAACCTAGAAACAATCAAACATGCTAGAGATAAAGATGGACAGCTCAACACAATGCAATATAAGTATAGTGTTCTAGTGCCCCTTTTGATCTGTCGTAAGACTGCAGCACACTTCATATGTTGCATACATTTAGTATAAAGAAGATGGAAGACAGCTTAGCGGGTTTTCCAATGAATGAAGCAACCAGACCCATGAGAGAGAGGGCACTTGGACTTATTACTAATGGAGTGAAAGATGAACCTGGTTTATCGTTCCCATAGCTGGAAATGAGAAGAGAACTACTCTTTTCTGTAAATAATGATTTATGTGCTGTAATATAAAAGAACCTGCTTAAATGGTGAATTCATTTACATTGGAATTGCACCCTGAACTCCGTTTATTTGTCAGCAAAAATGTTTAGTAACTAGTTTTATGCAGACAGACACACACTTTACCCGAATCCAAAAATGGTTCCCCAACGATAATTCACTTTGAGCGCTGTTAACATGTATATAAATCCAACACTTTAATTCCTGGCCAGTCCGCTGATAAAATGCTGTTGCTGCTACTAACTCCAAGTGTGACGCGAGTGCTTTCCCAACCCAAAAATTCTGCTACTAACAAAAATAAGAATACGAGTGCTTCCCAGCCAAACTCTGATAATATTTCCCGCTCGCATGCTCCAAACGCTGATAATATGCCAGAAATGATGATGTGAGCTGAAGGAGCTCAATTCTGACTGGCTGATAGCCCTGACGGAGCTGATGTCATCAAGCAAGTGATGACGTCAGTTCTGACAGCACAATATTTTAAATATTTAAGAAACCCAAAGAAAAAAATCGGAAATGAAGGGGTGCCACTCAGGAATCGTGGCACCCCTTCATTTGGACCCCAAAACTCGGTAAAAACTAAGTAATTTGGTATGGTTGAGGGGTATAGTGTGAGGACTGGGGTCACACTGTTACCATGGTTGATGTCCATGGGACCTCAAGCTCCCCATTCTCACCCCAACCATGGTGTTCATCCCCCTCATGTGTCCTTCACCAACCCTGTCACTTTTCTTGTATGTCTCTCTCTCCTTAAAAAAAAAAAAAAAAGAAAAAAAAGCAGGACACATGTCTAAAAACATATCATCACATACATTTCTCTCCATTTCACATGTGTCTACTTGACACAGGTCCAATTGGTTTCACAACACAATAATGTTGCTGTCACTCCTCTCTCTGGAGGAGACAGTCCAAACTCAGCTACACCCTACACCCTTTCTGCACATTCCTGCCTGCCTTTCACTTTGTTTTTCCCCTTAATTGCTCCCCATTTCATCTCACACCATCATGCACAGATTCTTCAAAGAAAAGAAATGGTGGAGACAGGAAATTGGTGAATGGAGGAGCAAGCAGGGGGAAAAAACAAAGTGAAAGGAAGGTAGGAATGTGCAGGAAGTATGTAGGAAAAACATAGCTTTACATTTCTTCAACAGTAACAACTGATGATGTACAGAATCTTAGCTGAATTTGGACTAAGGAATGTTGGGGAAGGGACATAGGCATGTCTGGAGCAGGTAGGTTGGGAAGGTGAAGAAGCATTTGCTGACAGACAAGACGTACAAGACAAGAGACAGGGTTGGTGAAGGACACAAGACGGGGCGGTGAACATCATGTTTGGAGTGTGGGTGGGGAAATCATGAACTTATGGACATCAAGTTTGGTGACAGTGAGAATAGAGTCCTCACTCAGTGGACTGTCATCACTGTCACCTCACTGCGCTGATGGCTGCAGTATCTTATGTCTGCATGTCCTTGTGTTATTCAGGACAATGATGGAGAGCAATGGCCCCACTCAGCATAGGTGTCCACCAATTGCGTGGCATTCAATCCTATGCAACATACCTGGAAGTTCAGCTCCAGTGACAAAATCACCCCCTTTGCCTCTGCTCCCAGAGGGAATCAAAAGGCCTATCTTCGGGGACAAAACTACCTGAGGGTCCAAGTAGGGCATGGGCAGCACCAGCTTGTGTCCAGGCTGCAGCCCAAAAGTGCTGGGCCTTAGTGCTGTAGCCAGTGCAGTGAGTGTAGGTGGATCCTGGGGAACCTGCCTACCCTGCTGTGCTCTAGTAATAAAATAAAACATTAAAATACAATAATAAGATAAAGCCTAACAAGAAAAATGTAAATAAAAAAAAAAATCAAAGAAAAACAAATATTAAAAAAATGCAAGCACAATTAAAAATAATAAATAAAAAATAGGTAATAAAAGAACACAAAATTACACAACACAAAAATGAAGCAAAAACAACCAAAAATAAAGAATGAAATGGGTGGAGTTTGAGAAAAAAAAAGGAGAAAATTATTAATGTCATACATGACATACAATGAGGATGTATACAATTCTATGACTATTCTGCTCATACCGCTCCACTTCTTAGTGCAAGAAATCTGGACAAACCCTGACAAAACAGGGGGACAAAGGCCCAAAGATATGGACATATTTTAAATATTACTCCTATTAACTTACAAAGTTGCTAGAGTAATAGGGTTTGTTGGAACATACATTTATAGGAATGATTTCAAGTCTGAATCTCAAATGTATATCATTTAGTGACTTCAGTCCTCAGATAATCCCAGTGATTTGTCAGAAAACCACACATTTTATGAGGAACATACCAAAAATATGAAATACAAATCTGAACATTCTGCAAAAATCTGAACAGTTGAAAAGTATCATTCTGCTACTTTTACTTTTAACACCACCAACTCTTAACAAATAACTTTTACACCAGTAAGACAACCAAGCTCATAACAGATGCACAGTATATTACTGATTGCATCAAGCAATCAGGGATATGTGCATATATTGTACATATGTGTGTTCCAATTATACTGATGACAATCTTTGCAGGCTGTTGTTGTCCATGGTTTATAGGTCTTACATTGTTGTCCCTGGTTTATATGTCTTACATTGCACTGAAATACTGATGTAAACTTAAACAGTATTGTATAGTTGGGAAGTGTGTTTTTTGAACTGACAACCTCTGACTACTCTGTAATACTGGACTGTTGTTTTATCCTACAGACTAATGCATACATACTTTTCCTTTACAATTGACAAATGCATCCTCAATGTGATACAAGCGTTTAACACAATAAGCTGTATTTATTCTTAATGCTACAATAACAGCACTGTTTGGATGCATACATACCACTTGCGTCTCACATCCATGCTAGTCTTGTTTCATAAGTTCACAGATTCAGCAATCTATCTGCATGAGCTGTGGAAAAAGCAGAACACAACAGAATACCATTAAGAATACCAATCCTGAACAAGTGCAGCTGCTAACTCTTCAAGTAGTGCCTATAAGTGATACTTACACATATGTGGAGTGCCACCAGTCCAACATTCCTTGATCCAATGGTGAGAATATTCCCCTTTCTCATCCTGAGGTCTCTGTAGTATTTTCTACACTGTTCGCCAGTTCGGTGGATACTGTTAGCACTGAACAAATACCGGGACAAACTATTCCATGCATCTGATTTGTAATTGGATCCATGATAGCACTTCTACAACAGTAGGGGACCACATTCTTTCACTAGGAGTCCAACAAACACTTTGGACTTCTGCATACCTCATCGTTGAGACCAAAATCTCAAAACTTCTCCATGAACACAGCCATGTCTAATGCAGATGAAGACCAATCTATAATGATGTTTCCCACCATCACAGATACTGAGAGCATGCAATTTTGGATTTTGAAACATTTGAAAATAGTGTGTGTCACTTACCATTGTGCAAACACAAGCAACGTGTTTGTGCAATGATAACCACTACAAAGATGGTAACCAATACAGATATTAATACATAAGTACATAACTGACAGAATTAGTGTGTCAGCCATCAGGCAAATAATTATAAGAAATACTAGATCAACTGCTATAATTGTGACTATAATGTGAAGTGGGACACCATTAAAAAATAATGGAGTCTGCTGTATTTGAACCCTGGACCTTATGTATTGTAGTCCAACAGTTATAGGCGTTACCACAAGAAGAATGAAAACTATACTTGTCTATGTTTAATTTCATTGCTATCAAATGCAAGATCACAGCAGTAAAATAAAGGCTGCAGTTCTTGTAGTGAAACCCAGGACCATGTGGACATCATCCCAGCACTTAACATCTGGAGCCACAAGAGAGGCTTCATGAGCATCTCTTATATTAGTATTCATTTTGAGGTTCATGCTGTTAACCGCAGTGCAACAGCATCTAGCAGGTTTGCGCCAGGCACAATTACATTAATAGAATGCATCCGATATCTATTTTTAGATGTCTAGTTTCTGTCTGCTACCTGGATGGTCCAGTCATCCAGTTTGTGCACTACTGCTGTGTGTGCAAACCAGCTGAGCATAGGCAAAGTCATTTGTGCTAAGCACAGCATCATGCAAACAGGTGCCCAAAAATAAGAGGAAAAAAAAACAAGTAATAACAGGCAGAAACAAAAATCAATGTATGACATGCACAGTAAAATATGTTAGTACAGATGAAATATGCCTACATAGGTCTGGAATCCAAATTACCATTCAATGCACATTCAGAACACAGGATGGGTGCCTTAACCCTGTTTTTCACACAAACACCTCTGTAGCAAGCAGCAGCACCCAGCACACAAACAAATTAAAAAGAAAGTGCAGTTATATTAAAACATTACATTAGTTGTACATTTAGTGAAATGTTTGTCTACTGCACTTAGTGATTAAAAACACCATTATGATTCTTGCTTGCAAATATACACTGTCTTACTTTTGTTTTCCTTTGTCATTCAGAAGTTATCTGACCAGTACTCTGGTATATACAGTGTATAAACCATTCTATATCATTGCACTTACAATGTCAAAGGATATTAACTGGGAATGATAAGCATTTGCCAAATAAGGAAGGCCAGGTTGAATGTCACAAACAAGCATCGACTGTCCTTTTAGGGGTGGGGAAGCAAAGATGTGTTCCTGCTATGGCACTAACAAGACTGTGCTGGTCTGGTTACTCTGCTTGTTTGGCATCCATGCTGTTTTCTGATTTTGGGAGGGTTGAGAAGACAGAAACTTCAATGTGTATCCTTACAGTACAAAAGTATGGTGAAGTAGGAGGATGTTTCAGGCTCCTAGGTGGTGAGTCAGTGTGCTATGGCTTGTCTCCTAGCCAATGCAAAGACATACTGAGCATGCCTGTATCTGCCTACAACCACACCACTTGCTTGTTCCTCCTCTAACTCATCATTGGCCTGTATATGTGGTGACTTTGGCATTGTCAGAAGAGTGTGTTGCTCTTCCCCTTGCTGATCCTGTTGCAACTGTTTCCACAAGATTAACTTGGATAGAATAGCACATGCTATGAGCATTGTGGGATATGGCAGTGGAATGTAAAGTAGGGAAAACTGACAGCCTTCCTTTACTGCTTTATCTGTAAACAGTTTATTTGTACTTATGTGATCCTTATATGTGTTATCAATAATTTTTTTGTCTTTCAGGACACAAAATGTCTGTTCGACATAGGCCCCCATTTAAAGAGACTGAGAATGACTTCATCATAGAGGGCTTACATTAACATCATGCAGTACTACTGTCTAGAGGGCAGACCAATATGTCTCAGCATACAGCCCTGTGGGATGAATTAGGCTGCAACATAAATGATATAGGTGGACACGGTCGCTGTCATGTGCAGGTGTGTCACAGAGCCATAGATATGGTAACAGCTGCAAGGAGGCCTGCAGCTGGAATGGAAAGTGATCACTAGATCAACAGTGGTGGGCCTGCTGCAGAACCCCCTCTCACTGCCACAGATGAACTCCTGGCAAACATTGCCTAACAGGACAGCTGCCAGCAATCAATGACCCGGTGCATTCTGGATGTGGGTGCCACTCCTGCATCTCAAGAGGAGCTTCCAGGTATGAGTTGTTAGATCATCATTAGAATACTCTGGCATTCTGAAATAGTGTCCGTAGTTTATATGTGTGTGTCAAGCTGTTTTTTGGGTGGGGGAAATTTAAGATTGCTGCAGCTTTAAGCTTATTTTGAAGTTGTCAGCTACATTCTTGTTAACATTTGAGTTACTGCAGATATAGATGAGTAAAGGTGTTACCCCCTGTCATACTGTTAAATGTGGTGCTGTTGCCATTACCTCTTCCTTTACTTATTTCAGGACCATCAGGAATTCAGACACAGGGCTCCTGCAGTTAGTAACCATACTAAATTTATGTCAACACTGTAGATAAATTCTAAGATATATGATAATGTGTCCTCTCAGGCCTGTTGTATGTATTGATGTACTGTCTGCATACCTGACAACTATACAGATTTTTGCTGAATGTCCAGACTTTTGACTCATGCGTCTGGCCTGTATTTCATATCTTAGTGATTTTCTGGCAAATCATTGACAAATCATTAAAGACTGTAGACATAATATAATGACAGACATTTGAGTTTCAGATTTCATACCTTTCAGAAAATTCATGTTAACACAAAACCTGTTATACTATCAACTTTCTAAGTTTGTAAGAGCAATATTTCAAAAGTGTCCCTAATCTTGGGCCTTTTTCCACCCATTATTTATAGCTTTGTCCACATGTCTTGCCCTAAGAGGCTGAGAGGTATAACTGTCTGTAATAGTGACAGCTGTGTAAATTATTTAGCATATATTGCAGCACAGTAGTACAGGTATTAATGTATTCCCATGTTTCTTCCTTTTATCACACATGATCATGGAAGTGGTTCTGTGTCCCCTGTGCCACCTGATGCCAATGTCTTATCAGACTTGTTGATTATGCTGGCCAAACAACCGGGGGTTGCAGAGGCTGAATCTGACACAGAGGTTGACATTCAGCAACCCCCCCCCCCATTTTCCCCTTACACAGCCAGTATGCCTATGCATCCCCAATCCACTGAGGCCACAGAAATTGGACACGTAGAGGTCAAGGACATTGACCAAGGAAGTGTAGCTGCTGCTGCTTCAGAGCCTGTTGACTTTGGCTGCAGCCAAACTGTTAGTGAGGTGCCATGCAGGAAGATTGATAGCGGTGTTTGCAGGAGGCATGCTATGTGCTGTCCCTCTTCCACCTGGTGCAGGTGTCTCTTCACATTAATGCAATGTATGTTTAGCACCATCGAGGAGGCATGGGCACATTCAGAAAGGTGCTCCAGGCAGATGCTCACGGTTTTAGATGTAGCACAGTCTGACACCCATTACTGCCTCCACCATGTTGTTGATTCTATGGATTGGATGAATAACACATTGGAGCAAGGTGTGTTTGTGACAGACTGCAGAGTATCTGTCATGGAACACACATTGTCTGTGATGGAATGTCTGCTAGGAGGGTAATTTCAGCCTTGTGGGTGTAGGTCAGCAATTACATCTGCTGTGAGCCAACATGGCCATGTCTGATCATGCTCCCATAGTGGCAGTACTTCCACTGATCCATCAGGGAGTGTACTGTCCACATCCAGATGTGGCAGGCCATGGAGTCATGGTCCTGGGCATTCCCATGAAGGGTGCATGTCCAGCAGACATTACTCACCTGCAGGTAGTAATGCTGAATCAGAACATGGGCATGGAGGTGCAAGTACAACTCCTGACAGAGCTAGTTCTCGTGGTCAGGGGTAACAGCAATGAACTGTCAACTCTGTCATGCACAGCTCACATCTGTCTGACAGGCAGACATGTAGAGCTAGCACTGCACTTGGTTGTGTGCATGCAGACACTTACACACCAATGTTACATTGAGGACACACACACATACACACACACACACACACACACACACACACACACACACACACACACACACACACACACACTCTCATGGTCCATTTTGCCTGCTTCACTTCCTTAATCGCACACATTCCAAGACTTTTTGTGTCAGCCTAGGCTTCCTGCACCCCCAAACAATACCCTGTGCAAGTGATGATAACTGTACCATATCCCTATTTTCTATCTTTTGGATTCAGGGATAGTAAACCTATGTGTCTGATTCACAGGGTGACTATTTACATAAATGATGATTACATCTGCATGTGTAGTGTTGAACTGATGATTGCACCTGTCAGTTATATTGTACTTGGCCAGTTATACAGATGCTACTATCATCAATCACCATTTCACTACATTACAAAGTAAAAGTTCACATACAATAAAATCCCATAAATGATAAAAATTTGTTTCAGAATTTTTTTTTTTTTGGACATGTAGTTGAGTCGTGGAAGGTAGGGAAATAGGAGATAGAGGGAGGGAAGCATAAGAAGATAGGCAAGACCTACTTAAGGAATAGAGGTTAAGTACGGGAAAAATAGTGGGGAGGGGGCAAGGTAAGAGAGAGAAAGGTATATGAGCAAGTCATTTGATGCAGTAAAGAGTGATTAAGAAACAAAGATAGAACGATTGATTAATGAAAATAGAAGTACAAAAATGAATGTGTAGGAGAGTCTAGGAAGAAAAGAAAAAGTGATGTTGGCTTGATGGGAGAAAAGGAGCTATGGAGGAAATATGCATCATGTGGGGTCCTTACAGGGGCAGGTCCAGGAGTTATGTAGGTAGTCTTTAGGGCAAGTTTGAAGTTGAGAGAATTTTGGTGAGATCTGATATGGAGAGGGAGCTTGTTCAAAGATGTGGAAATAGCATGACTATAAAGACTTTTACCTCTGGTTTTAGTTGGTTTGGAAACTTGGAGAAGGTGCTGGTCAGAGCTATGAAGCTCACAGTTAGGGATGTAGGGGGAGAGGATAGTAGCTAGTGAAGGACAGGCTTGGGGTTGTAGTAAGATGGAATGTGCCATGTGAAGTCGAGGCAGTAGGAGTTGGTTATGCAACTCTGGCCAGTTAAGTTTTTTAAGGAGTGGCAGTGGTGTGAGTGATAGGGGAGATTTGTGGCAAACCTGGCAATTTTGTTGTATGTTAGTTAAAGTTTGTTTAACAGATTTTTCTGGAGGTTTGTGAAAATAGGGGTGGCGTATAGTAAAGTAGGTAGGAGGTAGGCTTGCACAAGGGATGCTTTAGATTCTTGTGTAAGGACATTTTTATTTCTATAAAGCAGTCCAAGTTTCTGGTGGATCATTTTGATGCAGTTGTTGATGTGGGAGTCATACTTTAGTTCTTCATCTATGAGTATACCTAGATGTTTTGTGTATGGCTCAGCAAGAATATTTGTTCTGTTTAGGGAAGAGATTGTGAAGGATGATTTAAGGTGATGGTGAGGTTTGGGAAGGAAAAGGAGAAGTTTAGTTTTATTTGGGTTAAGTAGGAGTTGGTTAGTAGTGAGCCATCTTTTGACAGAGTGCAATGTATCTTGTGTGTGAGGTTATGTAGGTGGCCTAGATTGTCAGAGGTAGAGATCATTGTAGAGTCATCAGCATATTGAATTAGTTTTGAGTGGTGGCAGGATTGGAAGAGATCATTAGTAAAAATGTTAAATAGTAGGGGACCCAGGATTGAGCCTTGGGGGGCTCCAGTATGAATGGGAAGAAATGGAGAAGTTGCTGATGTCCATCTGATAGACTGTGCCCTGTTAGATAGGTATGAAGAGAACCAGTTAAGGGTGGAGGTAGAGAGGTTAAAGGATGCAAGTTTGGAGAGCAGGAGGTTGTGTGAAACAGTATCAAATGCTTTAGACAAGTCAAGGAAGAGTGAAGATACTAGTTTGTTGTTATCTGCAGAAGTGATGATGGAGTTAGTAAAAAACAGTAGGGTGGTAGTTGTACTATGGTGAGGGCAGAAGCCATGTTGGGTAGGGGTGAGGAGATTTTCTTGAATTATATGTGCCGTGAGTTGTTTGTGAATACATTTTTCTAGGATTTTAGAGATTGTGGATAAAATAGAAATAGGCCTGAAGTTTGAGGGGTCAGTGGAGTTGCCACCTTTGTGCAAGGGGATAATATGGGATTTTTTCCATATTTGAGGGACTAGGTTTTCCTGACATAACCAATTGATTAGTATGGAGACTAGATAGGCTATGGAAGGGATGGCTATTTTGAGGTATAGGGGTGGCAGGTTATTTGCTAAAGGGGAGCAGGATTTAAGTTTGGAGAGTAGGGATCTGATGAGAGTTGTGGGGGATAGGCTTGATAGAGAAGGTGGCTTTGTTGTAGGTAGGTGGGGGTGTTATATTTTATGTTTGTGTTAGATTTGATTTGTTTCTGTATAGAGTCTACGAAGAAGGAGTTGAGGGATGTAGCAGTGTCTAGGGGGAGCAGTTTGGGAAGGGTTGCCTGGGTGTAAAAGCTTATTTATGGTACTCCAGAAGGTTTTGGGGTTGGTGTGGGGGATTTTTGTGGGTTTAGATAAAAGTTTTTCTTGTCATTGGTGACTTGTCTTTTTGTGGTGTTTTGAAGTTCTCTATAGAGTTGGTGGGTCATGGCAGTATCATACCATTTGAAATGTTCCCTGTAATTATTTTTATTACAGAGTTATGGTATGCATCAGAAATCACATTAGATTCAGATATCACTATAATCAACTCTCATTAAAACAGTAATACAGTTCAACTGTATTTCTGGCATGTACATCACCATAGCTTCATAGGTACATAGGGTGTTACTAGGCTATTAACCTGATGGTATTTAGAAGCCTAGTCATTAAATCACAATATAAAATTTGATGTCAGGTATCATGCATGGGCAATATTTGTCTAGCAAGGACTATCCATGTAGCTGTCTGTGAGCCAGTTTTCAACCCACTGGATGACATAGCAGGTGAGAAGCAGGGGCAATGCAGGACAGAGATTAACAGCTTTGCATTATGTCATCCAGGCTATGATGAATCAGTGTCATAGAGGTGGTCAGCTTGACATGGTTGTGAAGTCTATTCCAGAGGAATGGCAACCTGTGGGTGATGTATCGTCTCTCCAGCATGTCCAATATGTGTCAGTCTACACTGATGGCCCTTGAACAGCTGACTGTAGTCCTATATGACATATGTAGGGGCAACATTTCCATCACAATTGGGTCAGAGATAGCACTGAAAGGAATACATAAATCACCTCGAAGCAGTCTATATCATACTGAGCACAGTGATAGCTACATCAGTCTGTCCTTATTAGACACATATTTGAGGTGTGTCAAGTTTCTGCAGGTGTCTGTTGCAGAGCATTATATTTTGGAGTAGGCCTGAGGAGGGATGACTATAAGGGATTTAGAACTGAATGTGATACTATTGCAGTAGCTTTGCTAATCTGCTACAATATATAGAAAACCTTCCTCACCACAGTAGACACATGTTTCAGTCTAGTTGTGTTCCCAGGTCTATCAATACAGAACAGGAGATTTGGGTATTCAGGGTTATATCATAATAAGCTGGAACACTGTTAATACCAAAGGAAATGATGATGCAGTTATATGATGTTCATTTAACAGCACAGAGTTGTTATCAGTCACTAGTCTGCGCAAGCCCCTATTCAACAGCAATCACATTAAGGGATAGAATGATAACCCCTAAGTGTTCTTAAACCACAAACTTGTCTAGTCACAGACACTCTGTTTTTGTCTGAACTTCTGAGAAGTACATGGCAAACATGAAGGAACACAGCAGTGACACTTGTGGTAACCCATGGGTGATGGTTCTGCTGCCAGAGGTGAACTGTCCCACTTTAAAAGTGCTGTTTTTCTGTGAGCCAGTTTGCAACCTAACAGACAACATAGCAGTTGATCTTCACCTGACTTTGCTTCTCACTGAGGCATGAATATGGGATTGTGTGGAAGGCCTTGGTCAAGTCAAGATAGACAAGGTCCATGTTGTGTACCATGTTATATCTCTGGTCACATTATTGAATACCAACAGTTTTAGCATGTGCAATCTTCCCTTGAGAAAACCATGCTGGAACAGATGTAGTGTTTGAATGTCAGCTTTGTCCTTCTATCGGACATCCATGAAAATATATTTCATTGTCTTGCAGTTGAAGCTTGTGAAACTTAAGGGGCTATAAGTACATGTGTATGTTGCTGATCTACCCTTGTGTAGGGAGAAATAGGTTGCTGATCTCAAATCTGTGTGGATAAAGGCAGTACTCAGACTGTGATTGAATAGGGTGACTAGTGCAGTAGTTTGCTGGTTATGAACATTATGAATGCATGCCAGAATACCATCTGATCCCATGGAGGCTGCGTTCCTAGTCTTTGAGAGAGCAGTGATTACTTGCTGTTTTAAGAGGGAGGCTGGAGGTGATGTTGAAGACATCTGTTGTGGTACGCTTGGGGGTGGTAGGGAATCATTTTTATCCAAGCATGTCTGCTAGCAGGTTTTCAATTCACAGGGTCAGTGTGTGCAATACCATCCACAATTAATTCAGCACACATCTAAGTTGTATTTTTGATGTTGCAGATGTAGCAGAGGAAAGCCATATGGTTATCCTTGGCTATGGTTTTGACATATTTCCCATAGCTGCTATGTGAAGATTTTACAAGATGTCTTATTGTCTAGTTTAGGCTGAGGATGTTCATCTTCCAGTATGGATTTACACTTTTGTATTTGTAGACATCAGCTTACTATATAATCAAGGCATCCACCAGCATGGTTATTATTTTCATAAGGTTCTTTCTTTGATCCTATCAGGTACATCTATGTCTGTACATTTGTATAGATGTTTATACAGGGCATCAGGGTAAACCTTATTATAGTTGTCAGTGTCTTCTGTGGAAACTGCAGTTTGGAAGAAGCTTATACCATCCCTTAGCATGATGCAGTTGCCTTGGGAGATGTATTTTCAGCTGACCTCTCTTTTTTTAATTCTGTACCTATTGCAAATTCTAAAAAACAACTACTTTATGGTTGGATTGAAACAGTGCAGACCCTACACATAAGGGGTTGCATTGGTCAATGCTATTTGTGAGGACTAGATCTAGAATATTGCAGGCACTTGTGGGGTGGTGCAGTCCTAGTTCCATGGCATACAAGTTATCAAAGTTCAGGATTTATTGTGCAAGTGAGTTTGGCCTCACATAAGTTTTACAATAAATGTAGTTACAGTTGAAATCATCCCTGAGTAGGTTGCTTTGTTCAACTTTAATCATTACAATTACTTTTAAACAGGCTGTGTGGCCTTTCTTGTTCATGGAAGAGGACATATAACTGGCAATAACATTAAGGGTTTTCTTGCCCACATTAAATTGGAGTTATATTAACTCCATTGACTTAGTTGTCTAACCCTTGTAGAGGAGGAATTATCATCAATGAAGAGAGATAATCCACTCCTGCAGTTCCCACAACTTGAAATTACAGTCTACATGTGTGGAAGGCATTGTAGCCTTGCAAGGCCAGGTTACTTCCTACAGCCTTGAATTAGGTTTCTGTGACTGAACAGATATCCACCGCTTCCACTGGGAGAAATACTAACAGGGAGTATAATTTCTGATATTAACTCCTACAGTTTAGCAGCATGAACCTTACTTTGTTGGAGTTATATATTTTCACATAGTAGCTTCTATTTTTGTGACATTGTCTAATAAAGGAATTATAGTGAAGGCAAGTGCCTTAGCCAGCAAATAAAAGCCTAGAGGTGTCAGGCGAAGTCCATGCTTTGCCAAGCAGTGTGGTCTAACCACAATGTCATCCAACACTAACAGGAATTGGAGCCCCTTAGAATGACACCAGACAAATAACCAATTTCAGAAGATCATTTGTTATTTATATTATTTTCTTATCCTAGGTGAGCTTATAATGCTGGTCAAACATAGGGACATATATTCACACCCTACATGGAGAGCTCAATCACGTGCATCTTCTTATTCCCTAGATATGCATTTCAAGTTGTGCATACCAACACCAAATATGATGGATTAATAGTGGGGCTTGCTGTGGAGAGATTTGATTGCATGTGTGATGTAACAACTACTTGTACCACTCATCTGACCCTAAATTTCTCCTTGTTTAAGCTGGAAAGTGGGGTAGGTGGATGGCTCACTGTACAATCAACTATAAGGACAGCCTTTCCAATAGAAAACTATATATATATAGAAAACACCGGTGCTCCTTTTTTATGTGTATTGTGTTCTTTGGGTTTAGTGCTAGGTACCATGCTTGTGTTTTGGATGCCTTGGCTGTTAACGTAAGTTTCTTGAGAGTACGGCCACCCATGATTGTACTTCACTGATGCCGTGGTACAGGTCTGAGGTACTATCTGCACTGAGTCAATAAAAACATGTCAACTAGACTAGCAGAAAAAAAAGAGGGAAACTGACAGCTCATAATGTGGGGTGTGATCCTGGTATTTGCATTGAGAATGAGAAAAGGATGGGGGTATGTGATATGGTGCCATTTTAGGGAGACTAACATATGGATTGTGCACTAGGAGGTCTATCCAAAGTGGGATCTATAGTTCTGTTGTGGAGAGATAAGATGTGATATTACTGCTTGTTTAACTGAAATATGCCCAGCCATGTTGAGCTGCTGAATATCTGCTCTGCTAGATAGCATTGGTCGATTGTAATAGAAAATAATTGTATTGTTTTTTTTCTGCAACTACAACTGCAAAGAGTTAAGCTCTCTCAACACAATCAAGAGCAGAGCATATGAGACAATGAAACACTGTTAAAGCTCAAAGCAAGACTAGAAACAGTTACCTTCAAATATATAGTCCTTGTGTACATTCCAGGCACAAGGGTACAGAGGTGTCTTCACACAAATCATGTGTCATGATGTTTACTTTTAAATAGTATAATTGAACTGGATTCATCCAGTATAAATCCAATGTATAGTGCGGGCAACACCACTGCAACACAATAAAAGCAGTAACTGATTATTTGTTCATAACATATTATAGGCAACAGAGTCAATAACTGCACAATATTTTCCAAGTTTAATCACAGCAACACAAAAACTAAACTATACTTTTTCTTACATAAATAAAAGCAGCAGCTGGACATACTGCAGGGCTTTTACTTCATAACAGTGGCTAATAACAATGCATGATGAATGTGCATAGAACAGTGTTTCATAAGCTGCTGTAAAACTCAGTCTATGTAATGTCCAGTAATAGCTCAGACACACACACACCACCTCGCCCTAGCTGACTGCATTGAGAATAGAAGCCATACCTATCTAAGGTACACAGTCACAGACTAGAAAACACATTACTTAACACACGCACCACAACACAAGCCTGATTTCAACAGGCTTACAAGTGATCTTATAGTAGATCACATCAGCAGGCCATGTAGGGGAGAAGTGGTTGAATGTCTGCTTGAAATGGATGTTTGTGCAAGCATTATACCACCACAAAACTATGCCATTGGAGAAGCCAGTTAGGGATACAAACTTCCACTCTTCTTCTTCATTCAGACACACACACACACACACACACACACACACACACACACACACACACACACACACACACATACACACACACACACAAACACACAGTTGACTGCAGTGAGAATAGAACCTCTACCTATCTAAGTACACAGACTACAGAACACAATACTTAATGCACACACCACAGCACAAATCTGATTATGATAAGACTGCAGGTGATCTTCTAGCAGATGGCATCAGCAGGCCATGTAGGGGACAAGAGGTTGGAGGCCTGCTTGAACAGGATATTTGTAGAAGCACCACGGCACTGCCATTGGAGAGGTCAGCTAGGGATACACACTGCTACTTTACTTTTTGGATACACACATACCTATGCAAAACCATGTCATTGCAGAAGCCAGTTAAACATGTTATGGATACATGCTTCCAATCATCTTTATGGATGCACACACACACACACACACACACACACACACACACACACACACACACACACACACACTCACATACACATGCGCACACACACACACACACACACACACACACACACACACACACACACACACACACACACACACACACACATTCTACTGCAGTGAGAACTGAACCCCTACCTAAGTGCACAGACTACAGAACACGGTAATTAACACCTCCACCTCCCAGTTGCCCTAGGGGTCCCTCAAGGATCCTTGTTATTCATTGAACACTGTTGCTGACTACACTGTTATTCATCACTTATCCTACTCTACTATTACTTTAATACTGTGTTTTTAATTAGACACTTTCTAGGAGTTTTTGGCATTGCTGTTATATTTATGAGAGTCTACTATAGCGTTTGCACTAGCGACAGTTAAATAAGACTCCTATATAATATATAGTGCCTCTACCTATCTACTAGGATCTACATGCAAAGTATGACCTGTTTTGCTTTTTTACTGCAGTGTAACTCATGTTAAAGCTGATATATGTTATTTGAACATTTTATTTTTTAGAGTGTTAATGTTTACATATCCTTTTTTCTCTCTCTGCACTATCTCACTCTCTTTCCTAGATTTTAACTACCCTTCTAATGGGACCCAGCTATAACATATAACAGAAGCTTGGCCCTCCTTGAAGACCTGAACTGCCCAATCTAATCCCATTTACCAGACTTTGTTTGGGGAACAAGTGATATCACAAAGAAAGACTGCCTAAGTATGTTTAAGCTATATATATATGTCCCTGAATACTCGACCTGTGTACCTAGCCTACCTATCTGCCCAGGCCTACCAGCAGCCAGCAACTGTCCCTATATCTTGCAGCCCAGACCCTTATTCCTACTCTGCTATTACTATCACTTGTATTCCTGCCTATCCTCCTTTGACTTCTACTGAATTTCCTACTGCTATTCCTATAACTTTACCTTCTACGCTGCCCTTTACACTGCTCATTCCTTCTCTTCTGACTCTTTGCCTAACTTACTGTTTTCAGCCTTCTACCTGAATCTGCACTCTAATATATTCTCCATCCCTCTCCCCTGCCTACACTATCCTGATCTTAACCTGCCTACTATAGCTCTGCCTAGAAAATACCAAACCTCTTAATATTATTCTACCAGTTATAACTTGCCTGCTGTTTCTACACTTGACTGATTGTTTCCTCTCAGTGATTTCATACTCCTCTGGCTCTGTTAACCACTTTAATAATACTTTTCTTACTATTCTTGATCACCATGCCCCTACCCGCTCAATACGAATGAAATCTATAACAGCTCCATGGCTTTCAAACAATACCAAACAACTTATCCTTAGTAGGAATAAAGCCTGGTGTAAATGGCGAACCACTAAAGACTCTTTTGATCACATTAGCTTCAAACAAAAAAGGAACATGACTAAGCTTGCTGTCATACAAGATAAAAGGAACTATTATACCCAGCTACAGCAATCATCCCACCACCAACCACACACATTCTGGAAATCAATTAACTCCCTACTATCCCCAGGCAAGGTCAAAACTCCCAGCCCTCTCGGCTCCTCCCCTGACTCTCCCCTACAAACAGCTAATGCATTTAATAATTTCTTTACATCAACCATACTTCATCTTGCAAACCAACAAAGCCTCAGCCCCTCATTATTACAGAACACTAGCTGCACTCCACCTCCATTTCTTCTGAAACCCATACCCACCTCCTATATTCTACATTTACTTCAGAAACTCAAACCCTCAACGCTCTCAGCTGACAAATTACCGGCTGAATATCTCCAGCTAGGTGCTAAAGCTATTGCCTTCCCTATCTCTATTCTAATCAACAGAACCATAAAAGAAAGTACCATACCCTCACTCTGGAAAATCTCCCATATCATCCCTCTCTTCAAAGGGGGCGATTCACTTGAATACTCTAACTACCGCCCCATAGCACTGCTATCTCCTATTGCTAAAATAATGAAGAAATGCATCCATAAACAGCTTTTAAATCACCTGCTATCAAATAATCTCCTAGCTAATTGCCAACATGGCTTTCGTCCCTACCACAGCACTACCACAGCCTTAATATCCTTCATTGACTCTATTAATATAAACCGGAATAACAATCTTCTTTCATCAGCATTCTTTGTCGACCTGTCAAAAGCCTTTGACATGGTGAACCACCAACTCCTCCTACATTGTTTAAAATCTCTGTCTCTCAATGACGTAGCCTTAAACTGGTTTACTTCCTATCTTCATGATTGGAAACAAGCTGTTTTATGGAACAACAATCTTTCTGAACTTCTCCCCCCAATTTAGGAGTACCTCAGGGCTCTATCTTAGGTCCTCTTTTATTTTCCATTTTTATTAACGACCTGAACCTTGCTACCCCACAAACTCCTTGCATTCAGTACGCCGATGACACCACCATCATCTGCTCCGCCACAACCCAAGCTGACCTCTACTCACTTACTCAAAAGACCTTTAACACTATTGAACAATGGTTCTCCAATCACTGCCTTCTCTTAAACCCTAAGAAAACTAAACTTCTCATCTTTCCACCCACACACCTGTCTCCCCCTATTAATTTCACACTCACTTCTAACAATGGCACCCTTATCTCTCCAGACAAAACAACCAAACTCTTAGGAGTTACTATTGATAACCAACTGAAATTTGATGTACACATAAACTCTATCATAAAAGCAACTAATAAAAAACTAGGTTCTCTCTATAGAATCAAACCTTTCTTAACACCTGAAGCAAGAACTACCATAGCCAGAACATATCTTCTCTCTACTCTACTATATGCATCCCCCATTTACACTAATCTTTCTAAACATAACATCAATAGGCTTACAACAACCTACAGCAACATTGCTAAATTTGCCACTGCATCTCCATATAAAACACATCACTGCCTAAACCTCCATAACCTAGGATGGCTTGAGTTACCTCACCTAATTAAATACTACCAACTTACAATCGCCCATAAAGCCCTCCACCACCCAGATGACATACCAATGCTCTCTACTCTGATAAAACCCTATAAGAACCTAAAAACCCTACGCTCCTCCAATAAATTACTGATTCAAACTTCTCTAGCAAAAAATACAGCAGGTGACTATATTTTCCAACTCAGTTGGTAAAGACTGGAATCAACTTCCTCCTGACCTCATAGCCCAAACTTCTATTACACTATTTAAAACTCAACTAAAACATTTCCTAACCAATCACTGGCTTTGCTCATGTAACTTCCCGAGCTGAGCACATATCGTCTCCTGCATCCTCTGCACTGTCATCGAATGCTACTTCTCCACTGCTTCTCTTTTCTACCTAAGAAATCAACTCTATTAACTCCAAGCTACTACTTTCTAATAACTTTGTTTTAGCCTTCAAAATACTTAATTACTAATGTCTTTATTGCATAAGCTTTTTCCAAAGAAATTTTAATTACTTTTTGTATTCTCTTACTGTAAAACTTGCCAAATGGCTGTTTGTAGATGTGTTTTAATCTCCCAATGTATTTTAAATGTCTGTTTTAGCTGTCTCTCAAACTGCCTATGTAATTTGAATGTACTTTTATTACTTTGTATTAGATAGTGGAGCTTTTCTCCTCGGGCCTCCTCTGAAAATGGACATGTATCCAGCAGGACTAGCCCGGTTAACAAATGTAAAATAAATAAAATAAATAAAAATATTGGGTCCTTTACTCTTCTCCATCTTTACAAATGACCTCCATTCTGTAATTCCACAAGCTGACTGTATCCAATACACAGATGACTCCACACTCATATACTCTGCTACTTCCCAATCAGAACTTCAGTCACTAACCCAAAAGACCTTTAGCACAGTCGAAATCTGGCTCCTACAAAGGTGTCTTATCTTAAACCCCAATAAAAACTAAAATGCTACTATTCACCCCCACTCGCAGAATCTCCCCACTTAACTTTACTATCACTTCAAATAATGGAACTATAATATCTCCTGAGCCAACCACCAAACTACTCGGAGTACTAATAGATAATAACTTGTCTTTTGAACCTAACATTAATAACACCATAAAAACAGTTAATAAGAAACTAGGTTCCCTCTACAGAATCAAACCCTTTCTAACTCCTCTAGCCAGGGTCACCATTGCTCGCACCCACCTTATCTCTACCCTGCTCTATGCCCCCCCATATCTATACCAAAATATGCAGAAGTAATCTGAGTAAACTGTCATCCTCTTACAACAATATTGCCAGATTTGCAGCTGGGTCCCCCTATAGAACTCATCACTGTATCAACCTGAATCAACTTGGATGGTTAGAGTTGCCAAATCTAATAATTTTCAATCAACTAATAGTAGCCCATAAGATCCTGTATCTACCTCAAAATACACCCATACTTACATCCCTAGTCATCCCCTATAACAATCTCAAACCTTACGGTCATCTAATAAACTACTTGTACAAATATCTAAATCCAACAATTCAGCTGGTGACACCCTGTTCTCTAATACAGTAGGTAAAACCTGAAACAGCCTCCCAAGTCAACTAACCTCACTATCCTCAGTTAACCTATTTAAAAGTAAGCTCAAACCCTACCTCAAATCACACTGGCTATGCCCCTGTGATAACACAGACTAACCACCATACCCTTTTCTAGACTCCCTTGATTCCTAGCCTCTTATGATCATTATCTTGTGTTTACTCGCTGATAATAGTGTGCTTGACCATTCTGAGGATTTTTCCTCATGTAAATATGTATATACTATTGAATGACTAACCATTTTCATATAAGACCACAACTCTTGTCAGACTGAACACTATAATTGTATCCTTGTATTTTGCTTTTGTATACTCTATCCACTTAACACTAGTGTTTTTCTTTTGATATTTTGTGTGACCTTAGTATCTATAGTATCTTCTAGATATAATTTCCATTATTAATTCAAACAACTGTTGTATCTAGATTCATTTTACATCAGCTTTTTCCCTTTTGGAATACAGAATATAAAATCCTAGATATGTAATATGTTATAAAGTTTTGTAATGTATCAATTTTTATTGTAAATATCATTGTCTTGTCCTATTTGGTTGTTGTTTGTGGAGCTTTTCTCCCTGGGCCTACACTGAAAATGGACATATATCCAGCTGGACTAGCCCGGTCAACAAATGTAAAATAAAATAAAATAAAATAAATAAAAAAGTGCCATGGCACAAGTCTGATTTATATAAGACTGCAGGCAAACTTATAATGGATGATATCAGCAAGCAATGTGGGGAACAACAGCTTGGGAGGCCTGAACTGGCATATCTCTTCTTAGTTTCATGTGAGGCTAGTAGACTAAAAGAAGTACACTCTTTATAAGCCTAGCTATGTAACAACACAAGTGCCATTATCAAGCATATTTGGCTGAGCAAGCCTGTGAGCCCCACCAAATGGCCCTGTCCATGAAGAGCACACATCATCATATATTACACTATGTACTGTGGTTGATATTAGTGTTGAAATTGTAAATATATATATACATATAATTATATCGTACCCTCATTTTCCACATGTTTTAGATCAGACAAAGGGAATGAGAAATATAAAGCAATAAGAACATATATCTATGTATATATCTATATCAATCTATATATGTGCATATATATATATATATATATATATATATATATATATATATGTGTGTGTGTATATATATATATCTATATATATATATATATATATATATATATATATATATATATATATATATATATATATATATATATATATATATATATATGTGTGTGTGTGTGTGTGTACATGTGCCTATGTATGTATGTGTATATACATATATGTGTGTGTGTGTGTGTGTGTGTGTATGTGTGTGTGTGTGTGTGTGTGTGTGTGTGTGTGTGTGTGTGTGTGTGTGTGTATATATTATATATATATATATATATATATATATATATATATATATATATATATATATATATATATATATATATAAAATAGTGCAAGAAGCATCGGATTTAAAATTCACATGGTAGTACACTAGTGACAAAATTACAGATTAATATGTGGCATAGCATTATATGCTGTACAATAAGAACTATTACTTTCAACAGATACTAGTATTGCATTTCTACGTTGTGTGTAGTCATGCAACCTGTCATAATTTTGGTTACAAATATACATCTCTCTGTCTTACACATCTGTGTTGATAATTCATCAGTTACCTAACACATGGAATGTGTAAGTAATTCTATATAATTTTACTTAAAATGCGAGAGGATATTACTTGTGGCTTAAGCATGCATAGGTTCATAGGTTCATACTAGGGTATCTGCCCTAGGGCATTTATAAGCCTAGCCAGAGTGTGTTTGGCTTTCGCCACCCATTTTAAATTAATTTTGCTATGCCCTTTTTCGAGGTTAGTATACTGTGCCTCTGTCTAACAGTGACACAGAAGTGATACCTGGGGTAAACCTACGATCTTCCATCCACTCATTAAGATTCCTCTTGAAGAGAGTCAGTGAGGGACTCTGCCTAACCTAGACTGGGATTTTATTCCAGAGTGAAGGGGGCCTCTGTGTTATGAATCTGTCCCTCCAGCATGTCCTATTTATTTCAGTGCTGAGGTTCAAGTCTCTCAAGCACGTGGCTCAATGGGATTTGGATTTTTGAGGTGCAGCATGTCCATTATTTCCGGGTTGGACATGGCTTTATACATCAGGAACAGATCGCCTCTGAGCAGGTGGTATGCCACTGAGTAGAGCTGGAGTTTCTTTAACCAGGCAGCATATGGCATCTGTTTGAGCCCTTTGATCCTCTTGGTGAGGTACTTTTGGGGTCTTTCCAGTTGCTGCAGGTGTCTGGTAAGGTACATCCCAAAAGGGGCATTGTACTCAATTATGGGCCTGATGAGGGATGAGTAAAGAGGCACGATGACCTCCCCTGATCTAGATGTGAATCCCTTCATGATTAGGTGGGCTTTGTAAAATGTTTTTCTAACCACTTTGGCCACGTGGTTGTCAAATGAGAGATTTGTATCAACATGGGTCCCCAGGTCCCTAATTACTTCTTCTGTACTTTAATGGATTACCACCTATGTGGTAATTTGTGGGCACTTTGTTTTTGCCAAAGGGGATGACTATACACTTTTTGGCGTTTAGCTTGAGGCCATGGCTCTGGCACCAGTTGTCTGTTTCTATGAGGCCCATTTGGAGGATGCTTGTGTCGGCTGGAAAGTCGATTATGGTGCCCAGTTTGCAGTCATCTGTGAACTTGGTCAGCCACAGTCCTTCCATGTTGGCCTGTACCTCCGAGAAATATATACCGAACAAGAGAGGTCCCAGGACTGAGCCTTGTGGGATGCCACTTGTAACTGGTTTGGAGTCTGACATGGCTCCAGCAATTCTAACCATGTGGGCTCTGTCCTTGAGACAGTTTGCAACCCATCTAGTGACATAGGGGTTTATATTTAAGCTGGTGAGCTTATCTATAATGCCCGAGTGGGGTATTGTATCGAAGGCTTTTGCGAGGTCCAGGTAGGCTGTGTGGACCACCTTCCTCTCGTCAATGGCCTTGGTGACTGTTTCAAAGAAATCGACGATTAAGAGGCAGGATCTGCCCTTAACAAAGCCAGACTGGGTAGGATCCAGTGTCTGTAGGTCCCCAATATCTTTATTTATGAGGTCCATGATGATCCTTTCCATAGCTTTGCAGACCAAGCTAGTCAGGCTTATGGGGCGATAGTTTCCAGGATCCATTGAGGCACCACCTTTGTGGAAAAGGACCACTGTTGCTGTACGCCACTCTTTGGGTACATATCCTGTAGTAAGGCTGAGATTGAACAGTAGTTTTATGTTTGGGTTTAGCTCTTCTTGGAGTTCATGTAGGATGCAGCCCGGGACACTGTCTGGTCCCATTGATGCTGTGTCTTTTGCTTTGGAGAGGGTGGCTCTTACCTGAGCATCTGAGATGTCAGGGGGGCAGCACTCTGCTGGGATAGATATTTGCCTTTTTGGTGGGGAGGGGGGGGGAGTTTGCGCTGAACCCGTCAGCTAGCATGCTGGCAATGTCTGTGGGTTCGGTGTATTTTTTGTCATTTTGGACTAATTCTGAGCATATCTGGGAATTCCCACCCAGGTTACAAACATAATTAAAGAAAGCCTTGTGATTATCCTTAGTGTCATGTGCAATTTTTCTCTCAAAGCTGGCCTTAGACGATTTTATGAGTGCCCGTAGTCTTTTGCTAATACTGATCAGAGATGCCTTGCCTTTTTGGGATTTTGCTCTATCATGTAGTAGCTTCCTCCTTCTAGTGTATAGTTTGTTTATGGCTGGGCTCCACCAGACAGGATGTCTGCCTTTGGAGGATTGGGTCTTGGTTTTATTTGGGATTGCATGATCCATGCATTCCTGAAGGTGTTCATAGAATGCATTTATAAATGATTCTGCGGTCCGGGCCGTATTTTCCACAGGCCCGGGGGCTTTGAAGGATTCCACCTTGGCTTTGAGGAGTGTGAAATTTGCTTTAGAGAAGTTTTTCACTGCGGTTTTCTGGGCAGGGGGTGGGGTCGGGATGTGAATATCCAGTGAGATTAGCTTATGGTCTGATCTTACCAGTGAGGGATACACTTCTGGTCTGGAACATAAAGTCCCCATGTTGGTGATGATGAGGTCCAGTATGTTTTCCCCTCTTGTGGGAGTGGTAACAAGTTGTTCTATAGCATTTGAGTTTATAAATTCTAGGAACCTTTGGGCTAGGGTGTTGGAGCTAGAGTAATGCTACCACTCTATGTTTGGGTAGTTGAAGTCGCCCAATATAATGGTGTTTGGCGAGACCTTCATATTTTCCAGTGTTCTCAGGAAGGCCAAGTGGGGTTCTTGGGTTTGGGAGGGTGGTCTGTAGCAGGCTATAAACTGGAAGGCAGTTTTACTCACTGTTAGTTGCACATGGATAGTCTCTGATGCTTCGTGCTGTGCCGCCAACCTGGAGGTGTGGGTATCTTTGACGAATATTGATACTCCCCCTTCTTTTGTGGTTCGGTCCAAGTTTTGGGGCTGAAAACCATGGTATGAGGTATAACCTGGTAGTGCTGGGGTGCTCTCGGGACCCTTGAACCAGGTTTCTGTTACTGCACAGATATCGATGTTCTCCATGCTAAGGAGAGTTTCAAGTGCATGCATCTTGAGGTTTAGACTTCTGACGTTGAGTAGCATTACTCTTAGTTTCTTATCCCTTGTGATACCTATGGAGGTGGGTTTGTCTTTTGAGCCTTGCCTATAAAAAGGCACTATGGGGGTAGCAAGAGCCTTTGCCAATATCCGAAAGCCCAGGGGTGACAGGTGCAAGCCTTCCCTAGTGAAGCATTGTGGCTTGTTGAGCATGTCATCCCAGGCTGACAGGCATTGGATCCCCTTTGAATGACACCAATACTTAAGCCAGTTGTTGAAATTGATCATCTTGTCTTCATATTGTGGCATCATTCTTGGTGAGGGTAAGATGCTACTCAAGGTCAGAGTCATACCGGCCTGGGCTACATGCTCAGAGAGCTCCTCTATGTCTCTTTTCATGTAGTCCAGGGAGGTACGTCTCAGGTCATTCACACCAGCATGGACAATGACTGAATCATATTTGTACTTGCCTTGGAGTGACCTGATTGCTTGTGTTATGTGGCGGATTCTAGCACCTGACAGGCAGTTCACTGTGACCTTCTCCTTGTTCAGCCTGGTGAGCGGGACGTCAGTGTGCCTGACGATAGAGTCACCTATTACAAGTGTATCAGGTGTGTTGTTTAGCCTTAAGGGCTGTGACTGTTCAGCACACTGGCTTTGTGAGCTATGTGTTGCATGTGTTTTGTTTTGGGGTAGCGGTTGCTTGGGTGTCTGCTTTGGAGTTCTCTGCTGCTTAGGCAGATTTTTATTTAGAGCCTCCGAGTATGTTTTTGTGTGTTTATGTGTTTGGTTTGCTGTCGTGGTAGGTCTATGTGAGACTGGAATTGTAGTGAGTGTGGTATCCTTCTCTTCCTGACTGGTTACGCCAGTACTGAGTTGAGAGAGCTTAGCCTCCAGTTTGGCTATATGATTGCATCTCTCACATGTGTTGGAATTTGTTGGGAGGAGGAGAGGGTTGTCTGTGTACATGAGGCAGTTGTAACATTGCCTCAAGATTCCCAGATTCACCAGCTGGACCGGAGAGGAGATTGACAACTGACCTTTGGGCATGCTAGAATAGTATTGGGAATTCCTTTATAATTGAAAAAAAGGGCCAATGGGGAACAAGGCACTCAAGGAGAGTTTGTGAGGGTGTAGTGCTTTTAATTTTTTTTTAGTGCTGACTTATATAATTGCTTTAGTGAGCAAGTGCCAGGTAACTTAAATGCAATGTGTTACAGGTAACTTAAATGCAAAAACTACAAACAGTAACTTTCTTTCAAATGAAACAAGGAAATAAGTAGAGTAAGCAATGCAGATATCACTAGGGATCCACAGAAGCACTGAAAAGCCGTGTTTTAGATGGAGTTAGCTTTTCAGGGAAATAACAAGCAAACAAACAACAAGCATACAAACAAAGCTAGATTCAGCAGGCCTGGATCTAGTCTATGCTACAGCAAACAAGGTGTACCAATTACAGTAAGAAGCAGTTCAAATATGCAGGCACTATAAGCCTTTAACCAGAAATTCCCAGCTCTCCTCCCACAAGAGTGCAGACCACGAACCCTCTTAATGTAAAATAACTGGCCTGAAGCCCAAGTGCTTAAATCAGAACTAATACACTTTTAGAATAACAGACACTGAGCCCTCAATCAGCGGTTCCCAACTTAGAAGGATGTAAGCTACCTGCCCTGCCACCACAGTGCAGGCCACAACCCTTCCTAATGTAAAACAACTGGTCTGAATCCCAAGTGCTTAATCCAAAACACTTAGAATGATAGCTACATTTTAATCAAGTTACTACCAAGCAGTAATAAATACAATTGAATACTTTAAAGAATGCCTGGATTAGTGCTCAAGTTATACAAACAAAGCTAGATTCAGCAGGCCTGGATCTAGTCTATGTTACAGCAAACAAGGTGTACCAATTTCAGTAAGAAGCAGTTCAAATATGCAGGCAATATAAGCCTTTAACCAGAAATTCCCAGCTCAGAAGGGCAGAGTCCAGCCTCTCCTCCCACAAGAGTGCAGACCATGAACCCTCTTAATGTAAAATAACTGGCCTGAAGCCCAAGTGCTTAAACCAGAATTAATACACTTTTAGAATAACAGACACTGAGCCCTCAATCAGCAGTTCCCAACTTAGAAGGATGTAAGCTTCCTGTTCTGCCACTACAGTGCAGACCACAAACTTTCCTAATGTAAAACAACTGGTCTGAAGCCAGGGTTGCCAGATTTCCAGTCCCCCAGGTAGGGACAAAAAAAAAAGATGGTCTCTCATGGCAAGTGAAGACCAAAAAAAAAAAAAGGTCTTTAATGTTGAACACAGTTCCACATTAAAGAACAGTAGCACTGCACTAAACATGGAGCTTCTCGTGTTTAATGCATTGCAGTTCCGCATTCAACACAAGTAGCTCTGTGTTTAGCGATTTTTGATTGGCCCGTATACCGGCATATGGGCCAATCAAAAATCGCTAAACATGGAACTTCTCGTGTTTAATGCGGAACACAACAAGCTCCGTGTTTAACAATTTTTGATTGGCCCGTATGCCAGGCATACGGGCCAATCAAAAAAAAAAAAAACAAACAAAGCGGAGGCTGTCCGGGATTTAAACCAGCAGGGCGGGACTCGGGATCAGGCTGCTGATCTCGGGACAGTCCCGCCCAAATAGGGACGTCTGGCAACCCTGTCTGAAGCCCAAGTGCTTAAACTAAAAGGCTTAGAATGAGTTACACCAAGCAGTAATAAATACAATTGCGTAATTTTAAGATGATGCAAAAGCAAAATAAAGTAGGAAGAAACACAAATACAGTAAAAGCAGATAATTTTTTTTTTTTTTTTTTTTTTTAGTGGAAAGAGAGAAATGAAAAAGAGAAAGGAGTAGCAGAAACTAAGCTAATTAGCCTTCTCAAATGTTCTTCCTGTACTGGGTAGAATGAGGTAATGACACTAGACTGGGAGGAGGGTCCCAGATCAAATTTACACTAGGGGTGGGCAATTGCAAAGCCACCAACTATAACAGCTGAAAAGCAGCAGTGAGCCTTTAAATGAAAGTTTTAAACAGCTAAAGGAGCCTCTAGAAAAAAGAGTTTAACTGCAACAAGTTATCAGAAACAAACAACCCAACAGATGCTTAATAAAAGTGGACAATTTCCAGTTAATACCTCACACACAGTGAAACTAGCTGGAAAAATACATAGTACACAAAGTGCTATAAATAACAAAGAAATAAAGAACAAAATAAACAAAAAACAGGATACTTAATGTTATATATTATAGCTCTGAGTTTCTTCAGTGTCCTTCCTTCGATCAGTTCAGTGTGAAATGGCAGAACACTCACAACTGAATGTCTTAGGCAAGAGAAAGTTGAAACTTGAGACAGCTTTTAAGAAAGAAATCTCAGAAGAACCAATGAGGTGCTTAGTCTAAGCTGTAGTCCAGGTGACCTCAGTCAGCCAATGACCTCAAACAATTCTCTCTCACTGAAATGCCTGATGGCTTTGGCTAAACCAAGATGTCCCTGAATATGTGCTCAGACACACAGCCTCCACAAACACTAGGCCCAAATACAAGCCTGAATATGGAAATACTACAAATATCCCCACTACTTAAAATAACTGCAGAAATGTAGAAATGTATCTCACAGCTGAAAAGTAGCAGTGAGCCTTTAAATGAAAGTTTTAAACAGCTAAAGGAGCCTCTAGAAAAAAGAGTTTAACTGCAACAAGTTATCAGAAACAAACAACCCAAAAGATGTTTAATAAAAGTGGACAATTTCCAGTTAATACCTCACACACAGTGAAACTAGCTAGAAAAATACACAGTACACAAAGTGCTATATATAACAAAGAAATAAAGAACAAAATAAACAAAAAAAAGGATACTTAATGTTATATATTATAGCTCCGAGGTCCTCAGTGTCCTTCCTTCGATCAGTTCAGTGTGAAAATATATTTTCTGTATAATATACTGTGGTATACTATAATGTGGTATTCTATAATATACTGTGGTTTTGGGAGCGTTTGCCTTTTTACCTGTTTGCGCGTAGGGAAGCAGTGTTTTTGGGCATACTATAGTTGAGTTACTGTTATGGCAGGGACAAGGGTACACTCTTGTTTTGGGTGGTGGAGGAACAAAGCACAGTTACTGTTATGACACAATGAAGCCCGAAGTCAGAAACTGCAATGTGTAGCCTTACTTTCTAACTTCTGTCTTGAACGATTTACCAGTATTCTGCAGTGGTATGACTGTATCATGCCTGAGGCCTACTAATTACAAATGGACACATATTAGTAAAATAAGTGCCTGTAGTCACATGTTAATGTAATTTCTGTACAAATCCACCACTGTTTACTTGCTTACTGTAGCAAGTTAAGAGATACAAAGATATGTCATAATAATCTTCAAGAATATTGTCTAGGTTCAGGACTTTCCTTGCAAATTCAGCAGGTGACACACCTTTACTTCAGGGCTGATTCTGTCTGTTTCAAGCAGTACACAGCCAATATATGGATAAGTAAAGTTTGTATGAGTTGCCTGGCATCAATTTTAATATGTGTGTGCGAATAGGAGAAAGGTATTAGGTCTCTAGGTAGCCACTGAATGTGCTATGCATTGTCTCTTAGCCAAAACAAGTGCATACTGAGCACACCTACATCTTCTTACGGGGACATAAGCTGGGGTTCCTCCTCAGAGTCCTCCTTTGACTGTGGATGTGGTGACTTAGGTGCTGGTATGGGGATGTGTGGCCCTTCCCCTTGCTGATCCTGCTGCAGCTGTTTCTGTAGGATTAGATTGTGGAGCACAGCACATACTGTAAATATCTGTTTACTTGTTTGTGGATTATACTGCAGGGCTCCACCAGATATATCTGGGCACTGGAACCATGACTTCAGTAGCCAAAACACATGCTCTATGATGTTTCTAGTTTGAGTGTGTGTCTCATTATGGCATTTTTGTGTGGGGGTGTATGAACTTTTGATGGGTGCCATCATCCACAGTTCCAGGATGTAGCCAGCATCCCCTTAAAATGACCCTGTGGGATGTTACTCCATGCAAACATCCGGTACAGCTGTGATGTATGCCAGATAATGGAGTCATGATAACTGTCAGATTTACCCGCACACACATTCAAGATAATCGCTGGGCATTGTACACAACTTGGCAGTCGATGAAGTGGTATCACTTGTGGTTAATATAGATTCTACCCTGCTCACCAGATGGTGCATTGATGTGTTCATGAGTGCAAAGTATGGCATGCAGTACATCAGGGTAGTGCGCTACATGGTAGAACTGTTGCATATTGCTTGCCCTCTCCTCAGAAGAAGGGGAAATATATGTGCTCACTGACATGTATGAGCATAGCATCCAGGAAATGGTGGATAATCCTGAATGCTGATGCCTGTGACACACCCATCATGTCCCCAGTCGGTCTTTGAAAAGTAGCTGTAGCTAATATTCTAAAGGAAACATATACCTTAGTTTCCACTGGGATGGGTTCCCCTCGGTTGACTCTGGCTCTGAGTTGAGGGCAGCAGAGATCACAAAGTTCTTGTAATGTGCCTCTGTCCACCTTGTAATAGTCGACAATCTCCAGCTCATGTAACTCCTGGAAACTTACCTTGGACGTGAATACTCTTCTCCTCTTGGCCTAGGCCTATTGTCAGCAGCACCAGCAACCCTGGCTTCAGCCTTTAGCACATACAGATGAAGAATGGCTACAGCAGCCCCTAGCATTCAAAGTCTTTGCTCCAATGGTATTGAAGAATTGAGGGAAAATAAGAATGTAGGCTACATGGATACTTTATACATTTGTTGAATAGGTCCACCATTTGGGATTGGCTAATTAAGATGCAGTTCGCCTGCTTAGGCTGTAATTAGCATGATTTAACACACCTGCTTCAGTGCTCAGTAATGCACAGCTCCAAGCACAGTTGCATAAATAAGGTAAGCATAAGTAAAGTTCATATTTTTATCTCTGTTTTCCTGATATCATGCAAACATGGCACATAAAACGTGAAGAAAAGCTTGTACATCCTATACTTGAACCAAGGACTATCAACTCTACACTCCTACACATACACATGCTGCCATAGGAATAGTTACATAACAAGCATGCTAAATCCAGCCTTCTGTTGCTCCTTTTCCCGTGGATGTATTAAGCGCACCAATGCATAAACGTTCAGAAAAATAAAAATAAAAAGGAAAGCTGACACACACCCCTGATATCATCACTCACTGTTAACATCCATCAGAAATAAAACACCTTGTATGTGCCTACACAATGTGAATATCCATACACGGTTACTGTTTTTTTGTGATTCAAGTCTACTGAGTTTTGGCCTCATTTGCATAATGACTGTGCGGACAGCCTGGAATCTACACAGTTAGTAGCAGTGTAAGCGAAGAAACAGCACAGGAACACAATGTTGTAAACACAAGGCAAGGTAGTGCTTTGCCTAAATATCTGATACACACTACATAATGCTTACAGTACATTAGAATTCTCTGTCTCATGTGTTTTGAACATTTTAGTAGCCTGCAATACGTATAAGTTTATTCTTCATTTGTGGGTGCAGGACCAAAGGTGCATTTATGTCATGGCAGTTAAAAGGACATTTTTGTTTGGGAGAATGATTTTATTGCATCCACAGTGTATACTTAGGCCATAGTATATGTGATGCTACCTGTTAGGGTCAGTTCTGTCAATATTTCAGGATTTTTACCTGCCCTTGTTTCTGTGTAGACTCCTGTACTCGGAAATTTTCTGAGTACACTGCCAACACAGAGTCTACACAATTTCGTTATAGGTTGGTGGATTGCTCAGTCATGTTGATTTGCTTAATTAGCATACATTACTGGAACTTATTTTAATCAACATGAAATCCGTAAGAATCCATGAAAGTATGCAACACTCAAATCTTTTTTTCCTGAAAATATCAGCAAAATTTCTGGCATTCTGTACACTGCTTGTATTTCATACAGCATACCCCACCAAATGACTCCAATGCAATCCTCTGCTGCCTTTCCAAGAGGTGAGGCCACTGGATCAAAGCCCAGTGAAAATCTTTGAGGTCTCACTGATGCTCACCTAGTAGCCCTGTAGAAAAATTGGTAACCCAGCAAAAACAACTTATTCCACCTATAACAAAAAGAGTAAATCAACTATCCAACAACGGTAAACTCCAGTTGCTCCCATACCTCATCTACTATACCACAAAAAGGCATTATATGCCCATCTCCCAATCCTCTAAAACACGTTAATTGCACAGCCCTCCACAGATTGATCAGATGCCCTTCTTACCCTAAATGAATGACTAGATTGCCTTTCATTATCCATGTCTTGTCTCCTCAAGGCAGACATCTCAACAACTCATTACAAGAAATCTGGACAAAGCCAAAAATAATGAGGAACAAAGGCAAAAAATAGGGACGTATTTTAAATATTGCTCCTATAAACTTAAATAAAATTGCTAAAAAACATGCTTTGTATTATCATGTATTTTGTGAAGGATATGAAGGCTGAAATTCATAATATCTGTCATTATTATTTCATGATTTTCAATCCTCAATGATGTGACATAAAATCGCAAATTTTATGAGGAACAGACCAAAAATATGAAACAAAAATCTGGGCATTCTGCAAAAATCTGAACAGTAGAGAGGTATGCAGGCTCAAGGCCATCCTTAACTATATGCACAAACTGCTCTACTGCTACTGGCCTACCATCCTGCTCCTGCCCATTGCTAATTTCTTAAAAACTAACCTCTAAGCCACCAGACATAAGAATAACTTAAAATTCCTGTGCAGTGACACTTGTTCTCTGTCAATATGATCTACTATGGATCTTCTTAACCAAACACCTGTATCAGAAATACATACACCTCTCTATTTTAGATTGGTGAGCAACTCTGTCACTTAAAGGCCCCTGCTACATGAAATCTGATAATAAAGACCACTAAACATAGCTAACATACGTTCTCACAACCTCATAGAAACATTTCACCAATAACTGCAACACGTGCTTTCCCAAAAGAAAGTTAGTATCCTATGATAACCCCTTCACATTTTCATTCCTCTTCAGCATCCTCAAAATACACCATAAATTCCTGAGTCCCAAAACATTTTGCTGCTCTGACAGTCTATAAACACATAAGTTATTTTCAGGAACATCAGCCTCCAACTCCAATTATAACCATTTGACCTATCTTAGATCCACAGTCGGTAGTGCTTCCTACAAGCCAGTCCTATCTTGAACATTAAGCTCCTCCACCAAACCTAACAACAAGTCATTTGATAATTGATTATGTCCATCTCCCTTGGAAATTCAGTAATAAAATTGTTACCAGTCTGGCACCTGCCTTGGGTCCCCCAAGGGCAAGTTAGCTTCTGAGGTCACATACATCCTATTCCTCTTTCCTCTCTTGCAGGAGGTTTCCATAAGTGATTGTCCATTGGCTCACTTTTCTCATTCCATCAAGAATGACCTCTTCTTGTGGCTGATTCCATCAAGGATGACCTCTTCTTGTGGCTGTCATTGATCTTCCACCAGTTGAAAAACTCTTTCAGCTGATGGAAGGTCAGTGCACTGGAAAAACTCTTCCTGCTCTAACATGATGTCTTGTCATCTCCACTTCAGCTGCAGTACTTTAACCATCCTGCAAGAAAACAGAAAGATAAAAGATCATGTGTATCTCCCTTAAACCCCAGTTTAATTGTCTTCCCCCATGTGTGTTCTCTCTCTCTTTTTTTTAGTACTTTCTTTATATAAGCATATTTGCTTATATACATTTCTCTCCCACCTTACCCCCTTTTTAAGTGTAATATACTTAATCCCTATATCCCAGATTCTTAAAGACAGCATACTAGCTACTTTGAAGCCCTTCCCCCAGTTGTCCAGCCTTGTAGCACATCAAGCATCCCCACATATCTTGGCTTGTTTTGTCTAACTTAAGAACTGCAAAAAACACCCAGCCAAATCATTCAGTAAAAACTGAAAGAAAAAAAAAACAGCAAAGCTAGAGTCTTGACTGGTAATATCATAATTATCCTGTAATAAGGGTCTATGGGATTTGTCCATATGACTTCTTTACCCTTTGGTTTTGATGCTGTTTGGGATATTTTATATGCCTCCTTATGTTCATGGACATCAGGCTTGATTTCAAGGTCTCTGTAGCTAAAATGAAGCCAAGCAATCCATTTATGCTGTATTGGTGAGGGCATAAAAATGGCAGAAAACATACATGACTACAGCTAGCGTGGTTTGGCTTTCTTGGTCTGATTGTACCATAAATGCTTAAACAGTAAAAGGTCATGGGCTTTCAGAAGCCATGTAGAAGAAACACTGGATTGTCTAAGTCATTATTATATATTCCATAGGGGTCTACTACTGGATGTTTAAGCTATTACAAATTGAATCTCTAGCCTGGTTTGTTCTTTCTTGCATTTTTTTCTGAATGGTTTGTCTGTGTTACATTTTTTACCTTTGGTTTGGTTCCTTACAACTTACAGATTTGCCTGCAATTCATACTGATAAAAGTCACTAATTACTGTCATACATTCAAATTTCTGCCATCAACTTCAACAAAAGTTCCCACTGAGCCAGTTCTTCCGGCTAATATATATCTTCACCTTCCCTTTCTAAATGTGGAACACTGCCTTTCACGATGCAACAGTTTACTTGCAATTTCCTCTGAGAATCTCATTTATTTTATTTATTTATTTTATTTTATTTTACATTTGTTGACCGGAATAGTCCGACTGGATAAATGTCCATTTTCAGCGGAGGTCCGAGGAGAAAAGCTCCACATACCAAAAAAGAGACAGTACATACATCAGTGAGTGATAAACTCAGGCAGACATGTTTAGAAAAATATAGACAAAGAATACAGGCAGATATCAATATACACAATGTGCAGACTTACATCTGATTGGCAAAGATGTATCAGAAAATATGAACATAGAATACAATCAGATCTCATAATTCAAAATGCTTAGACATTCAAATGCTATGAGGCATAGTTAGTTGGCTAAACAGCATGTTGGGTAGCAAGACCTGTATTAGTGAAGTTGTTAATCAGGTTTAGAACAAGAGCACAGCCAATGAGATGTAAGGTATTTTTTGAGTTCTTTTTTAAATAGGGGTAGTGAGGTTTCCTTTGTAATGGTAGTAGGGAGTAGATTCCAGATTTTACCAGTTGAGTTGGCAAATATAGCACCGCCTGCAGAGTTGTTGGATTTTTGGGTCAGTATCATTAGTTTATCAGCTGAGTGTAATGGCCTGGGGGTACTATGAGGGGTGAGAATATTTTTGAGGGCAGGGGTATTATCAAGTTGATGGAGTATTTTATGCACTACTATAAGCTGGTTGAACTGTAGAAGAGTAGGATACTCTATCCATCCCAGTGTTTTGAGGTTCTGGCAATGGTGGGTCCTAAAAGCCATGCCTGTAGCAAATCGGGCTATATGATTGTAACATCCTGATAATTTGCTGTGATCAGTTTTGGATAGGTTGGTGAGTACAGGGGAGGCATACATAAGGGTAGAGAGGAAGTGTGATCTTGCAATAGCTACCCTAGCTGGGGGTGGGGGTGGGGGGTGAGGAAAGGTTTGGCTTTGTACAGGGAGCCAAGTTTTTTGTCGATGGACTTAATAGTGTGATTGACATGTTTATTAAATTTAAGGTTGTTGTCTATTATTACACCTAGAAGCTTTGTATGGTCATCAGGGGAGATAATGGTGTCATTGCTAGATTTGATGTTGAAGGAAGAAGGAGGAATTATACGGTTAGGGGAGAAAAGCAGTAGCTTGGTTTTGTTATGATTTAGAAGCAGGCGGTGATTAGCTAGCCATGTTTCTACCGTGCTGAAAGTGGTCTGGGTGAGGGTTAGAAGTTGTGTAGGAGAGGAGGCAGAGCATGTTAGTGTTGAGTCATCTGCATATTGGATGCAGGTGGCTCCTTGGATGGTGGTGTGCAGATCATTGATAAATACAGAAAAAAGAAGGGGGACCAAGTATGGACCCTTGTGGGACACCTAGGGTTAGAGGAAGTTGGGATGACAGCTTGCTCTGCCATAAGACAGCCTGCTGTCTACCGTTTAGGTAGGAGTGAAACCACTGTATTGCGTTTTGGTCTAAACCAATGGTTTGCAGGGTATTGACCAGTAGCTAATGGTTGACCACATCGAAAGCTTTTGAGGGATCTAGGAATAGTGCTGAAGATAGTTTGTTGTTGTTACAATGATGATTGATGACATTAGAGAAAGCTAGAAGAGCCGTAGTGGTACTGTGGAATGGCCTAATGCCTTGCTGTGAGTCGGTGAGCTTTCCGTTTTGAATAAGAAAGTGCATGATTTACTTGTGTATGCATCTTTCCATGATTTTAGCTAGTAATGAAAGAATGGCTATAGGTCTAAAGTTAGATAATTCTGTATAACTTCCTCCTTTATTGTGAGGTATAACATGTGATATTTTCCATATTGCTGGGATGGATCCTTCTGAGATGGATCTGTTGATCAGAATAGAAATGGGAAGTGCTATGGCATCAGCTGCTTTTTGAAGATATTCAGCTGGGAGGTGGTCAGCAGCTAGTGTAGTAGGTTTTCGCTTTTTGAGTAAGGTCCAGATCAGGTCGGTAGGTACAGTTTGAAAGGTAAAGGTGGGTTGGGTGCTAGGTGGATCAGGGCTAGATGTGTCAGAGCTGGTGTTTGTGTACGATGGAGTGAGAGGGGTAGCTAGAGACTGGATAGTTTCAGTAAAGAAGGAGTTGAAGCTGTTTGCAATTTCAACAGGGGATTCATCAAGGGCAGCTGATGGGGTAGGAGTGGTAGAATGGCCTGGGTGGAGAAGATTGTTAATACCAGCCCAGAACTTTTGAAGTTTTAGCTGATATTTTTGTTGTAGGAGGGTGTAGTGATTTTTTTTCTCTAGAATGTCAGATTTTTGGTCTGGTTCCTTAGCTGCTGGTATCTTACTTGGTCCATAGGATCTTTGGTAACATGCTACCTGGCCCAGGTGTTTTTCTTAGTTTGATTTTGTTTTTTGTTTCTTTAGAGAGCCACGGTGCAACTGTGGCTTTTACACGGATGGTACGGGTAGGAGCCAGAAATCTGGTATTGAAGTATTCAACTGCTTCTTGTAATGGGAGTTGTTTCAAGACATTCCAATTACATGTTTTTTTGAGTTCTTTTTGGAAATTGTCAAGATTAAAGTTCCTGACGTTCCTTATAGTTTTGTAGGTGGGGTGGTTGGGAATGTCGGCTTTGAGCCTAATAATATATGTAAGGCAATGATAACTTAGATCATTGGGTAATGTACCTGACTTGTACTTTTGGGGGTGGCTGTTAATAAGTATTCTATCGAGGATACTATCTTTGACTCTATTTTTGCTAAATCTGGTGGGGGTGGCAATGATCTGAGTAAACCCGTGGAGGTTTAAATGGGTGGAGGGAGTTTCAGAGGAACAAAAAAAGCATTTATATTTAGTTACATATACATTTTACCTTGTATAACACTGGCTCTTTAAATTTCTGAAGTTATGTTAATTGGTTTTATAATTAATTATCTCATCATAATTGACAGTTTTATTTTAACTGAGGACTCTGTCTGAAGAAGTTCATGTATTTCCTGGACAAAAGCGCTAACAATAAACTGATTGGAATTCTACAGCTTGCTGCCTATCTTTGTTTTTGTTGATAGTTAGAAGCTAGCCAATGTAAGATATTTTATAGAGTATTATCATTCTTGCCGGGTGGAATATAAATGCAGACAATGTATCTGCATTTATTTTTGTTTATTATTAATTTGGTGATGAGGATTTTTGCATTGCAAAACTGGGGTGGCCGTTGGGTGTCAATTGTTATTGTTATGGTAGACTTGTGTAGTACAGCTACCCCGGTACCTTTCCTGCAGATCCAGTCCAGTCTTAGGATGTTGTGCTGTGGGGGAGTTATTTCATTATCTTTGGTTATTGGTTTTAGCCAGATTTCTGTGAGACAGAGGATATCAGGGGAGTGAACAGCTAAGACTCCATGTAGGCTATGGATCTTGTTGTTTAGGCTTCTGATGTTGAGATGACAGACCAGAAATGAGTTTGGAAGTCTATCAATCTGGGTAGTATACATTGGTTTGTTAGATGGTGTGCTTGGGTTTACTGTTGTGGATGGGCCAGGGTTGGGGTGGATGTCTCCATCCTTCATAAGATTAATTTTTAAATTGCTTATGAGTCTTAAAAATTTGTTTACGATTTTTTCGTAGCTTTTGGTTTTTAAGCTAATGTAGCAGTATTTAGTCGGGTGATGGTAATTGGGAGGTGAGGAATTTGAAGAGGGGGTGATTATGTGGTGGATAAACTTATTAAATGCTGGGTTGGTGTCTGTTTGCGAGTTTGGGTATTGGATTTCAAGATGCTGTACATATTCATAGGAGCTTAGGTGATAAGGAATGAATAGCAGGGGTACTAAGGGTAGCAGCATTAGTGTTTTAGCTGTAGTCATAGTAAATTACTATGGTAGGGTCGGTATTGAGTGTATGTGGTGGATAAAAGATTAGAGAGAATAGAATAGCTATGGGTGGGTTAATATGGATAGTGGGGTGGATAGAGGGTGCATTATTGTGCTAGACGTTTGCTGGGTTCAAGGTGCACGTGTAGTTGGTTAGCTAATTAAGGGGGTGTGCCAGTGGTACTATAAATGTAGTACTACCGGGGGCAGGTGAGATATGGGGGCAGAGTGGGGCGCGGAGCGAGCAAAGCAAGTGGAGCAGGGCTAAACAAGTAAAGCAGATGCCTAGAGGCAGCATGTGCAGGTATGAGTTACAAGCACACTTTTTTGTTTCTTTTTATATGCCCAATACTCTGTTCCTAGGCCCTACTGTTAAAAAACTACACAGTTAACTGCCTGCTTCTCAATTTACAATGCAGAGAGCCCGTTTTCCAATTCCCTTTTGTAGCATGCTTGTTTCACTTAGTTTATTGAGAAATGCACTGTTTAGAGGGCCAGAGCACACTACGTCCGTCTGTCAAACAGTAGAAATCATGCTGTTTTTGCCTTAATTGGGGAAGTAAGAAGGCTGCAGGAAAGTCTAACCCTTCCAATCTAATGCTTATCAGCATAAATAGAATTACAAGTGGGAGTTATGGGGACATTCACTAGTGCTTTTTTGGACCCAGTTTGTTAGATTTACAGGTGGCAAGGTATTTAATTGGATATTGACCTTATTAAAACAAGTTCTGTGGTGGGGAAAGTCTTTCGTACTTATGCTTTTACAAGCCTTTCAGGGGAGGTGAGGTAGGAACATCTGTGAGGATCTTAAAAGCCTAGCCTTACATTTCTATGGTAGTTTTAGGCCCATGTGTTTTGTGTATGAGTAACCCAGAGGCAGACAGAAGAAGGATATGTCATTACATGTACTTGTTGCCCCTATCCATGAGATACATGGCTGCTCAACTGGGGGTGAGTTTGAGGTTTCCCACCCATTTATCTAAATTGCATTTGAATAGAGTTAAAGAAGTACTTTGCTTTATGTGGAGTGGAAGACTGTTCCACAGAATTGGTATTCTCTGAGATACATACCCTTCCCATCAAAATGGAAAAAAGAATCAGATTCCCTGAGTGGGAAGTCACCCTAACATTAGACGTGTGAAAGTGTAAAAGGTCAGAAATTACAGAATTTGTTAAGGTTCTATATAAAAGACAAAGGAAGCCACTAACCTTTCTACTTCCTTCTCACAAGGTACATTTGAGAGGAAACGGGACTACTAATATTAAAACATTCTTGCCTAGTTCTACCTCACCAAATATGTCATACTGATCTCTGCTCTGACTAATGAGATACAGTAGCTTCCAATGATGTAGCTTCCAAAAACTCTAGCCGCCGTAATACTGCCTTTTTTAGGCAAGGCTCAAAAGACAAACCCACCTCCATAAACAACAATAATAAACAAAAACTGAGGGTAATGCTGCTCAACGCCAGAAGTCTAAACCTCAAAATGCACTCACTCAAGGCTCTCCTTAGTATGGAAGAAATCGTCGTATGTGCAGTGTCAGAAACCTGGTTCAAGGCTCCAGAGAGCACCCCAGCACTACCAGGCTATAACTCTTACCATACCTTTAGGTCCCAAAACCAGGACCGGAACACAAAAGGAGGGGGTGTGTCCATATTCATCAAGAACACCCACACCTCCAGGTTAGTAGCACAGCACGCGGAATCTGAGACCATCCAGGTACAATTGACAGCGGGTAAATTGACTGTTCAATTTATAGCTTGCTACAGATCTCCCACCTTGTCTCAGGACCCTCACGCAGCATTCCTGAGAACATGAGAAAGTATGAAGATTCTACCCAACACCATGCTACTGGGTGACTTCAACTATACAAACATTGACTGGGAAAACTACTCAAGCTCAAACGCCCTAGCCCAATGCTTCCTTGAGTTTATAAACTCAAATGCCCTTGAACAGCTGGTCACCATTCCCACAAGAGGTGACAACATACTGGACCTGGTCATCACCAACATGGGGAACCTATGTTCCACACCTGAGGTAAACTCATCATTGGTAAGATCAGATCACAAACTAATCACACTGGACATCCACATCCCGACCCCCCCCCCCCCCCCAGTAAAGGAAATCAAGGTAAAAAACTTCTCTAAAGCCAACTTCACACTCCTTAAGACTGAGGTGGGAAGTTTCAAAGCTCCCAATCAAATGGAAAATGATGACCCAATGGCAGAATCCTTTACAAGTGCATTCTATGAACATCTTCAAGAATTCATGGACCGAGCCATCCCAAGTAAAACCAAGGCCAGCTCCTAAAAAAAGAGGAAGCCAGTCTGGTGGACCCCAGCCATAAATAAACTTTACAACAGAAGGAGGAAACTCCTGCAAGATAGAACAAAATCCCAAAATAAGAAGGCATCTCTGATTAACATCACTAAAAAACTGCACTCCCTCATTAAATCATCCAAGGCCAACTTCGAAAGAAAAATAGCCAATGACTCTAACGATAACCACAAGGCCTTCTTTAACTATGTCAAGAGTCTAGGGGCAAACTCTCAGATATGCTCCGAGCTAGTGCATAATGGCCATAAATACACTGAACCAACCGACATTGCCAACATCCTGGCTGACAAGTTCAGTGCAAACTTCACCCCCCCCTCTCCACCAAAGGGGCTAGCACCCATCCCAGAAGAATGTGATGCTCCAGATATCTCAGACACACAAGTAAAGACAGCCCTTGCAAAGGCCAAAAACACAGCATCAATGGGACCAGATGCTATCCCAGGTTGTGTCTTACACGAGCTTCAAAATGAACTAACCCCCCATCTCAAATCACTATTCAAACTCAGCCTCTCTACAGGCTATGTACCCAAAGAATGGCATACAGCAGCAGTCGTACCACTCCACAAAGGTGGTGCCACAACTGACCCTGGAAACTATCGCCCTATAAGCTTGACTAGCTTGGTCTGCAAAGCCATGGAATGCATTATCATGGAGCTCATTAACAGGGACATTGGGAACCTCCAGACACTGGACCCCACCCAGTTCGGCTTTGTTAAAGGCAGATCTTGCCTCCTGAACTTGGTCTACTTCTTCAAAACAGTCACCAAGGCCATAGATGAAGGGAAGGTGGTCCACACAGCATATCTGGACCTTGCTAAGGTGTTCAACACCATCCCACACTCAGGAATCATAGACAAACTCTCCAGCTTAAATATCAACCCCCATGTCACAAGATGAGTTGCCAATTGGCTCTCAGTAGAACCCACACGGTAAGAGTGGCAGGCGCCATATCTGACTCTAAACCAGTCACAAGCGGAGTCCCACATGGCTCAGTCCTGGGACCCCTCCTGTTCGGTATATATTTCTCTGAAGTACAGGCAAAGGCGGAGGGACTGTGGCTAACCAAGTTCACAAATTACTGTAAATCGGGTGCAATAACTGACTCTCCAGCTGACACAGACATCCTGCAAAAGGGTCTCAGAGAGACAAACACCTGGTGTCAAAGTCAAGGCCTCAAGCTAAATGCCAAAAAATGCATAGTAATCCCATTTGGGAAAAACAAAGTACCTACAAACTACCACATAGATGGGAATCCACTAAGTACAGAAGAAGTAATTAGAGACCTGGGTACCCAAGTAGATAGCATGCTCTCCTTTGATAACCACATAGCGAAAATGGTCAGGAAATCCTTCTATGTGGCACACCTGATCACAAAGTGTTTCTCATCCAGATCCAAGGAGGATTAAGGGCCTTAAACAATTAGCCTATGAAGCACGACTAAAAAAGCTCCAGCTCTTCTCAGTCGCTTACTGTCTGCTCAGAGGTGACCTATGCCTGACCTATAGGGCCATGTCAAACCTGAACTAATGGACATGCTTCACCTCAAAAAAACAAGATCCCTCAGAACCACTCGTTCTAGCGACTTGAACCTATGTACAACAATAAACAGGACATGCTGGAGGGATAGATTCCTGTCCCAGCGACTCACCTCACTCTGGACTAGAATCCCAATCCATATTCGACAGAGATCCTCTCTGACCCTCTTCAAGAGAAATTTTGATGAGTGAATGGATAATCGTAAGTTCTACCCTGGGATCACTTCAGGAGCCCTGTTGACAGAGGCCCAGGTTACTAATCTAATGGGGAGGCAAAATACATCACTCTGTGGCTAGGCTAATAAATGCCCATGGGCAGATAGCCTAGTACTTACCTATGAACATGAGAAGGTATTCCTGCTCACCTGCTGTACCTCAGATTATTTTAATTTTTTTTTTCTGTGCTTGATTTCTTTCCTCCTTTTTTATTATTTGTTTTCAGTTTAAGTTAACATTGCCATGCCCCTGTAGTGTGACATTGCCATGCACCATATGGCCAGCCCCCTCTTCCTTTATACCCCTTCATTGAAAGAAATGCCTACCCAGCTATACGTGGTGAGAATTTCATGGTGACCTTTGATGAGTGGAAGGTGCCTGCAGATTATCCTTCTGCCTACCTGGAAAATACATTTGACTGAACCTGGAAAGGCACCACCAACATCATAGTCAACAAATATAAATAGGATCTGTTGGAGAGATAGGTATGTATCCCAGGAACTATCCCATCTAAGGAATAGGCTCCCCATCCATGTGAAGTAGAGTTCCTCCCTAACCCAATTCAAGTGCAAATTGGACAATTGGATGGGAAAACAGAAATTCATCCCTGGTTTGGCAACTATGACTCTAGTGCAAAACAGGTAACCTGTAAATGGTTCATCTCCCAGGCCCATGTTTGGACTTATCAAGGGTATCAGAACTTGACAGACATTTGGGATGCATGGCTAGGCTTAAAAAGCCCATTTTTTTTTTGAACAATCAGCATGCACACCCAATTACCAAGCACCAAGGCACCATGAGGATGACTACCGACAAAGTTCACCCTAACTACCTCCAAAGATGATTAAGAAAAAGTGGTAACAGAAAATATCCTGCCACAGAGCATGGAAGGTATAGTCTCCATAACGTACCTTATCAACCTTCCTCACCTTAACAAATTAGTGTGAGTTAATCTTCCAGTTTGTCTGCCCACCACCCTTGGACCTGAAGGCTATCTGTTATATTAAGGGCAAGATGAAAAAAGAAAGAAAAGAATAACTTAAGCACTTATGACAGTGCCCTACCACCTAAACCAAGTTATCCATTCGCATACCTTCCTCACCAGTATCTGGGTAACTGGCATCTATATTACAACATTGAAGCTTTAGTTAATCGAATAACTAAAGCTCGATCTTGTAATATCGAGAGCTAAAATTGTCAAACGAATGATTCAACCATAGGAAACACTTCCCTTGGCCGAATTAAAAAAAAAAAAAAAAACCTTACATCTGAAATCAAGTGGGGGGAGAGGGCTTCACCCCCACACCCCCCCTACCAAAATATACCAACTCCAAGATCGCTCCAAAATGGAGAAACTTGCATACTCCGCATAATGGCCAAGGAAAGTGTTTTTTTCCTGGGTTAAATCGGCCATTTTGACAATTTACAGTTTCGATATTACAAGTTCGAGCTTTACATAATCGATTAAGTAAGGCTTCGATCTTGTAATACAGAACCAGGTAAGTGAGCCACCTTACAACTTTCTGGTCTACAACCTGCCAAAAGCCTCAGCACTGGTCAACTTGGGCACTGAGAACAAGGTAAAACATCCTAAGCACAGTGCTAAACAGGGTAAACTTACCATTGCCTTAATGATTTATAACCAGTCCTTCTGCAGTCCCTCAGCACATTCTACCTCACTTGCTGAGTTATAACTTATCATCTAACTTACTCCCTACCCTACCTTACTGTGCCTCCCCTTACTCTTGCTTTTGGCTAACAAGGAAAAAGCCAGCACCATCCTCCTCCTCCTGTCAGGCTTCAGGAATAGCAAAGGCTGCAAGGCAATTCCTTTTCTTATGGCTTATTGGAAACCTACCAAGTCAGGAACACTTTCTTTGGTACAATGACGTGAGCTATAGGGTATAGCTTCCTCACTTAAAAGACAAGTATAAGTGTTTCTTCTCCTATCCCTTCCTCTCAAAAGGCAAGCTTTGTGAGTAACATGCACTTTCTCTCTCTCTCTCTCTCTCTCTCTCTCTCTCTCTCTCTCTCTCCTGCTATCTTTTTTATGACAGTATCTTATGTCCCTTTGCACCTACTGCCGAGAGTTCTGTTTCTGACATCTCCTCTGTTTTAATATCAGGGAAGGCCTAGGTCTCTTTTTTTCATAATTTATTGCTCTGGGTCTCCACTTCTTTGCCCCCAGACTGATAACCTGTTATTTTTTAATAGCTGGAGTTTTCTGTCATGGTTCTATATCATGCACTAAGGATTCCTGCTGTTTAGTTTCTTCCTTGATGTAATTCACTAACATAATCCTTTTTTAAGACTTTGTAACAGGCTTCTGATAGCACACATTAATTTCTGTCCTTTATAGCCAAACTTAGATTTTTGTTTCATTTAACGTTTTCAGAGTATTCAACACATCAAAAGAATACAAAGATATAATATAAATAAATTAAATAATAGGGAGACAAATTTAGGCAAGGACCTCGGCAGATTAATTTACAAGAACTTTGAGGTGAATCTGATAGCCTTGGGGTAGGTCATATAATAGATTGAGTACACTACTGGTTAGTAAAAAACACAGGGCCATAGCGGGATATACTTTACTCAGGTAAAAGCATGATTGCCAGCGATTTATCGCAAGCATATGAACAACGGTAAGCCCTTTTAAATATCAAGGTAAGTGACATTTTTGGAGGTTCAGAAGGAATATTAGCTGATGACACAAAAATATTGAAGTATTCAGATCCAAGAAGCTATTGAGACAGTAGAAAGGGACTCGAAGGCTGGGGAATGAACAAACAGACTACAGTATGGCAGTTTAAATTACTGTAAGCAATGCAGACTAGGACAATTTGGGAACAAACAGCATGCATAAGAAGTATGTACCGAAAAGGAATCAGCAATAATTTCAAAATGACAGATGGGGTGTGGGTGTTTATTGCAAAAGATGTGAATGAAAGCAAGCAGTACACTAAAGCAACAGTTTTCAGTTTGTTACTGTTAAGCATAAGAACAGACTTTACCTGTGGTAAACAAAACATTATTATTCTGCTTTCTAGACAACTGGTAAGACAAAATCAGAAGTATTGTATGAAGTTTCAGAGATTTAATTTTTACAAAAATTCAGGCAGTATAGATGAGATCATCAAAATAATGCAGGAGTTTTCCTGAAGTCACATGATGAAAGGCTGCAGAAAGAAAATATGTACAGCCTTGATTAAAAGTACAAGACAGAGATATGACAAAAGGGTTACACAACTTAAAACAATGTACTGAGTCTAAGCAGATTCACTCTTCCTCAAACAATGAAGACAAGTAAGACAGAGGATACAAGAGGAAGAAACAAGGCAGAAAACTTGAGGGGAGGAAGAAAGCACTTTTTTTAAAGGAAGATGGATGAAAAGAACACCATAATTCAGAAAAGGATGTGTCAGACATGAAGCAAATGTAATATTTAGTGGAAGAAGATGGTAAGAGAGGCAAGCTGCTGAGAAGGATCTGCAGCTTATTAAAAAGCAGGTCAGTGAGCCGTGTAGGTGTGTCACGTGGTTATGTAATATAAATGTGATGATGAGTGGAATAAAGCTGTTGTTCATGTATATATTGTGTACATGTAAAATAGCTATTGCCCTTTTAAAACTATCACGGTATAGCCCATTTAAAAATATACCTAGTCCATAATGCATTGCAATTTCTAAACTATTGTCAGCTGGGTGTGAGAAGTTGAAGTCTTAACATGATTTATGTTGAGATGTCATGTTGTTTTAAATAAAAGTTTCTTGTTAGTTTGAACTATTGGTGTATTGTGATTTTTACTGACTTGGCCCTGATAAGGGTGACCTTAACTGTATTAGTGTCATATACATTTGTACACAATTTTCTTAAAGTTATTTTGAAAGGGGCACAATGACTGGACTGGCAAAATAGCTAAAACAGATTTGTGAGACTGGAAGAAAAAAAAACAGACTGCCATTTAAATCAACACATTTCCATGTGTCATCTGTTTGTAATTTTTTATGGCTAATTTTCATAGGCCAGCAATCATAGATTTTTCAGATAAATACAAGTGACATAACACTGACTTCTATATAGATGCCCTACTGCTTGTTCATAAAAATAATATTTTTGTGGTATCAGTATTAGGACAATAATTTCAGTTATTATTCTTCTGTTAAATATAGGAGTCAAACATACTTGTAGCAAAGCTATATTATGGTATAATAACCAGAATGATTTTATCAGCTTGTTTCAAACAGCTGCTAAAACAATATGAACCAGACACCTAGATTGCTAATGCTTGATTTTTTTCACGACTTATAATATTTTCTTACATAGTGACTTTTCAGATGGAAAAAAATGCTTGCTTCAAGTCACTTTTACTTTCCCTTGCAAGTAGAAGACGTCTGTGACATGCAGAGTGCACAGTTTCTAGTATTGTTGATTGCTTCAAAACAAGATATAGCTATCAGTTTAGACACTTTTAAAATATGCTTACAATAAAACACGCTGTGTAATGATGTCAAAGGTCTGAAAGGTTAAAAGGGAATTGATTTTATAGGATCTGCAATGCAGGTGTCCTGTACATCAGATTTCAGAGTGCTTATCGAATAACAGTTGGGCACAAGATTATTTTTAAGCCATGGTTAGAAAGATCAATGAAGGTCTCATGAACATGAATATTAAAAGACTAAAGGCAATAAAATTACAAGTGTACGTACTACACAAAGCAGTTTTTTCCTGATACATACACAACTTTTTTTTCTCTGACAAACACTGATGAAGCAATATACATGTTAAGGTGCACGTAATTATTTCCTAATAAATAAATCTAGCAGAATTTTTCTTTTCTGTTTTTCCTACAATTCTGCTTCCAATTTTTTTCTTAGAAAAGTTAGAATTAAAAAGAGTAACCTTGTAGCTTAGCCAACTACATAATATTGTGAATTATTTTAATTGTGTTTTTTAAAGTCCTCTCAGAGTTATTATGCAAATGGGATATGTAGTGCCTTGACTCATATGTCATTTATCTTACTTTGGGTGAAGACAAGGCTATAATTCATAAGTGGCGAGGTTGCAAGTGGGTTGTGAAACTACATTCTCCTTGCAAATACTGATAAATGGCATAGTCAAAGCAAAAACTTACACAATGAAATATAAACTTTTAAAATTCACCAAGACTTGTAGTTTAACTTTCATTTCTTTGTTCAACAACTTCATTCTTATCTCGGTATGTATCATTCTGCAAAAGCTTATTAAGGAGATACTAAAGAACAGACAATGAAGTCTTGTATTCTCCATTCTAGTTTAAAATATTTACTAGAACAGCTTTGGTTATGAAATTTGTATAGATAACCATTTTATCAGGCAAATATAATTAATTTCTATTGGAAGTATGCATTAATTTTTCAGTTGAATATAGATAATAATTATATTTTCTGTATCTTATGTGAGGGTAATTTTATAACACTTAAAATATGCTTACAATAATTTTGAGCCATAAACAGTCCAGCCTCATTTTTCCTTTAAAAATGAAGGTACCCATGAGATTTCTTTAATTCTTATAATTTCTACTTTCTTGAAATTAAAATGGATTGTTGAATGGCTAAGTGGATAATGTTGTTACCTTCTGTAGGTTATTTTTCTGCTTCATTCCTCAGCTGGGATGACTTCTGTATGGAGTCTGCACTTCTCCTTCAATTTGCATATTTTTTATCAGCTGTCCCAATAATGGTCTGTAGCTGAAGAGGTGATTCTCCAAACTGCCAGTAACTTTCTTGCATAAGTGAATATATTCTTTGTATGCCCCCTATAGTGGGTTGCTGCCCCATACAATATCAATTTCTTCTCCTTTCACCAACCAAGTATTGTAAAAAGCAGTAGCATCCCTGCATCTCTGAACTTATTTAAGAAGGTAACTGGAAAATGACTGAATGAAATAAAAATAGTTTTAGAATGTTTAGATTTTTAGTGACGTAGGGTCCCAGCTGGACAAAATCCCTTGGACTGTAATACTGTTAAATGTTTCCCTAGATAGCTCTCAACCTCTTAGTACGAGAAATCTGGGCAAGACCTGCGAAAATGAAAGGACAAAGGCCCAAAATATGGACAGATTTTAAATAAGGCTCTTATAAATTTAAAAAAATTGCTAAAGTAACAGGGTTTGTCTTAACATACATTTTTTTCAAGGATTTGAAGTCTGTAACTCAAATGTAAGTCATTATTTTGAGACTTCAATCCTCAGATCATCCCAAAATTTGCCAGAAAATCATACATTGTATGAGGAAAGCACTAAAAATATGGGGCAAAAATGTGGACATTCTGCAAAAGTCTGGACAGTTGAGAGGTATGTAATTCCCTGACATTTTTGGCACTTACTGATGAGACATATACCATGTAGTTATTTAACAATCAGATAATTACTAAACAAGTGATATGCAGTTACAGGAGTGAATGATTAACCAGTACGGTTTAAAGATCAGTGCAGTGTGTGACATTATCATACCCTAAAGGTTAGCCAACCATACATAAAAGCAACCGTCTTCATAATCAGTAAGGGAAGGTTCTCAAATCTAAAAAAAAAATGGCTCAAAATACATGAAAAAAGATACTTAGAAGAGGACATGAATTCAAAAGGTGAAAAACGCGAACAGCTGTAGGGCAATAGTATAGTAATACAGATTTAATAGACCTCCAGATATGTAACTGATTCACTTTTGACATCTATAAGCAGACTATAACAAATTAAAAATAATCATGTTATATATTTACAACAAAATATATAATGTTTGTAAAACTATTGCTATACAAAGCAAATAAATAAGGACAGTACCATTCACATGAAAAATTGTGATACTTGATCAGAGAGTCCATTTCCCATGCTGTTCTTAGGAGCATTGTAATCAGTTTCATCATACATTATAAACTTGTCATAATGCATGTCTTGCATTGTACTACTTTTATTGAAGAGTTTGACAAATATCTAATGTTAATTTGAGATGCCATTGTATACAGAGAAGCACTGGCCCTTCTTTGTGCCAGTAGTCTTCTCTCATTCAACTTTCTCATCAAGCAGTATTTTAATAGTGACGACATAGTTACCAAAATGATGAAGCTTTGTTCAATGAGATGAACTTGTTTATATTTAGAGTACAGGTAACCCAAGTGATGTCAGTATTAACCACTTTTAATTTATATGGAATTTTAAGCAGCTAGCTTGTTTTGTTTTGACCTTATTGTCATCACAAAAGATTTGTTTGGTGTAAGAAAATTTATGCTGAAAAGTCTAGCATAAAGATAATATAGGAATGCTTTGCATGCCCAGCCTTTTTTGATGCTGTAGCAGTAGCTGTTATGATTGGTTAAAAATGGAGTGCATTTTAATGATGTCCTTCCATATCACTGTTGCAGTATTCTACAATAAATGGATCCCTGCCAAGGGTGGCCCAAAGTCCAGCCAGTGTACATCACACGCATGCTCCCTGTTCACTGTGTAAGTTATAAAGGTGATGTATGGATGTGCGTACCTCAGAACTTCTTTGCTGCTAGTCCAAACTATCGCTGATCATTAGTCTGAATGCTCTTTTGTTTGTGATGCTTATCAAGCCATTTTCAAATAAATTCATTGGGGTTTTCTTCTTCTTTTTGTTTGGCTTTTGAGGTTACATGTCATCTAAAAAGAGAAAATATCAGTTTAGAAGACAAATTCCTCATAAGGACTGTCATGCGCAGTGTCTGTTTTATTTGGGTGCATCTCACAACCTCACTAAATGCTCAATTTGTCACGTATTTTCCCTGAAACCCTTCATAATCATCTCTCCTCCTTGTCTATCCATATGAAGAACCAGTGTCTTAAGTTGTTGGTGCAGGGTGAGATGGTGGAATCATCCCTTCCCGAGGATCAGCTGTCTGCCAAGAAGAAGACCAAAAAAGTAGATCAGATTTGTCTGCTCCTATATCTCTCTTGAGGCAGGTGAAAGGCCAGAGGATCATCTGGTTGTTTTGTCAGGTTCTTTTGCTGTGACCGTGTTGGAGGCTGGCATGGATCCATCTTCTCACACATCCTTGGAGGCTCTACAGATGTCCATTGCAGATGTTGAGGGAAAGCCTTGGCTAATAATATCTGAGAAACTGAGAGGCATTCTTGATTGGGAAAAGATTCCCACTACATTGAGAGTCAGCAAGGGTTAGAACCTCCTAAAGTCTTTAAGGCTGACATTCCTCAAAAGAAAAAGCAGAAAACTAAACACATTTCCCTTGCTCGCAAAGATTCAGTGTGAATGGCAAGATTTTACACAGGGGTTGCTTAATGAATTCATGAGGGAGTTTCTGCTCAGGTTCTGTCTGACTGTCTTCTTCTCTCTATTCTAAGTCAGGTTAATTTGTCTCGTTGTCATTTCTGTCTCTTCCCAGTTATTTATTTATTTTATTTATTTTACATTTGTTAACCAGGGGTGTCTGACTGAGCCAAAAAGGCCCTTTTTCAGCAGAGGCCCGGGGAGAAAAGCTCCACAAAGAAAAATTACAGACACATTTAGTTATTTAGACATGATCAGTATATACACAAATTACAAGAGACATATTTATTTAAAGATCAGTTAGGATTTTTGGGTTCATTCTATTATCTGTCAGGGAAACTTCATGGTGTGGAATTCCCTTCCTTCTTTTCTGGGCATTCCTCAAACACTTTAGGAAGAGCTGCCATTTTTTCTGGATGTACTTCAGGGTCCTTTGTCTCAAGGCACCACCAAAGCAGTTTCTATTTCTCAAAGGGGGAAGGGGTTTATTCCAGAATGTTTTGGTTCCCAGGAAAGATTGGATGTCCATTCTGGACCTTTCTCGGTTCACCACCTTTCTGAAGATCCCCTCCTTTTGAATGCTGTCCCTTCAGACTTTGTTTACTTTTATTCTATGTCAGGCTTTCCTGGGCTGTCTGGGTCTCAGTGATGCCTATTTTCACATACCTATGCATCCCCATTTCAGGAAATATTTGTGTTTTTCTGTTTCTTACAGGTAACTGGATTAAAAATAACTGAGAACACACCACTGACCAGCCGCAAGTGAAGACAAGATGAAAGAGTAGGATACACACTAATAAATCCACAGTAACGTAAGAGGCAAAAATCCAAGCCCGTTTATTTCCACACAGTACACGTAAAACACTCCAAGCGTTTTTCGTCCCAGCAATGCCGGAACTTCTTCAGACAACAACTTCCTATCATACTAATACTTTTATCTAGTTACCAATTGCGTGTAATTGATTAATTAATAAGAAAGTAAATTACCACATTGATTTCTTACACTAGCAAAAATTAAAAACAGTGATATTCAACAAACTGTTTACACGTAAATTAAATTTAAACATTATTTTTGGTAACAACAGTTATAACACAAGTGAACTTAAGATAGCTAGTACTTATAATCCACCTCACAACAATACACTGAATATGGTTGAACAGCTGTGTATTAGTGAATTTAGAGACCTTGTTAAATACCCTCACAACAAGAATCTTAAAGTTAACATGTCAGATGAAGAACTTTGTTCTTTGAAAATTGTGCCGAAAGGCTTAAGACACTTTTCATATCCTACTGGCCTTGTGTACGGATCCGATTTCTTTAATGAACTGACCAACTTGTATAACAATCACGGTCTGGAAATATTGAAGTGTATGATTAAATATTACAATATTTCCCTTGATGATCTAAATAATGAAATTACTAATTTAGAAAATGAAATCAAATTTGATTCGGACTTTAGTAGATACAAATATGAATTCGAAAGAACTTTAAATAGTATCTCTCAACAAATGGTTAAACTAAAGGGTAACAAGTTGAAAAAACTTCAAAGGGACCTTAAAGCTTACAGAGATGGGGAAGCGTTCCCAAAACCACCCAATAACAACAACTTTTTACCAAAAAACAACGGGTTTAGTTACCAGAAAACTTCAAAAAAAAAAATAAAATAAAACTAGGCATGTTACATCTAGGAATGTAACTAATGCCTATGCAACAACCTCTGACAATATGAACATAGAAGATGAAATTTTTGAAGATGTAATTCATGAACCTGAAACAAGCCAACCTTTCCAGCAGGGTAACACCACCAGGCAAAATCAAGGTGGCCAAAAAAACTATCAGGGGGGGAGGGGGAACAACTGGATGAACAATCCCCCCCAAGGTCAGAAACGGAGATACAATACCAGGAGCAACAACCAACATCAGGATTAAAGTTGTATGAAATTATACCAAACATTAAAAAAGACTTTAAAATTTATAACTACACTGAGTGTCATATTGACCCCAGCCTGGTGGAACTTTTTGCTAAAGGAATGACTTTTGTACCTACAAAAAGATGTGACATCACCGAACTAATTATTGATTTCAAACTGTTTGCACGTAAATTAAACTTAAACATTATTTTTGGTAACAACAGTTATAATACAAGTGAACTTAAGATAGCTAGTACTTATAATCCACCTCACAACAATACACTGAATATGTTTGAACAGCTGTGTATTAGTGAATTTAGAGACCTTGTTAAATACCCTCACAACAAGAATCTTAAAGTTAACATGTCAGATGAAGAAACTTGTTCTTTGAATCTTATTAGACAATTACCTTTGAGATTAATGAAACCTGACAAAGGTGGGGGGTTAGCAGTTTTTTACAATAGTGACTATTCTAACATTATGCAATCAATTTTGGGAAGTGATACCTATGAAGAAACGAGCAGAAATGAACTTAACCAGGCATATAATAAAATCAAGATGTTCCTTAGTGATCTGTATACAGATGGTATTATAGATATTAATCAGTACACCTACATTACCATGATGGCACCCAGAATACCTAAGATTTTTGGCATACCAAAGTTACACAAAAGTGTGTTAAATCCACCCTTTAGAGCTCTGGTAGATGCAAGGCAGTCCATAACTTATCCAGCTGCAAAGTTGGTGGACTGCATTCTTAAAACGTATATGGGGCTAGAAACACAGATACTTAAGGACTCTTGGTCTTTCTTAGAATGTATTCAGAATGTACCATTTAACAAATCTGGGAATTTTCTGACCATTGACATCTGTGAACTATATTCCTGTATTCCACACATAACAGGAATTGAATGGGTAATTGATTTTATTAGAAGCAAAGGAGCACATGACAACGAATGCCTACTAGTAGAACAACTACTAGATATCATTTTAGCAAACAACTTCATTCACTTTGAGGGTTCGCTATTTAGACAAAAGATAGGGGTAGCCATGGGCTCCCCTATGGGCTCGAGTTTTGCAAACCTGGTTCTAGCCCACTGGGAAAATGAACACCTTTTTTAGTAGTGAATGGATGAATCAAATACTTTGCTACAAAAGGTTTTTGGATGATATATTCATTATCATCCAGGGGGATGAACTAGTTGCAAACCAACTAGTTGACTACCTTACCTCAACTACCCGTTTTTTAAGGTTCACAAAAAACTTCCAGCTAACTACAATCAATTTCTTAGATGTTTGTCTGACTAAAAACTTAGACAAGTATACGGCTAAAATTCATAGGAAAGAGACTCATTGCAATAGTTACTTACATTTTACAAGCATGCACCCCCACCACCAAAAGAAAGCAGTTGTCAAAGGACAACTAGTCAGGGCTGCAAGAATGGTAACATTAGATCAGGACTTTAACGAAGAATGTAACCTTCTTTATGCCATGTTTACAAACAGGGGGTATCCAGACTCATTTTTACAAGGAATATTCAAGGAAGTAACTGAAAAAAGAAGCAAGGGAATATATCTGCCAATTTTAAATTCCAAAACTAACTTAAACATTGCTTCAGAGAATAATACCAACCCTGAACAGATTTCTCTTACAGTTATGACTAATGTAGTACAAGAGTCTGTTGAATTGGATGTTAAAAACAAGGAAAATTTCACTACTGCATTTATATTCACCTACTGTATTGAAGCGTCTAACATAGGTAACATAGTGAGAAAGTACTGGCATTTTTTGTCATTAGACAAAGATCTAGCACACATTTTTAATTATGGCCCTATAATTACATATAGAAGAGGCCACAACCTAAAAAAGTTGTTAGAAATAAACCTCAAAATGAAAAAATATAAAAGAGGTACGACAAAGTGTGGAAATTGCAAATACTGCTCTTACATAGATACATCGGAAAGGTTTAACATTAGAGATGAAACTTTTCAGGTTAATACATCTTGTAACTGTAACTCTAAGGCAGTAGTCTATCTGGCCCAATGTACAAAATGCCCCTCATTTTATGTGGGCAAAACCGATAGACGACTTCGTGACAGGATTTACGAGCACTGTTATGCAATTTCGAAAAACAAGGACGACAATGCCCTAGCTAGGCATTGCACAAAATATCCAGAACACAAATTTAAATTTATGGTAATAAATCAAATTGTGCAAAACTACAATGAATTAGGGTTGGTCAATGATAATCTATTGAAATTGGACCTTGAGAGAAGTGAACTTAAATGGCAAATAAGATTAATGGCTTGTACTTATCCAGGCCTTAATGAATTTTGTTCCATATCATGTATCCTAAAAATCAAAAGTTTATTAAGATGAAGTTAAAACACTCAGGCTTGAATACACACTTTTTATATAGCTTGTATTTTTTAGTATATTTTAATACTTATAGTTTTTTACGTGATAGTTATTGTGGTTAATATGGAAATGCCCTTAAATTTTGGTTTCAAGAGTAACCTTATTGGTAAAATTAATATTTGTGTAACTAAAAATTTAATAAGATAGTTACAATATGAGTTTTTAAATAACAAAATCAACTAAACTTCCTAACTTCTAAATAAGTAAGGGTTAGGTCATGAATTAAATATCAATACATATATCATTTAAAAAAAAAAAAAATATCATTAAATTAATATTTCTTATATTTTTTATATAGATTAATTGGTTAATATAGTTACTTAATACTATTTTAAACTTTATTTAACATATTGAACATTCAAGTTAAACTTTGTAAGCAATTTAAACTGTGGGTACAGTTCGTAGTAAATTTTATAGCTAAATCTTATAGCTATTTGTGGGTGTGGAACACACTACAAACTTCATTAAATTTTCCACCTATTGTGTGTGTCCTTAGACTCTATCTTTGTTTATAGAAAACAAACGTATTTCATTTTGTTGTCTAGTACTACGTACCGAGTATTATCCACATACAATAATAAGATAAAATGTGTATCTAACACTATTATTAAATTTATCGAAGACAATTTCACATTGAGGTTAAAATTTGTAGTTGATTGATATTTGGTGAGGTGCTGCAGGAAATGGTTGTGGCATTTAACGATCCTTGCAGCCTCTTGCGGGTGCGGAGTATGCTGCAAACTTTAGCAACTTGCTTGCTTCTGCTGTATGTGTTCCTGTTAGGCTCCGTTTCTGTGAACGGAAGACAGATAGGGTTGTGGCATTTAATGATCCTTGCAGCTTTCTGCGGGTGCGGAGCATGCTGCAAACTTTAACAACTTGTTTGCTCCTGTCGTATGTGTTTCTGTTAGGCTCCGTCTCTGTAAACGGAAGACAGATAGGGTTTTTTTAGTACTTGATACTTGATCTAGTGATTTTATTACTGTCCGCTGACTTTTCTGTAAAATGTTGAATATCACTGTTTTTAATTTTTGCTAGTGTAAGAAATCAATGTGGTAATTTACTTTCTTATTAATTAATCAATTACACGCAATTGGTAACTAGATAAAAGTATTAGTATGATAGGAAGTTGTTGTCTGAAGAAGTTCCGGCATTGCTGGGACGAAAAACGCTTGGAGTGTTTTGCTTGGAGTGTTTTACGTGTACTGTGTGGAAATAAACGGGCTTGGATTTTTGCCTTTTACGTTACTGTGGATTTATTAGTGTGTATCCTGCACTTTCATCTTGTCTTCACTTGCGGCTGGTCAGTGGTGTGTTCTCAGTTTTTCTGTTTCTTCCTTACATTTTCAGTTTTCTGCTTTGTCCTTTGGCTTCTCTACTACCTCAAGGGTTTTCATCAAATGCCTTGCTCCACATAATTCTTCTGAAGCAACCCCATCAAATTCCCCTCTGCTCAATAATGACCCCAGCCTCTTCTTATTCAACATAAACTTCCAAAGCATCTGCAATAAAACTAAAGATCTCCATGCATGCCTAGAACAATACAGCCATGACATAATAGCAATGGAAACCTGGATGAAACCTGAAATAAGCGATAATGAAATACTCCTCCCATGGATATAATATAATCAGCTCTGATAGACAACACAAATGTGGGGGTGGCAGAGCAGTTATAGTCAAAAACTCCCTAGAAATAACTAAATACCCTCACTGACTCCCACCGTTCTAAACCATTGAAGTTCAAGCCACTTCATTAAAAATCAACAAGAACAAATCAATTTATATTATAAGACTCTAAATTCCCCCAGGTAACAATGCAGCCACACTCATTGTGTTGGATAAACAGTAAAATATACCAGGACCATAATAATGTGAGATACTAACTTTGACTGGAAACAAACTGACCTAATTTCTCCCAGCATAAACTTATTTGGCTTTTCAGAGTTGATAATTGATTGTCACAAATAAACCAGATGCCATAGCCTCCAGTGTTGCCCTGCCAGACATTATTAGCAACCACTCCCCAACTTACATAATAAGACAGAAATAAAATATTCCTTGACAAATAGTGTACAAACAAGTTCACAAAAAAATTATTCATAGAACAATTTAACTCAATCCTCTCTCAATACAACTGTAACATGTTAAAAACTCTACCCCTAGACAAAGTAGTCCCACATTTTAATGCAATATGTCTAAAACTACTCAATGAACAGGCAACCCTAAGGACCAAGTGAGTCAGGTAATACCCAAGCCTATGGGTAATACAGAAAACCAAAGGTATAATGACTGAGAGAGACCATGGATGGAAATAATGGTCCAAACCAAAAATCAAAGAGCCCTACAGGAAAATAGAACCCTATGAAACCTATCTAAGCTCCAAATAACCAACAACCATAAATGCTGTTTCACAAACCTCCAAAATGGACATCAAAACAACTCTGCTCTCTTCGGGTCATCTAGTAAAAAAAAACTGTTACACTCAAGATAAACTTCCACTCCTTCTACAACAATTACCAAGGGCTCAGACACCAATCCAACTCAGTTTAACCACTACTTCATTAACTGAATCCTAGCAATCACTTAACAAAGCTCCAGCCAACCATCCATTATCCCAGAATCCAATAATACTGCACAGTAATTTATGCCCACACCTGTCGCTACTGCAGCAATAAAAATTAAATGCTAAAATTAAAGCTGACACCCCTTGCAACCGATGACCTACCAACAAAATAAGAATTTCAGCTGCATCTATAGCATTCCCCATCTCCATGCTAATCAAAAGATCTTTGAATAAAAACTATATCCCAACAATCTGGAAAAAAATAATTTATATTCCCCCTGCATAAAGGCAGAAGCTTAATAGAACTGATTAATTACTGCCTTAGAGTGATCTTGTTGCCCCTATCTAGAATTCTGTAAAAATGTGTACACTCCTAAATAAATAAATTCCTATATGACCATAGCTTGCATTCTCCCACTCACCATGAATTTCAGACAAATCACAGCACCACAAACACCCTTGTCGGCTTTACTAATACCATTAATCAATAGAGAAACAAAGGGGACCTAGTGTCATCTATTTTTCTTGATCTGTCAAAAGCTTCTGGCATAGTATCACATCAGAAACTGTTATATGAAGTAGCATCTCTTCATCTAAACACATAACCTGGTATAGTTATATATCAAATACGCAACCGGCAGTTAAGTTATTGCAGGTCCTCTCATGTTTTCCTGTCAGTTACAGTTTGGGTTCTCCAAGATTCAAACATTAGGTCTCTCCTTTTTAACATATTTATCAACAGACTGTATACTGCTTCTCAGAAAGCAACCCTTATTCAAAATGCAAACAATGCAACACACATCTGCTCTGCACAATCACTACCTACCTTACAAGATGACAGACAACATGCTTTCCTATCCACAGGATTCTGGCTCAGTAATGCAAACCTAATGCTTAAACCCAAAAAGACAAAACTAATGCTATTTATCCACAAAAGTCCTAAAAAACAAAAACACGCATTCCACATCTTGTCACACAACAGCACAAAACAAAAATGAATGTGTACCACAGACAAAGTTATTTAAATGTGACCAACACCTGCTCCATGCCATCTAAAAGACTCACTGGAAACTAGGATCACTATAGATAACAAAACATTTTTTCACAGAGTCTATAAGAAAATCTATAGCCACTGCCTATCTACTTCCATCCCTTCTATATGCATCCCCCATCTTTATAAATCTCAGTCCCACTCTCAAAACTAAACTTGACATTTTACAATAAAATTGCCAAATATGCAACAAATACACCACTAAAAACTCACCAGTGCATAGTCTGTAGATATGTACACTGGCTAGAACTTCCATACTACCTTACATACTCACAACTCAAGATAGTCCACAACTTAATTCAGTTCCCTAAAAATGCCTGTCATTGAAAAATATGCTCCAGCAATACTCCAGTTCTAGACTAATATGGTCAAGTAACAAATCTCTCATGTCCATGTCGAAAACAAGCAACTCATCTGGGGATTTTCTACAATCCCACCAAGTCACTAAAAATTGGAACTCTATTTTAGTGCATATAAAGCAGACAAACAAGGCACATATTATCAAGTTGCCAATAAAACAATGTTTGTTTGTGTCTTTCAGCTTTTCCCGGTTAGGGGTTGCCACAGCGGAACTCCGGTCCGCTAATGATTGGCAGTACAACCTTCAGCAAAGGAACGCCCATTCATGCATGTCGCCACACAGAAGACGCTCTAACTGAGAATCGAACGGGCAACGTCTAACTGTGAGGCGACAATGCTACCGCAGCACCACTAAAACAATATCCAAGCAAAAATTGACTCTGCTACTGCTCATCTCCCAGTTAGAATATCTATATTTGTCCATTATATTTTTTATGGTGTGACTGAATTGAAATGAACTTCTGACAATTGTGTTTTATAGTTTTATTGGAAAAAGGATATATTTTAGTAGTCAACTCTGTCAACTCCTTTTATTTCTTCTCTAAATACTTGTTTTTCTCCCCTTCCTCCTTTTTTCTCCATCAGGCAAGTGCAATAGCAATTAATCATAAGGAATAACATTGTTTACATAAATTATATCAATCTTAGGTTCTAAGTGACACATCTCAATCTCTTCTTCTCACTTATTAGATCAACCGCTATCTCACTGTCTCCGCTCTAACACAGTTTCATCACTCTCTTTCCTCATCTATCCAAAAGGAATATTTCTTAAAACAGTTTAATTAGCCCCAACCATTCTCACTTTCACAATAACTTTGCTTCTCAACCTTACATGTAATGATACTTTCATAGCTGCTCTAATTCTACTAATATATCATACTGTGTTTGATTTTCAATCACATTCCCCTTTCTAATATTTCCATAGTTAAGCTCCCTCTTCTTTTCATTGTTTTAATTGGTAGAAATCACAGGTAATATTACAGTAAATTTTGCAATGAAGGTTCACCATTGTATAGAGATATGCAAACTATGAACATGCTCTGTTTCTAAATGATTATGTAAGCTATGATAAAGCTTTTTCTCTCATGAAAGTAAACATACCTATATTTTGTATTACTTCTGATATCATGTAACTGTATTTTATGTATATGTCAAAAATGTGTTAAATATACAGCTTTTCTCCCTGGACTTTATTAGAGTCTGATTTTACCAGTAAACAAGGATAGATAAATAAATAGATAGATAAAGCATTATAAATTCCAGACTGCACCAACACCATTACTGTCCAAATCAGCTTAAACCCTATCTTATCTATGACATTTGTAAACTCTAACCTCTTTTTTAGTTATCTTTTTTATTATTTTTCCATTATTTTCTAAGAGTTGGCAGAATTGACTACTAAAATATATCCTTTTACCATAAAAAATAATAATAAAATAATAAATAAACAAAACTCCAAGTGCAACTGAAAGGGGTAAAACTAAATAAGTTTTAGAGACAATTCAGGCATTATAATATTTTTTTTTTCATTGAACTCTTTTCTAAGTATTCCAAATAAAGAAGTAATATTAAAGAGATGCAAGCTCCTAGTGTGGTGTCTATCCAGTGAAATGATACATGAGGAATTGTACGTGAAATATTTTTAACAAATCTTTGAATAGACATAAGTTGTGTTGCTTAAGTTTACCTTGAATACTTCAAGAAGTATTCAAGGGCATATCTGAAATAGTCTAAAAATCAACGTATACATTTTTTAATCTTTTTTAATATTTTGCTAGAAATAGATATACTTTAAAAAATGGTCACCTAAGAATATCAAAGAACTGTTAATTCCATAACATCCTTCAGTAATTGGACTTAACATCTCCCAGGGTACCCTTGGTACTCCCCTCCTGTAATGAATTTCTTTGAAATCTTATTAAATTTATTATGCCAGGTATATATTGGAGGAATTAATAATCTTTAATATAAAATTAACAAAGAAAGTACACCTTTAGATTCCAAAAATTGATTTTTCTCCCCTTTCCCCTTTGTTTTCATTATTTACTGTTTGCTCTTGACAATTTATCCAAAAGTGTCACCTTTCTTTACAAAATCTGCAATCAGATACATACTTTCTTGCTTCTTGTCTTTTCTCCATATACTGATTGCATTGTACCTTGTCACAATTATTAATAAAACAGAAAATTCCTCATAAAAGAAAAATAATATAGGGTGGCCAGCATATTTTAATGCCTTTCCATGACCAAACACAAAAATAATACTTGGCAAGTGTTTCACTGTGTTTTTTCACATTGCAAAACAGGTTTCAACCTCAACCCTCCATTCGATAAGTTCCCTCATCTTTGACTTTCACAGTATAATCACCAGTTTTACATAGACACAGTATGCATTTCTTAACATTGTCTTCTTCCAGTTTATAAGTTCTAAACTGCAAAATAAAATTGCTGTTCTCTTTTATGCTTGCTGTTACCACTGCATATAATTTAGTTACTGCATTATTTGTTGCCACAAAACAAGATACATTCTCAGTTTTATGCTGCTCTGCTCTTTTGCTTTCTGTCACTGCTGCATTTGTTTTAACTGCTGCATTTTCTGATGCCATATTACCTATTTCCTTTTCCACATAACTTTTTTTGGAAGTGCTAAGGGTGTTAATCTCCAATCTCACCCTATGAAACAGCACAACTGTCACCTGGATCATCCCGTTCCATTATTTTTTAACAGAATATCATCTGCTGACACCAGTTCTATTATCTGTATCACTTCAACAGACTTGTTTACATTCTTCTTCATCGAGACAGATACATGCCGCTCATTTGTAACATCTACCACACAGGAGTTTTTTTTACATTCTAAAGCTCCCTGTTTTACAAAATTTTCTCCAAATTCTCAATTGCTACCTCTAAACTCTCCATAGCTTTTGTCTTCTCCTCCATGTTGCTGCTATGCTTAGGCTTCTCCCTTGCTGCTGTAGGACTCCTTCAGCACCATACGAGTAGAGGTCCTTTATTTATATACACAATAACTCTTATTTACAAAATATTTACATATTTATAAGTGTACAAAGAAATGTACAAAGATATATATATATGTGTGTGTGTGTGTGTGTGTGTGTGTGTGTGTGTGTGTGTGTGTGTGTGTGTGTATCTGTTTACATATTCATACTAAATTTTCATCCCTGTTAGAACCATACTTCTTTTTCCCTAACCACCATCTGATTTTATCTAATATTGTTGCTAAAATCCATTTACCATTAAACATAATTTAATTTATTCTTTCATTCCATATAATCCATATAACATAAAGTAACTTTTTATCTGTTATTTTAACACATTCTTTTCTTCTATTCTTATAACATCCATATTAAATCATATCCATATTTATTTTGACTTGTTTTATATCTTTAAAAAAATCTTTACATAGTTTTCCCCATACCTTTTTTTCTCTTTTACATTTCAGAAATGCATGTTCCATTGTTTATTCTTCATGACAACATAAACATATTTATTTTTATTTGACATATTTCCTATTACTAGCAATTTATCTATTACAAATCTCCACAAAAAGTATTGATAAGAAAATGAAAAATGGAAGTGTGTGGTAAGGATTCAAAGTAAAGAAGGCAAAGAAAATCTTGATATTCTACTTTCTGATTATACCATTAGTTTTTTATTTTTATAGCTTTAATTTTTTCATCTGTTAGATTTTCACATGGTTTTACATAGAAATAGTTTATCATTACATTCTTATACCATACTTTTCTTTTTCTAAATCATCAATTTTTAATTAAGTGCTAATTCAAAATCTGCGGTATGCGAGATTTTGAATTTCATGCTTCTGAGTTTTCATTCTTTTCAACATGCCACTTTATGGGGTGGAAATACTGAATTTTGATATTTCAGTATTTTGAGCTTCTAAAGTGAATCCATATATATGTGTATGTATGTATATATATATATATATATATATATATATATATATCCAGTTGCTTAAATTTTTATACATTTCATATGCTATTCCATTTGGGCCTGCAGCTGAATCTGTATTTACTTATCCTAATACTTTATCTAGCTCATTTAAATAAATCTCTTTTTTCAACTCTCTATTCTCTTTTTCTTTTAAGTTTTTTTGTTTACTTTCCATGTTCTTCACTACCTCCTTTTTTTCCTTTAAGTATTTCTTGTACAAATTGTACTATACTATTCATAGTCATTTACAGTGCACCAGGATCCAGTCAGTTACAGTTCTCTTCCCCAAGTCTCACTGAAAAAATTTGCTACAATCAAAATAACCCTATCTCTATCAGCGAACAAGCTGACTATGAACTCCATGATAAACACAAGTGCATGTTAATGATTTTGACTGTGTGTTGACTGCTTGAATTGATTGTTTGCTGGCTATTATAGATTGTACCTAACTAGAATATCCCTTATCTAGCTTTTCTGCCCCAAGTCCTACTAAAAAGACTTGCTACAATCAAAATAACCCTATCTCTATTAGCAAACAAGCACGGAAGGCTAAGTCTGCCTGCACCACACACTCCTTAAACAAATTAAGGTTAATATCAGCAGTTACCCTCCTGTGTGCTATATTACTGACTAACTGGGTCCAACACACTGGAAAAACAAATGCAACTTACAGCTAGGGACTGGCTAAATAATTGGATATTCATTCTCTAAATTTAAAACCCTCTCTAGCATACTCTAGCATAGTGGAATTTAGCCACAAATAGAGCTTGGCTTACCTTGATAAGGAAGAGTACGATATTTTATGTTTAAAAGGGCTCGGCATACTTTTTAACTGTAAAGTGTGATGCACTACTACTCTTTCAAAGATTAGAACTGTGTGCAGTTTAAACTGAAGTGGCATACACAATAAGAAGGTTACCTACTGTGTGAAGTTTAAAATTAAGTGGCATACACCATAGGAAAGTTACCATAAGAAAGTTACCTACCTGGAAAAATCTAACCTTTGCAACAGTGTTAGCCCCGCTCCACTCGCCCTCGCTTCATGAGGGCTTGTTCCACACCTCTCCCTGCTCCAATTCTCACCCACCCCCAGTATAGCTAAATTTATTATACCTTACCCCTCCCTCTTTCCCTCAACCCAATCACACCCTCCGTATTACTGACTCCACCTTTCTGCTAAACAACCCATCCCTCTCTTACCATACTTCATTCCTATACTTTACAGTTTCTTCCTCTGCTCCTATGCTAATAGTATAGCCCATAACCACTTATTTGCTATTACATTTAACACTTTGTTTTGTCACTTTCTTAACTATAACAATGATAACATCCAAATCATTCTCACCCCTCTACTTACTAATAATGCTCTACTTACCTTACCACCTCACAACATATGAACACAAACTCTGTTCAGATCTCAAATGTCCTAACTCCCAAACCTCTACCACTCTTGCTCTTAAGAAGCTAGATAATTTTAATAACATACTCTCATCTATAGCCACCCCCCAAATACCATAACCCTCTCTGACCTAGTTACACTAGCCAAAAATTCAGGCAATATCCTAAGCTTATTAATAAAATCATGAAACTTATAACTCAACTGAAATACAACCTCACTAAAGATGGTGACATCCACCCTAACCCTGCCCCATCCATACTTGATAATACTCACCTAAACCCTAACAATGCCACACCTTCTGACACTAGCTCTATGGTAAACAATCCTGCCTACTATTCTCTGTTAAATAAACATCCCAACTCTTTCCTAGTCTGCCATCTTAACATCAGAAGCCTAAATAATAAAATCCACTACCTCCATGTCCTGCTAGCTGTCCACTCCCCAGATATTCTCTGTCTTATTGAAACCTGGTTAAAACCAGCAGCTAAAGACACTGAAGTAACTCCTCCAGGATATGAAATCCTTAGGTTAGACAGGAAATCCAAGAAAGGTGATGGGGTAGCTGTATTATTTAAGTCCAACCTCACAGTCACTATTGACACCCAACAGCCTCCTCAGGTAAATAACACTGAAATTCTCATCACCAAACTGCAAATAAACAAAAATAAATGTAGATATATTGTCAACACCTATATTCCCCCTGGAAAGAATCTCAGCACCCTGGAACATATTTTACACAGTCTAGCCTGCAATTACCCCAATAAACTATTGTCTTAGGTGACTTTAACATTGACTGGAACACCTGTTCCTCTGTAGCCCCCAGCAAACACATAAACCTCCATGGGTTTACTCAGACCATATTTTCCCCCACTAGGTATAGCAAAAATAAAGGCAAAAGTAGTATCCTAGATTGGATCCTGATCAATGGTGACCCACAGATGCACCACTCAGGCACACTACCTTATGACCTAAGTGATCATTGCCTCACCTATATCATTAAATACAAAGCTGAGAACGCCCATCCCATATTCACACCTATAAGGTGACATGTAACAAAAAATACTTTAATCTAGACAACTTCCTACAGGATCTCAAGGCTTACAACTGGTCTGAACTTAAAGGACTCCAACTAGATGAGGCTGTGGCCTTCTTTAATACTACATTCCTCAATAATCCTAACTGCCATGCCCCTATTCGCACCATCCATGCCAAAACTAGAACTGCTCCATGGCTAACTAGACATACAAAAACAAAATATCTCATAGGATCAAGGCATGGTCTACTTGGCATACTTCTAGAGACCCAATAGACCTCATCAGATACCGTCAAATAAGGAATGACACTAAAAAATCCATCATATCAGATAAAAAATACTACTATACTGACCTACAACAAAAGCATCAAAACAAATCCCAAAAGTTCTGGGCTTGAATAAATAACCTCCTCTTCCCAGGCCATACCACCACTCCCACCCCATCAGTAGCCAACAACAAAACACCAGTACCTATTGCTAACATATTCAATAGCCTCTTTACAGAAACTATCCAGACACTAGCCAACCAACTCACTTCTACCAAGCCTAACCCCCCTCACCCTGCCCCTCCCTGCTGTTTCCTCAAATAACAATACCAACAGCTCAGATCTTCCCACAACTCATTTCTCTTTTAACTTCCAACCTATCCCTACTACCGTCATCCGAGCCCTTCTCAAAAAACTTAAACCCACTTCTCTAGCAGCCGACAACCTCCCAGATGAGTACCTGCAATTAGATGCAGTGGCCATCGCTCTCCCAGTCTCTGTCCTCATTAATAGATCCACCTCTAAGGCAGCCATTTCATCAATATGGAAAACATCACATGTAATACCCCTACATAAAGGAGTTAGTTCCACAGAATTGTCCAGCTTTAGGCCCATAGCCATACTTTCACCTCTAGCAAAATTATTAGAAAAGTCTGTCCACATATAACTAATGCACTACATTAACCATAATAAACTTCTCACAGACTTCCAGCATGGTTTCAGAACACACCATAGTACCTCATCTGCACTCTTATTTTTCACCAATGTTATCAATCTTAATTGAAACAGCAACAAACTATCATCTGCACTCTTTCTGGACCTCTCTTAAGGCCTTTTATATGGTCAACTTTCAGCTTCTGCTCAGTATGCTGAAAGCTGTCTTCCTGGACCATCACTCACTACAATGGTTTCAGTCCCATCTAAGTGGTAGACATAAGGCTGTCTTATGGTAGGACAAGTTGTCATCCCATCTCCTGTTCACCCTAGGAATCCCTCAGGGCTCTATACTAGGTCCCCTCCTCTTCTCTATCTTTATATATGACCTTCACACCACCATTCCAAATGCACACTGTATCCAATATGCTGACAATTCTACCATGATTTGCTCTTCTACTTCACAAACAACTCTGCTATCCTTAACCCAGAATACCTTTAACAATATTGAAAACTGGCTAACTAATCGGCAACTTCTCCTGAATCCCAACAAAACCAAGCTGCTGCTTTTCTCATTTACCCCTCGATCCACTCATCCATTCTTCACTATTAAGTCTAACAATGGCACAATCATATCCCCAGACAACCAAACTAAGCTCTTAGGAGTAATAATAGATACTAACCTCAAATTTATTTATTGACATTTGTTGACCGGGAAAGTCCACTTGGCCACTGACTCATTTTCAGTGGAGGCCCGGGGAGAAAGCTCCACGGTAGTACATTCAAAAAACATTAAGACATTTTGAGTTTTAAAAACACATTTGCACATTATATACCATAATGGTAGAACATTCAATATAAATACCATACACAATTCACATTATATACTATAATGGTTGTACATTCAGTATAGTACATTAAGAGAACACATTGATAGTTCCATCTTCAGATAAAAATTCACAGAAGGTTTCAAGCAAGGGAGAGAGTTAAGCCCATGAGTAAGAGGGCCGATGTGATAGTGGGGTAAGTGGTGAGTGTCACATAGGATAGCATAGCAAGAGGTAAGGGGAAGGAAGGAAAAGTCAGGCAGTAAAGGGCAGCAAGAAGTAGGGAGGAGAAGAAAAAAGTCAGGCAGTAAGGGCAGCAATATATATAGAGGCTAGTTGAGATTGCCCTATAGGATGGTTTAACATGAGGTGGGGAGAATATGGAGGTTTAGTTATTGTGCAGTGACACCATAAGTTATTTTGGTAGTGTAGGTTGATTGATGATTTAAAGTTTAGAAGATTCCATTAGAGTTATATGGGAGGGTTATTTGTTCTAAAGTTTTGCTATATTATAGGAGTATAGACTTTCTCCAGCTCTTTTGTTTGGTTTTATGACCTTTATTAGTTGTTTCTGAGAGGATCTAAGTGACTGAGCAGGGTTGTAAGTTTGTACGACTGAGTGAAACGCTAGGCAGAGGTGGGGTTTGAACATTAATTTATGTGCTAGTGTTAGCTGAATATAAGAAAGATGGCTTGAGAATTCGAGCCAGTTGAGTTCTGCAATTGCTTCTCAGTGGTGTGTGCGGTTGGGTTTTCCTGAGGCAAATTTAGCTAATTTATAATAGCAGGATTGCAGTTTATTCCTAAGGGACGAAAGTAGATTGGTGAAGATAGCACTTCCATATAGAAGGGAAGGGAGGAGTAGAGTACTTGCTAGTTTAGCTTTAGTTTGCTTGTTGAGGTATAATTTATGCTTATACAGTTTGCCTAATTTGAAGTGTACCTTTTTTGTTGTGTAATGAATATGTGGTTCAAAGGTAAGTTTGTCATCTATTGTTATACCTAATAGTTTGGTAGTTTTAGTTATTTCTATTTCAATTCCATCTTTAGAAAAAATCTTAAAGTCTGTGTTAGGTGGTTTTGAAGTGAATAGGAATAGTTTTGTTTTTCTGGCATTTAGTTGTAGCTGAGAATTATTTAGCCAGGTTTCTATTGAAGTAAAAGCTTTATGGGTTATATTGAGAAGGTCAGAGAAGTTATTGGCAGAAGAAATAATTGTTGAATCATCGGGTCTATATTAGAATCATGAAAGCTGACTTTTGCGAATACAAGTTCATCGACATTTAAGTCCAAAAACAGCGAAGTACAAAAAAAGCAAAAATGAGAACGCCGAACGTATTCCTGGAAGCAACAGCACCATACAGGTAAGGTAAACCTAAGTGGACAAACCTAATGTAAAACACTTTTTCAAACATTTTTGCAGGGGGCCAAGCCCCATTGCACCCCCCACACCCGCCTACTTAAATATACCAAATCCGAGACTGCACTACAGTGGAGAAAAGGATTTATTTCCTCATCCCCACGATCACCCTGCTCACCAAGAAAACACATTCGGCATTCTGAAATTCACTTTTTTTGTACTTTGCTGTTTTAGTACATCGACATTTATGTGTCAATTAACTTGTATTCATGAAAGTCAGCTTTCGCGATTCTAATATAGACCCGAATCATCAGAGTATTAGATCAAGTTACCTAGTTGAGAGACTTTGTGAAGGTCATTGATGAATATATTGAAAGGTAGTGGCCCTAGAATGGAACCCTGAGGGACTCCTATGTTGTTTTTTTGATAGGTAGATTGCACATTTTGCCATTTTACTGACTGCTCCCTGTTATTGAGGTAGGAGGTGAACCATTTGACAGAATTGGGGGAACTTCCTAGTTTTGATATTTGGTACATTATGTTGTTGTGTGATACTGTGTCAAAAGCTTTTGACAGGTCTAGTAGAATTACTGAGGTATATAGACCAGTGTCAAGGGCTTTGATGACAGTATCAGTGAAAGAGAGCAGGGCTGTAATTCTGCTATGTGTTGGGTGGAAGCTATGTTGTGTGGGAGAGAGAAGCTCATTGTGTAGGAGGTGTTTAAGTAATTATGTACACATTTTTTTAATATTTTTGATAGTGGCGAAAGTATTAAGATTGGGTGGTAGTTTATCAGGTCATGGGAGGTTCCATCTTTATGTAGTGGGGTAATGATAGATTTTTTCCATAAGCTTGGGACATAGCATTCTGAAAGAGATCGATTTATTAGTATACTGACTGGGTATGCAATTGCACTTGATGCTAGTTTTAACTATTCGGGGGGGGGGGGGTCCACAGAGAGAGAACAGGGTTTATGTTTATTGAGATGTTTGCATATTTGTGAGAGAGGAATGGGTTGGATGGAGAATTAAGGTGTTGTTGGATTATTAATGTAGGTGTCTAGTGTATGGGAAGTTTTATTATTATGTGAGGAGTCTGTTGTAGGGTCTTTGATTAGGTTATGAATAGTAGTAATGAAATGGGTGTTAAAGTCATGAGAGATTTGCTGTGGGCTTTTGTCAGGTGTTGGGGATGGGTTTTGTGGTGTGCCAGGATTAAGTAACGTGGAAACTGATTTCAAAAACTTATTAGGGTTGTTGTTTGCGGTGGATAGCTGCGAGGAAAAGTAGCTTTTCTTATCTTGTATGACTAGTTTTTTGCAATTTTTTTCGGAGTTGCTTATAGGCAAATTCGGTTTGTTTAGTTTTACATTTTTGCCACTGTTTCCATGCTTTATCTCTATGGAGGAGGTTTTGTTTTGTTGATTTAGTTAGCCAAGGGACGTGGTTATCTTTGGTACATTTGGTTCGAGTAGGGACTAAGCTATTTAGTGTGTACAGAAAGAGTTTGTTGAAATAGTTAATGGCATCATCTAGGGGGAGCAATTTTAGTGGGAGCCAATTTGGGGATTTTAGGATACTTACAAATTTATCTGGGTCAAAGTGGGAGAGACTTCTGGATGTTTTGCAGGTATGCATTTTTGATATTTGGGGGTGGGTCCTATAGGTGAATGCTGGGAAGTGGTCACTTAGTAGATCAGGTAAGGTACCTGAGTTGGAATAATTTTGTAGGTGAGATACTAATATCCAGTATAGGGTGGATTCTGATCTAGTGGATAGGTCGTGGGTAGGAGTTGTAATGAGCTGTGTGAAGCTATGCAGTTTTATGCTATTGACTGGAGAATAGGTTGTTAGGTTTAGCCAATTAATGTTTGTATCTCCTAGAATTATAGTTTCCTGTGAGATGTTTTGGTTTGCCCATGATAAAAAGTCCTCAAGGAGGGGGATATTTTGCCTTGTTGGGATGTAGATTACTGCTATAATTATATGTTTGTTATTACTGATTTGAAGTGAAGTAAGTAAGATTTCTAGATTGCCAAAAATAGGGGGTTATTTGGGATAGATTGTTATGTTAAGGCTATGATCGTAGATTAGTGCTATGCCACCATCTTTTTTGTGGTGTCTATCAGCATGAAGTATGTTGTACTCCAGAGAAAGAATTTCAGTATCTGCAGTATGAGGTTTTAGCCACATTTCTGTCACTGCTACAATATTTGGGGTGTAAGTGGATAGCCATGCATGGAACTCAGTAATTTTGTTACATATGCTACGTGTGTTTATTGCTAACAGTTGAAGCTGTAGGCTTTTTGGGGTGGTTGAAGATGTAGGGCCGGGGTTAGGGTGGATGTCCCCACATTGTGTGAGAGAGAAGAGGAGGTGAATAACAGCATTGGTGTCATTTTTATCTGATAGTGGTTTAGGAAGATTAGTGTTGTTTCATTTGAGTTTGGATTGGGCATAGAAATGTTTTGCTTTGTGTAGGGTATATGCGTTGTGCAGGAATAAGGAGGGTGAGATGTTTGAATAGCTATTTCTGTTAAGAGACAGTGGAAGGGTTTGTGTACTAGATCTTGGAGTTAGTGATGGTAAGGTGGAATATGTAGCGGTAGTTAGGGTTAATAAAGTTAGAGATGTAAGGAGGGTAGGAATAAGAATGATGTATGTTGTGAGACTATGTGAGTCTATGCAGCAGAGCATTTTCTAGGGGCAGCAGGTGTAAATTAAGTGTGATTGGAAAATAGGGGTGGAGCTGTGGTGTGTGAGCTGATTGGTTGGGTGTATAAATGTAATGACACATGGGGTGGGTGAGAATGGGGATAGGGTAGGGGAGTGGAGTGAGCCCAAAAGGCGAATGGAGCGGGCAGGCACAGATCCTGTGATTCCAGGACCAGAAAAAAACAATGTCCACAAGTGTTACAGGTATGACAAGGCTTAGAAGGGCTAAAGACCTTTGCTTTATACAGTTTGAAATATATATTAACAGGCAGCAAAGATAGAATGTAGTAGTAGCAAGTGTTTGGGTACTTGTAGACTTACTTTTCCCAGAAACTCTTAACTAGCAAAGCAGTGTCTGTTAACAAGGGTTTCTGGGCTTGATATAGAGTGTTTGTAGCTATCAGGTAAGGGAATTAGCTGCAGGAGGGCTATAACAGATAGACAAAACCTAAGCATGGAAGTAGGGTATGAGACCTGTCTAACCAGAAATTAGAGTATGGGACCTGCCTAACCAGCCAATAACAAAGGCTACAGCCTAATGAAAAGTAATTCAGAGATGTGGAGCAGCTAGGCTAAGGGAGGTAAATTAGGGTAACAGAAGGACTAGAAATTTGATGCGCATATTTATCACACTATTAAGTCTATTAACAAAAAAATTAGGAACCCTCTACAAGGTCAAACTTTTCCTCACCCCTTTTGCTAGGGTTGCTATTGCTTGAACCCATCTTCTCTCCACTCTCCTCTATGCTGCACCAGTATTTACACACCTCTCTAAAGCTAACCTCAGCAAACTATCTTCCTGTTACTACCATATAGCTAGATTCACCAAAGGTATGGCATACAGGACTCACCATTGCAACAACCAAACTCAACTTGATTGGCTGGAATTTCCTTTCTTTTAAAGCTCAACCAGCTTACAGTAGCACACAAAGTCCTCAACCATCCTGACAATACCCTAACCTTCAAGAGCATTACCAGTCCATATAATGCTATTAGGCCACTTCATTCATCCAACAAACTATTAGTCCTAACCCTAAAATCCAACAATACAGCAGGTGATTCCCTGTTTGCTAACTCTGTAAAATTTGGAACCTTCTTCCTGCAACTCTTACCCAAGAAACATATCTTCCCATATTTAAAAAAGGCCTCAAAATATACTTTAAAACTAACTGGCTCTGCCCCTGCCTAAACTGTGACTAACCCAATCCAACAACTTGGTGTTTCTCTACCTATCAGGCTATCAGCAAGCAGATATTCCACTCATCTGTTGTGACATGTCATAATGTACAGCTATGCCTGCTGAATTTATCCTTTCTGTATACTGTAGCATTTTCCTACTGCGCTCTAAATTTGTGAAAAGATCTATGTCATATTTTTTCTTGCTCTGTTAACCTTTAGCATATGTCTGTGTATTCCTACTGTGTTAAACCTTCTGAAATGTTGTATTTAAATCCTTTGCTCTCATTGAATATTATTGTACTATTATTATTATTATTATTATTTTTGTGGAGCTTTTCTCCCCAGGTCTCCGATGAAAATGGACATGTATCCAGTCGGACTATCCTGGTCAAAAATGTAAAATAAAAAATAAATAAATAAATTTCCTGAGTTCTTTCTATTTCTCCTTTTATATTTTTATTACTGTTATTATACTGTCTTTCTTTACTAATCTTCTTAAGTAACTCAATAATTCCTCTCTTTTTACTTGTAAAAATATCATTGCTTCTTGAATTTTTTCTTGATTTCTTTTATATAATTCTTTATCTTTGACAAAACACTTTCTATCATTATGTTCTAAATCTTCCAATACATTGTTATATGCTCTTTTATATTTTCTTTCTCTACATTTCTCACATCATATTGCCACTATAAAAAACATTTTTTATATTTTCCTTAAATATCATCCACCATTCAGACCAGTTTTTATAAAATGTTCTCATAGTAATATGATCATTCCATAACTGTATTACTAATCTTTTTCCTTCTTCATTTATCTTTTTATTCCTTTGCCTATTTTATATATTCCTTGTTTTCCTTTATCTATATCCATATTGCAAAATTATCAGAAAACCCTGTTTCAACTATCAATCCTTCCCAAAAATTAAACCACCTGATACCATAAAAATAATCTATTTCCATTCTATGCATAACCCTTTTGTAATACCATGATTTTTTTTCCCAGAGTTTTAACTTACCACATATTATAACTTCTAACATTTTTCTTACATACTTTCCTTGTTTATGCTTGCCTCTTAAAGTCATCTTTTATTATAATATTTGTATTTATCACTACATAATCTGAAATTTGATGAAATAAGCATTCTCTTTCTTTACAATTAGTATAAGCATATCATATTATAATTCTATATACTTCTTTCCATTTTAAATCTACAATGATAATCTTCACATTTTTTGTTAGTTGCATCTGATATCTTTTCTGTATTTCTACACAAAATGGCTATACCAAAACATCTCTCATTTCCCTAATTCCATATTCTTTCCTCCGCATAGTTTCTCTATTTGCAACCTTTGTACATTTGTTAAAAAATCTTCTGTCTTCTAATTTAATTACATCTACATCACATATTACTCTTATTATTCTTATCATATTCTTAATACTATTCATATTTACAGAAAGCACTCTAAAATTTTCATTTTCCATAGATTCATGGTTTTATAAGTTCATAGGAAATTACTACGATAGTTTTGTTAATAGAACATTCTAAGCCTAATCAATTTTCTTCCTAAAGGTAAGCATCAAACACTGTACCTTGTGTCTGTGAGTCAAACACCTTAACCACAATACCAAGCCCCAATTTTTAGCTGTATTTATTCTTTTTCATTCATGTCTTTTCTTTTTTTATTTTGTACTTATCCCTTTATTTTTTCTATTTTTTTTTATCCTCTTTTACCCATAGAATTTTTTTTCCCTTTTACTACCTCCCAGTTTGCCATCTTCATCACTTATTTCAGAACCTTCTTATTTGTCCTCAATTATTTTTCTCATCTAATTTTTCTTCTATTTCTGCATAATTTAATTAAGCAGCAAGTATAATCATGTCAACTATTCACATAGTTCAAAACAACCAATTAAAATCACGATTACTTCCAATCAGAACATTTAATTCACAAAAAGCTATAGAAAATCACAGGACTTTAAAAAAATCAGTGTATTATACTTGCTGTTCAATTAAATTGCTGTTCTGATGAAGCACTTTTATAGTAAAGCATGAAAGTGGTTACCACATTTTAAATTAATAAATCCTAGTTCTTTAGCTTTGCTCCAGTTCTTGATTATTAACTTTTATGTGCCATGCTTAGTGGAATTTTTCCTATAAGATTTGTTAGAGTCATATATTTTTTTACTGTTAGAGGTGCTCTTGTAAATGTGAGAATCTCCAGAAATGAGAAGAAATATGCTATGATAACCTTTCAACAATTTTGAGGTGATGGTAGCACTTTTGCAGAAATAAGTTTTGACTAGAATCAATGAACGTATCTGTTTAACTGACCATAATTTGAATGAACTAAGACTTTTCTTGCATATGATAAGGACACATGCTTATTGGCAGAACATGGGAATTTAGGAAAGAAATAATAATCCTGTGTGTCAGTATTGAAAGGGGGGCATTTGGATTAAGTACCTGGAAATGATAGTAAGACAGAAAATGAGAGGATACAGCTATGCAGGGGAGATGTACTTATTTTAAAATGGCAGAATGTGCAGCTAATCTGATTCATTTGCAAGTGCAATTGTTGATGATATATAAAGCCAAGTGGTCTAGGTATGGTGAATGATTGGAGCAGAATGAAGGATCTAAAATAATGTATTTGTGCATCATGATGGAAAGGTATGCCCCATCCTAAAATAAGTCTTTTTTTTCTTACAAATTGTTATAAGTGCATCTTAGATATGTCAGGATTGGTGGTCTGTGAATCTGTTGTTCTTTATACAGGAGTTAAACATGAACAGGAAGTGTAACAGGATGAGTGGGTGGATTCTTTAGTTTATACTGAATGCAAGTGTAACCAAGTCTGCATTTCTGAATACATATGGGGTAAAGCCATGACCTCTGCCATCATAATCTTGTTAGTAAGAACAATTGCACACTGTGGTTGTTTCTGCTAATGTAGGTATCCTTTTATCCATATTACAATACCATTTTATCATACGGGGCAAAAGTGCAGCCATAAAAGGAGACTACAGTGCAAGTTATTTTAGCTCAGCCATACAAAGAAATGATAATAAAAGAAAATGTGCTAGATTCCTTGAGGAAGGAAAAATAAATAATTAGTACCCTGTCTCCCAGAATGTTCCTATTATGATTGCTACTAGTTAGGTATTCAAAAAGCTATCGTATTACTGACTATCCCTTATCCTCTGTGTTTCAGACAAGAGTGCAACCTAATTTTTTTCTAATTATATTTTGAACTCAGTATTGCTTTGCGAAGCAGCTTTTTTCTCAGTCATTTTTCCACCAGACCAAAAATCCAGAATTACCCTCGAACCCAGGGAGATGCAGTACAGTGAATAGTCAACTTGAATGTGGAGAGGAGTCAGGGAAAACCTAGTGAAATGTCATTCATATTGCTGCTAGGAGTAGTAAGCATCTTTCAATCTGAAAGGAACATGGGTTTCCATCTCTACTGGACCAATTCAAGCAGCATAGTCTATGGCTGCACAATCCATTCTGGGAGTGGCAGTCTTTTCCACATTTTCAGCAGTAATAGGCAGATGTCGGTCTGGTATCATGGGCATGAATATTACAGAGGGCTCTGTTATCCTCTACTCTCATTGCCAAAGTGATTTCATACATGGTGAGAACTTCTTTCACTTCTCATTTTCAGACATACTAGTCTGCAACAAGGCAATAAGAAGATGTTCACACTGATGTAGATAGTGCGGTGGTCATGCTTGCATATGTCTTTCTAGAGAAATTTGGGTCACCCTTTCAGCCTGTTTCCACACTCCAGATCTCCAAAACGGAGGGCCATCAGTATTTAGACATCCATCATGCATGAGACATGACACAACCAGTGCATACGTCTCTATTTTGGGAGGGTGAACATGGAAGTGGTGCCAGTCTTCTCAAGCACTATGCTGCTGGGAATCTTGTTCTGGTATGACATACAAGTATGTACCTAAGGCAGTGCATATGGAATACATTGAGCCACTGCTCCTATTTTGAGCACAGAGTCCATGTTTCAGTGGCATACAGTAATGTGCTCAAAACACAGGCTGTGTAAACCTGCACCTCAGTGTGCACAGTGAGCTTATTATCAGTCCATACTCTGTTTATCAGCCTGGAAAATGTTGTGGGGCTTTGTCAATGCACTTGTTGATCTCACTATCAAGCGACAAGTTGCCAGAGATTGTAGAGTCTAGGTACACAAACTCATGGACAATCTGCAGCTCATGGTCACTCACCTTGACTGATGTCTCATTGCCAACATTTTGCCCATTACCTGGGTCTTCTTAATCCTGATTGTAAGGCAAAATTCCATACATACATATGCAAATCATGTTAAGAGTGACTGAAATTCCTGCTGAGCTACATCATCAGTGAGCAGGAACTCCCTTAAATCCTCCCTAAGTACCCTTGACTTCAGTCTAAGCCTCGACGTTGAAGAGGTTGCCGTCCATTCTGGCATGGAGAAGATACCCTCTCTAGCAGTCCCAAAAGCAGAAAGAAGATACCAAACAATGTTGGAGCCAGTACACACCCATGCTTTATTCCAGTGAGAATTTCAAAAGGTTTGGATGTGGATTCATTGAAAAGGATGGTCACCTTCATGTCTTCATGGAGGGCCCTGATAATGCTAAGCAGTGTTGGAGAACAGCCTGTCTTTGCCAGACCTTTCCTACTGACAAAGTCAAATACCTTGGTCAGATCAGTGAAGGCAATATGCAGAAATGTGTTCTACTTCCTTCACTTTTCTTGTAGTTGCTTAACAGAGAAAACCATGTCTATGGTAGACTGTTCAGCTCTGAACCCACAGTGAGTCTCTCGGTAAACTGTCTCTGCAAAAATGAGGAGCCTCCTCAGGACAACATGTGCAAATCACTTCCCTATAGTATAGAAAAGGGAGATGCAGTGATAGTTGTTACAATCACTTTTGTTGCCCTTATTCTTATAGATAGTAACTATATTAACATCCTTTATATCTTGAGGTACAGAACCTTCAAACCAGCACTGTTAAAGTATTGCATGCAGCTCTGAGATTAAAGTACAATTGGCACATTTAAGGATTTCTGAGGGAATGCTTTTTCCCAGGGGCTTTTCCAGAAGAAAGTGCTTTTACTACATCGTTGAATTCCTCCAAGGTTGAATCAGTATAAAGTTCAGTCATAGGTGGCAGAGGCTTGATGGCATTTAGGGCTGTCTCCATAACTATGGTCTCTCTTGCATACATCGGCAAGTAGTGTTCCACCCAGCATTCCATCTGCTTAGTTTTGCCCTTCAAGACCTTGCCTGTGGTCATCTTAAGTGAGGTGATTTTTCTTTGTGATGGACCAATGGCTAGCTTGATCCTATTGTACATTCCTCGCATGTTACCACTGTCTGTGGCCTGCTGAATCTTTATTTATTTAGTTATTTATTTAATATTTGTTTACTGGGAATGTCCGACTTGGAATGAGCCAATTTTTGAAGGAGGGCCAGGTGGAAAGACTACAGATGCATTTCTTTGTAATGTGGGAGGAAACTGGAGCACCCAAAGGAAACCCATATGAACACAGGGAGGACATACAGACTCCACACAGAAGGATCCCCAGCTGAGAATTGAACTGGAGAACCTCTTGCTGTGAGGTGCCGATGCAAACCATGAATCATGAAGCAAAGTTGGAGCTAATAATCATCTGCACACCACTGAGCTACCTCCTGCATCTGACTCTGAGCACGCTAGAGTGCCTGTAAATTCTCGGCATTGGGAAAGGACTTGTATTCAGCCACTGCTTGTTTCTACTAAATCAGGGATGTCAGCACTTCAATGTGGGCTTAAACCAATCAGCACACATGCCTTTGTTCATTCCAAAATAGATATTAGGTGTTATAGATAGCATTTAGTAGTTTTTCCCATTTCTTGCTGGTGTCAGTGCCATCTGGGTGGGTAAGGCCTCTTCAACTGCTTGAACAAACTTGCATACTTTTGAAGGGTCACAAGTCTTGCCTATGTTAATGTTTGGCCTCCTTTACTTTTTAGAGAGAAAGAACCAAAGAACCTTTGATGCTGGATGTTCACCTTACTACACATGAGCAAATGGTCAGTATCACAGTCTGTGCTGTGGTAACTGCATGTTACTCTAACACTACCAAAATAGTTACATTTGGTGATGACAAGGTTAAGCTGGTATCAATGTTTTGGCTTCACTCTGGTAGATCCTGCGATGACACTGATGCCAAGTTGCTCTGTCATTGCCTTTCCCCTTGTATTATATCAATGGTGTGGAGAAGGGGAACCTGCTGCTGGGCATAAGCTGTTTCCTTAAAATTCACTTGTCTAGACCTGCATCCTGGAGAAGACACTGCAACTTGACTTTGTGAGTCATGACACAATGTGGGAAGCAGCAGTTACTGGTAATAAGCGAATGCACTCAACTGGAATAAAGTCATGTGCCAGGGGCTGCTACTGACAGTGGGATAGATCCTTTGATCTCATTGGGCAGCTACCACTCACCTTAAGTTGTGGAGTCCCCAGCCAAATAGGTGCTGTCTCACCATATTCCACTTGCTCCACTCGTGTGTGGAGCATAGGGAACCCCCAACAGGTGGATCACTAACCATACACCTGGAAAGGCAAAAAACAAAAAAAATAAACCAGACAGATATCAGCCTTTAGGCTGAGCACATGGAATGTAAGGACGATGATACCAGGCCTTATAGAAGATCTAGAGAACATCAGTGATGCTCAGAACACCACAGTCACTAACAACAAGCTGAGCAGATTGCAGATGGACATTGTGGGTCTCCAAACAATAAAGGCTTTTCATCCATTGGATGTCTTAGGGAGGAGGACTTTACTTTTTTCAGGCATGGGAAGAGACCAGTGAATATGGGGTGGGTTTCACAATCCAGAACAACCTCATTGGCTCGGTTGTACCACCAAATATGGGAAATGCGAGAATGCTGAAAATTCAGCTAAAACACCAGTGGCCTTGGTCAACATCTTCAGTGTCTATACTCCTATTTTAACTTCTACCAAGAAAGTCAAGGACAAGTTCTATGATGAACTAAGTGCTGCCATCATTGAGGTCCCTTCCAATGAATCATTTTACTTTTTTGGTGACTTTATGATAGAGTTTGCAGTGACTATCACAGCTGGCCATCCTGTCTGGGACAGTTTGGAACTGGAAAGATGAATGAAAACAGACCGTGTCTCCTTGAATTTTGCTCCCGGTGTGACTTCTTCATAACCAACACCTTCTTTAATGTCAAGTCCTGGCACAAAGTCTTGTGGAAACACCTAAAATCGAAACATTGACTGTTAGAAAGTATTCTTCACTCTAAGTACCTCTGTCAGTCAGTCAGTTACTTAGAGTCTACAATTACCATTTCAAAGAGTGAGGAAGAAATTTCCATCCAGCTGTACCACGGACAAGAGTGTATTCACTCATTTGTATAAAACACTCGACACTTGTCTGCAACTTTGCCAAATCCACTGTATTTATGTCATATAGAACTCCAGCAGCAGGAAACGATGCCTCCCTTGGCACTTATCTGCATCACCTGAGACCAATTTTGATTTCATCTGAACAGTACAGTAGCATTTTCAGAACACTGATGGACTGGTTTGCCTAGGTATGCTGAGTAAGGCTGTGGATAAACAGTTTGTGAATGGCTACACAGCTGCACTGGTTATTGTAATGCTACTGTTGTAGCCTTTACCATGTTAGAAAATACCTCATTTAAAGTTTTTTGCAGTAGATTTCTGCAGATTTAGGAATTATTCTTAATTGTACACAGTTCCAGAATGCATTACAAAGCAAAATTTCTGTCCAAAAGAAGTTTTAAGTTTATTACAATATTTGCACTACAGCAGTCATACCTCTTAACTGTACAGACATTGCAGAATATCCAGATGTCTACATGTTCCTCATAAAATGTGTATTTTTTGACAAATTATTGAGGATTGATGTCTATAAACAACTTGGGGGGGCCACAATGGTGCAGCAATTAGCATTGCCATATCACAGCAAGAGGTTCTCTGGTTCGATTCTCGGGTGGGGTGCCTTCTGTGCGGAGTCTGCATGTCCTCCCTGTAATCTCATGGGTTTCCTCCGGGTACTCCAGTTTCCTCCCCTATCCCAAAGACATGATGTAGGTGGATTGGACACTCTGAATTGGCCATAGGTGTGAGTGCGTGTGTGTGGTTGGGCGCAAGGCTGGCAACTTGACACCGTAAAACTCCACTGTTGCTCTAGGAACTTTTTATGTTTATTATAGCAGTTTCTAAAACCTGTTGCATATTTTGAGCCATTGACCCCTCCCCCCAAAAAAAATGATTATTGGCTTTGTCCATAATTCTTGTGCTAAGAGATTGAGAGGTATTATCATCTAGACAATAAATTATACAATAAATTAACCGAAATCTGTATAAGTGAACCGGGACACATTAGCAATAAGATTCAGCGAACCAAAACACATTTATTGTAACATTGTAGCGCTTTCATCTCAAAAATGAGACGAAATATTAAGTAAGGAGTGTGGGGGGGGGCAAAGCCCCCCCCCATGTAGGGTATGTAGGGGTGTAGCCCCCCACATCTGTTGCTTGTTTAAATGGTAAATTTTGGGTTCTGGATGGTCAAATGGTTACTTACCGTGTGGGGAATGTCAGCTCTCCGGGTTTCGATGTTAAGCCGTGTTGATGCAGTGGGTTTCGATGCTGTGGCCGTTCGATGAACTAAAGGTAACCCATATATATATATATATATATATATATATATATATATATATATATATATATATATATATATATATAAGTTTGTGTGTGTGTGTGTGTGTGTGTGTGTGTGTGTGTGTGTGTGTGTGTGTGTGTGTGTGTGTGTGTGTGTGTGTGTGTGTGTGTGTGCGTGTGTGTGTGTGTGTGTGTGTTTGTGTGCGTGTGTGTGCGTGTGTGTTTGTGTATGTGTGTGTGTGTGTGTGTGTGTGTGTGTGTGTGTGTGTGTTTATGTATAACATCATAAAACATCATAAAATGAGCTTCCTGTGAATGATATGTGACCATCCAGTCAAAAGCATCTGATGTGTGGAAGATATACAAATATGGCATCCATCATTAATATCCAATCGAGATCAGTCATGAAGGAGCTAAGTGCATCTTATAGGTTCATGGGTGTTTACAAAACTAACAACCACAAGGGCCGTTTTAAGCCTAGCCTTGCATCCCAAATCTCTGACAAGTTCTTATACCCTTGATAAGTGTAAGAATGTTCATGGGAGATCAACCATTTACAGGTTTCCTCTGTCCATTAGAGACATAGGTGCCAAACCAGGGATGAATTTCTGAATTCCCACCCAATTGTCCAAGTTGCTTTTGAATTGGGTTAAGGAGGAACTCTGCTTCACATGGATGGGGAGTCTGTTCCATAGACTGGGTAGTCTCTGGGATACATACCTTTTTCTCCAGCAGGTCTTATTTATATTACATGCAAGGTTGAACTCTTTAGAATGAGTAATTCTGATGCTGTTTATTTTGTGGATATGCAGGAGGTCCATCAGAGTGGGGTCTGAAAATGCCCTGTATGCCAGGCATACATCTCCCCTCAACAGCTTGTAGAAGACAGAATACAGGGATAGGACCTTGAAGCGGTCTACATAGGACATATTACTTACCTCCTGTATTCATTTAGTAAGGAACCCTGTACACATTCCAATTGTTGGATATGCCTGGTTAGGTACATACCAAAGTGGGCATTGTACTCAATGATAGGTCTGATGAATGCCGAATAGAAGGGAACAATGACTTCCTTGGACTTAGATGCCATACCTTTGTTTTTAAGGTGTGCAACATATAATGATTTATTCACCACTGTAGGCATGTGATGATCAAAGGCTATATTACTATGTATGTGTGTCTCTAAGTTCCTGACTACTGGGTTAACTCTAATGGGTATGTTGTCAATATGATAGTTACCAGGGATGGATTACTTCCCAAAGGATACTATTATGCATTTCTTGGCATTTAGTTTTCGTCCATGGATCTGACACCAGTTGTTTCTCTGGGTCAGCCCCTTCTGTAGAACATTTGTGTCAGTGTGAGATTCAATGAGAACTCCTAATTTGCGTCAGTGTGACATTCAATGAGAACTCCTAATTTGCAATCATCTGCAAATTCAAGTCAGCCAGAGAACACTGACATTAGCCTTGACTTCTGAGAAGTAAATTCAAAAAAGGAGCAGTCCAAGGACTGATCCCAGAGAGACTCCACTTTTGACTGGGCTCTTTTATAAAGGCAGACTCCACCGTTCTAACTTCCTTGTTCCTGTCTATGAGCCATTTGGCTATCCACTGGGTGACATACGGGTTTTTACCTAACCTATTGAGTTTTTCAACAATAACTGAATGGGGTAGTGTGTGAAATGCCTTGGCCAAGTGAAGGTAGGCAGTGTGAATGACTTTACCCACATTCATTGCTTTGGTGACCGTCTCAAAAAAGTCAACCAGGTTGAGTAGGCATGATCTGCCCTTGACGAAGTCAAACTGGGTTGGGTCCAGTTTCTGGAGGTTTACTATATTTCTTTTGATCATTTCCATGATAATTCTTTCCATGGCTTTACATATAGGACTAGTGAGACTTATGGGTCTGTAGATTCCAGGGTCTCTAGATGACACACATTTGTGCAGAGGGATGAGTGTTACCTTTCTCCATTCATGAGGCCTGAATGCTGTTTGGAGGCTACAGTTAAATAGCAATTTCAGAGGCCCATATAGGCCATGTTTCATGCTATTAAGAAGGCATCCTGGGATATTATCTAGGCCCATTGATTCAGTGTACTTCGTCTTAGAGATAGCATTAAGGACCCATTCCCTAGTGATAATAGGGGCCGTTATATCTGATGATATTTTCTGAGGGAAGGTTGAGAGGAGAGAGGGGTAATGTTGGAGCTGAATTTATCCGCCAGGAAGTTTGCTATATCTTCTGGCTCAGAATAGGTAGCTCCATTTACAATGAGCTCTGCACACAACTGTGTATTGCTTTTGAGGTTGCGGACATAACTAAAAATGCTTTATGGCTGTGCTTGGCCTGGGAGGTAAACTTACCTAAAATGTGGCTTTGGTAGACTTTATTTGTCCTCTGAGTTGTTTGTTTAGTTTGATGAGGGTGCTTTTGTCCTGCTGGGTGCTGCACCTCCTAATTTTTGCAATAATTTTCTTCCTCCTGTTATACAGCTGATTGATTCTGTGATTCCACCAGGGTGGCTTGGTTTTTTTTTTTTTTTGAGTTAGTTCTGTACTTCTTTCTGGTGGGTGCAGCTGCCTCTATGCAACTATTATCATGCTTGTACAGGGTTTCTGTGAAGAATTATGCATAGGCAGAAGTGTTTTCAGGGTTTATGGGGGCTTGAAATGTTACCATGTTCTCACTTAATAGCAGGAGGTTAGTCTTAGAATAGTTCCCGAATATTCTGGGTTTAGTTGGGAGTCCATGTTTTATTTTTACTTCAAAGGAGACCATTTTGTGGTCTGACCTTACCAGCAAAGGCATTAGAGTAGTGGGTGTGCAGCAGTCTCCCATATTAATGAGGGCCAGATCCAGTATGGTTGCAGCCCTGTTTGGTGTATTGACAATCTGGTCCAGGGAGTTTGTGTTTACAAAATCCAGGAATCTCTGTGCATGTATGTTTGGTGTCGTTTATGATCCCAAGTTAATAGTGGAGTAATTAAAGTCACCAATGAATATGGTATTGGGTTGGATGGTTAGTGTTTCTAATAAGTTTAAATACATGGTATGGGTTTCATGGGTCATAGAGGGGGACCTATAGCTTGCAAGGAAGTGGTACTGGATTTTACCTATGGTGATTTAAACATGGATCAGCTCAAATGCATTGTCCTATTTGACCAGCCTTGAAGAATATTTATTTTTGATGTAAATAGAGACACCACCACCTTTAGTTTCTACTGTGAAGTAGCTGTCCGAAATGTGTGGAAGGCATTATAACCTTCCACTGTTGGTGTGCTCTCTCTGGCTTTAAACCATATCTCAGTGACCGCACATGGTCTCAATGACCGCACAGACATCTTATTCCTCTCATAATTCATAGTGGTACAGATTGGATACAGGCCATGCAAGCTAACCTGTTACTATAATATAAACAATGCACCAAACATGACAATGCACTGGAGAGTGATGTCCTAGGCATTCCTCTCAGCTCTACAGATTTTAGGAGAATATTCAGATTTTTTACTCATATTTTGGTCTGTTTCTCATAAAGTTGTGGTTTTCTGGTAAATCATTGAAGGTTGAAGTTAGAAAATAATGACAGAAATTTCAGTTTCAGACTTCATGCCCTTCAGAAAATTCATGTTAATGCAAAACCTGTTATAATATCAACTTTCTAAGTTTCTAAGAGCAATATTTAAAACATGTTCCTATTTTTGGGCCTTTGTTCCCTCATTTTTTATGGCTTTGTCCAGATTTCTTGCTCTAAGAGTTTGAGAGGTATGTATATAAACTGCCATCCCCACCAAAGAAACACAACTAGCAGGGACCCAGGCCATCTAGTGTATTTTACAATGATATTGTACATAATGCCTCGTTTATTTGTTCATTACTCAGTAAGCAGAAAAAAAACTGTGGGTGATGTGGCAAGCTACAAACATGCCACACTACTTAATGTGATATGTAGCACTGTGTTATACATCATCTGCTAAATAAAGTGTTATAACTGGATGAAAATGAACTACATACATAGGAATGCCTAATGAAGAAAGTAATGCCCTGTGGTTTGTAAAATACCCCACTGTTTCATGAATGTCAGTTCATGCAAGTGAAGCATGGCACACTACATGTGGACATTCATTCTTTTTCACACATTAAGCACACTCATCCTGACACTGAAACGTATCCCAAGAGACAATGGGTGTAAGGCACTGAAACATGTTCTAAACAAGGACACCATCATTTATAGAATGTGTACTCATATTGAAGCATTATTCACACATGTGGCAAATTTGCAGAATGCCAGTTTACTTGCTGCATTCTTTGGTGAGGGGTGGAGTAAATGTAAAACACTTAGAGAAAACCCATGCAGATGTAGGGAGGACATGCAGACTCCACACATAATACACCTCACACGAGACTCAGACTCCAGAACCTGTTACTTTACACCACTGTGCAGTAGCCTACATTTTAAGCTGTGTGTACAGCCTGCTATGTGGTACATATAAAACTCTCGCATCATTGTTGGCCCACAAATGATGAGTTGTACAATGATATTCCTTTGCAAAATTTGGCAACTGATTTACTGTTAAGCCATGCCACTGCAGTAATGTTACACTGCACCACTCCTCAACATTTTGAGGCTACCCATCAAGCAGTACTATGCAGGTGCCCCAGTGCAGCAGCATCCCTGACTTGATGCCATCCATCGAGAGCTTGGTATTATAGTGCAAATGCACTGCAAACTGACCTTTCTTGGGATACATTATAATCGGAAATGTTGCGTGAACTATTGGTTACATAAATTCAGAGCAGCACACCAAGCAATCCAAGGCCTTGCCATTTTTTCTATGTCTATAATGCAGAGTGGAAGAATGCTAAGAATTCAGGTACTGTTAATATCTGCATTCCCAATCTATCCCCTTCTTTCTTCTGATGTTTTCATTTTTGCTTTATCAGTTGACTTGTGGTATACCTCTCAACTGTTCAGAATTTTGGCACAGACCTTTGGTATGTTCGTCTTAAAATGTATAGAAAATATAAAAATGAAATGAAAATCTTTTGTAGACAAGAACACTCACCCACACACACACCAGTGACACTGCTTTGCCATTCTGACTGAGATTGAAGCTATACAAATATGGCATCCATCATTAATATCCATTTGAGATCAGTCATAAAGGGGCTACGTGCATCTTATAGGTTCATGGGTGTTTACAAACCTAATGACCACACGGGCCTTTTTAAGCCTAGCCTTGCATCCCAAATCTCTGACAAGTTCTGATATCTTTGATAAGTGTAAGCATGTGCCTGGGAGATGAACCATTTACAGGTTACTTCTGTCCATTAGAGACATAGGTGCCAAACCAGGGATGATTTTCTGGTTTCCCATCCAGTTGTCCAAGTTGCATTTGAATTGGGTTAGGAGGAACTCTGCTTCACATGGATGGGGAGTCTGTTCCATAGACGGGGTAGGCTCTGGGATACATACCTTTCTCTCCAGAAAGTCCAATTTATATCACAGGCAAGGATGAACTCTTTACAGAATACAGGGATAGGACTTTGAAGCGGTCTACATAGGACATATTACTTACCTCCTGTATTCATTTAGTAAGGAACCCTGTACACATTCCAATTGTTGGATATGCCTGGTTAGGTACATACCAAAGTGGGCATTGTACTCAATGATAGGTCTGATGAATGCCGAATAGAGGGGAACAATGACTTCCTTGGACTTAGATGCCATACCTTTGTTTTTAAGGTGTGCAACATATAATGATTTATTCACCACTGTAGGCATGTGATGATCAAAGGCTATATTACTATGTATGTGTGTCTCTAAGTTCCTGACTACTGGGTTAACTCTAATGGGTATGTTGTCAATATGATAGTTACCAGGAATGGATTACTTCCCAAAGGATACTATTATGCATTTCTTGGCATTTAGTTTTCGTCCATGGATCTGACACCAGTTGTTTCTCTGGGTCAGCCCCTTCTGTAGAACATTTGTGTCAGTGTGAGATTCAATGAGAACTCCTAATTTGCGTCAGTGTGACATTTTATGAGAACTCCTAATTTGCAATCATCTGCAAATTCAAGTCAGCCAGAGAACACTGACATTAGCCTTGACTTCTGAGAAGTAAATTCAAAAAAGGAGCAGTCCAAGGACTGATCCCAGAGGGACTCCACTTTTGACTGGGCTCTTTGTAAAGGCAGACTCCACCGTTCTAACTTCCTTGTTCCTGTCTTTGAGCCATTTGGCTATCCACTGGGTGACATACGGGTTTGTACTTAACCTATTGAGTTTTTCAACAATAACTGAGTGGGGTAGTGTGTGAAATGCCTTGGCCAAGTGAAGGTAGGCAGTGTGAATGACTTTACCCACATTCATTGCTTTGGTGACCGTCTCAAAAAAGTCAACCAGGTTGAGTAGGCATGATCTGCCCTTGACGAAGTCAAACTGGGTTGGGTCCAGTGTCTGGAGGTTTACTATATTTCTTTTGATCATTTCCATGATAATTCTTTCCATGGCTTTACATATAGGACTAGGGAGACTTATGGGTCTGTAGATTCCAGGGTCTCTAGATGACATACCTTTGTGTAGAGGGATGAGTGTTACCTTTCTCCATTCATGAGGCCGGAATGCTGTTTGGAGGCTACAGTTAAATAGCAATTCCAGAAGCCCATATAGGCCATGTTTCATGCTATTAAGAAGGCATCCTGGGATATTATCTAGGCCCATTGATTCAGTGTTCTTCGTCTTAGAGATAGCATTAAGGACCCATTCCCTAGTGATAATAGGGGCCGTTATATCTGATGATATTTTCTGAGGGAAGGTTGAGAGGAGAGAGGGGTAATGTTGGAGCTGAATTTATCCGCCAGGAAGTTTGCTATATCTTCTGGCTCAGAATAGGTAGCTCCATTTACAATGAGCTCTGCACACAACTGTGTATTGCTTTTGAGGTTGCTGACATAACTAAAAATGCTTTATGGCTGTGCTTGGCCTGGGAGGTAAACTTACCTAAAATTTGGCTTTGGTAGACTTTATTTGTCCTCTGAGTTGTTTGTTTAGTTTGATGAGAGTGCTTTTGTCCTGCTGGGTGCTGCACCTCCTAATTTTTGCAATAATTTTCTTCCTCCTGTTATACAGCTGATTGATTCTGTGATTCCACCAAGGTGGCTTGTATTTTCTTTTTTGAGTTAGTTCTGTACTTCTTTCTGGTGGGTGCAGCTGCCTCTATGCAGCTATTATCATGCTTGTACAGGATTTCTGTGAAGAATTATGCATAGGCAGAAGTGTTTTCAGGGTTTATGGGGGCTTGAAATGTTACCATGTTCTCACTTAATAGCAGGAGGTTAGTCTTAGAATAGTTCCCGAATATTCTGGGTTTAGTTGGGAGTCCATGTTTTATTTTTACTTCAAAGGAGACCATTTTGTGGTCTGACCTTACCAGCAAAGGCATTAGAGTAGTGGGTGTGCAGCAGTCTCCCATATTAATGAGGGCCAGATCCAGTATGGTTGCAGCCCTGTTTGGTGTATTGACAATCTGGTCCAGGGAGTTTGTGTTTACAAAATCCAGGAATCTCTGTGCATGTATGTTTGGTGTCGTTTATGATCCCAAGTTAATAGTGGAGTAATTAAAGTCACCAATGAATATGGTATTGGGTTGGATGGTTAGTGTTTCTAATAAGTTTAAATACATGGTATGGGTTTCATGGGACATAGAGGGGGACCTATAGCTTGCAAGGAAGTGGTACTGGATTTTACCTATGGTGATTTAAACATGGATCAGCTCAAGTGCATTGTCCTATTTGACCAGCCTTGAAGAATATTTATTTTTGATGTAAATAGAGACACCACCACCTTTAGTTTCTACTGTGAAGTAGCTGTCCGAAATGTGTGGAAGGCATTATAACCTTCCACTGTTGGTGTGCTCTCTCTGGCTTTAAACCATATCTCAGTGACCACACATGGTCTCAATGACCGCACAGAAATCTTATTCCTCTCATAATTCATAGTGGTACAGATTGGATACAGGCCATGCAAGCTAACCTGTTACTATAATATAAACAATGCACCAAACATGACAATGCACTGGAGAGTGATGTCCCAGGCATTCCTCTCAGCTCTACAGATTTTAGGAGAATATTCAGATTTTTTACTCATATTTTGGTCTGTTTCTCATAAAGTTGTGGTTTTCTGGTAAATCATTGAAGGTTGAAGTTAGAAAATAATGACAGAAATTTCAGTTTCAGACTTCATGCCCATCAGAAAATTCATGATAATGCAAAACCTGTTATAATATCAACTTTCTAAGTTTCTAAGAGCAATATTTAAAACATGTTCCTATTTTTGGGCCTTTGATCCCTCATTTTTTATGGCTTTGTCCAGATTTCTTGCTCTAAGAGTTTGAGAGGTATGTATATAAACTGCCATCCCCACCAAAGAAACACAACTAGCAGGGACCCAGGCCATCTAGTGTATTTTACAATGATATTGTACATAATGCCTCGTTTATTTGTTCATTACTCAGTAAGCAGAAAAAAACTGTGGGTGATGTGGCAAGCTACAAACATGCCACACTACTTAATGTGATATGTAGCACTGTGTTATACATCATCTGCTAAATAAAGTGGTATAACTGGATGAAAATGAACTACATACATAGGAATGCCTAATGAAGAAAGTAATGCCCTGTGGTTTGTAAAATACCCCACTGTTTCATGAATGTCAGTTCATGCAAGTGAAGCATGGCACACTACATGTGGACATTCATTCTTTTTCACACATTAAGCACACTCATCCTGACACTGAAACGTATCCCAAGAGACAATGGGTGTAAGGCACTGAAACATGTTCTAAACAAGGACACCATCATTTATAGAATGTGTACTCATATTGAAGCATTATTCACACATGTGGCAAATTTGCAGAATGCCAGTTTACTTGCTGCATTCTTTGGTGAGGGGTGGAGTAAATGTAAAACACTTAGAGAAAACCCATGCAGATGTAGGGAGGACATGCAGACTCCACACATAATACACCTCACACGAGACTCAGACTCCAGAACCTGTTGCTTTACACCACTGTGCAGTAGCCTACATTTTAAGCTGTGTGTACAGCCTGCTATGTGGTACATATAAAACTCTCGCATCATTCTTGGCCCACAAATGATGAGTTGTACAATGATATTCCTTTGCAAAATTTGGCAACTGCTTTACTGTTAAGCCATGCCTCTGCAGTAATGTTACACTGCACCACTCCTCAACATTTTGAGGCTACCCATCAAGCAGTACTATGCAGGTGCCCCAGTGCAGCAGCATCCCTGACTTGATGCCATCCATCTGGTAGAGAGCTTGGTATTATAGTGCAAATGCACTGCAAACTGACCTTTTTTGGGATACATTATAATCGGAAATGATGCGTGAACTATTGGTTACATAAATTCAGAGCAGCACACCAAGCAATCCAAGGCCTTGCCATTTTTTCTAATATGTCTATAATGCAGAGTGGAAGAATGCTAAGAATTCAGGTACTGTTAATATCTGCATTCCCAATCTATCCCCTTCTTTCTTCTGATGTTTTCATTTTTGCTTTATAAGTTGACTTGTGGTATACCTCTCAACTGTTCAGATTTTTGGCACAGACCTTTGGTATGTTCGTCTTAAAATGTATAGAAAATATAAAAATGAAATGAAAATCTTTTGTAGACAAGAACACTCACCCACGCACACACCAGTGACACTGCTTTGCCATTCTGACTGAGATTGAAGCTATACAAATATGGCATCCATCATTAATATCCATTCGAGATCAGTCATAAAGGGGCTACGTGCATCTTATAGGTTCATGAGTGTTTACAAACCTAATGACCACACGGGCCTTTTTAAGCCTAGCCTTGCATCCCAAATCTCTGACATGTTCTGATATCTTTGATAAGTGTAAGCATGTGCCTGGGAGATGAACCATTTACAGGTTACTTCTGTCCATTAGAGACATAGGTGCCAAACCAGGGATGATTTTCTGGTTTCCCATCCAATTGTCCAAGTTGCATTTGAATTGGGTTAGGGAGGAACTCTACTTCACATGGATGGGGAGTCTGTTCCATAGACAGGGTAGGCTCTGGGATACATACCTTTCTCTCCAGAAAGTCCAATTTATATCACAGGCAAGGATGAACTCTTTAGAATGTGTAATTCAGATGATGTTTGTTTTGTGGATATGAAGGAGGTCCATCAGAGTGTGGTCCTGACAATGCCCAGTATGCCAGGCATACATCTTCCCTCAAAAGCCTGTCGGAGACAGAATTCAGGGGTAAGACCTTGAGGCAGTCTGCATAGGATATATTACTTACTCCCTGTATTCTTTTAGTAAGGAACCTCTGTACACATTCCACTTGTTGGATATGCCTGGTTAGGTACATACCAAAGGGGGCATTGTACTCAATGATAGGTCTGATGAATGCCAAATAGAGTGGAACAATGACTTCCTTAGACTTAGATGCCATACCTTTGTTTATAAATTGTGCAACATAGAAGGATTTCTTCACCACATTAGGCATGTGATGATCAAAGGCTAGATTACTATCTATGTGTGTCCCTAAGTTCCTGACTATTAGGTCAGCTCTAAGGGGTGTGTTGTCAATATCATAGTTACCAGCTATGGATAACTTCTCAAAGGATACTATTATGCATTTCTTGGCATTTACTTTTCATCCATTGCTCTGACACTAGTTTTTTCTCTGTGTCATCCCCTCCTTGAGAACATTTGTGTCAGTGTGAGATTCAATGACAGCTCCTAATTTGCAATCATCTGCAAATTTAGCCAGCCAGAGAACACTGAGAAGTAAATGCCAAAAAGGAGCTGTCCAAGGACTGTTCCAAGAGGGACTCCACTTTTGATTGGACTCTTTGTAAAGGCAAACTCCCCAATTCTAACTTTCTGTTTCCTGTCTGTGAGCCAGTTGGCTATCCACCGGGTGACATACAGGTTTGTACCTATCCTCTTGAGTTTGTCAACAATTCCTGAGTGGGTTATTGTGTGAAATGCTTTGGCCTTGTCAAGGTAGGCAGTGTGAATGACTTTACCCTAATCCATTGCTTTGGTGACCTTCTCGAAGAAGTCCACCAGGTGGAGTAGGCATGATCTTCCCTAGATGAAGCCAAACTGGGTTGAATGCAGTGGCTGGAAGCTTACTATATCTCTTTTGATCATCTCCATAATAATTCTTTCCATGGCTTTACATACAGGACTAGTGAGACTTATGGGTCTGTAGATTCCAGGGTCTGTAGATGACACACCTTTGTGCAGAGGGATGAGTGTTACCTTTCTCCATTCATGAGGCCTGAAGCCTGTTTGGAGGCTACAGTTAAATAGTAATTCCAGAGGCCCTGATAGGTCATGTTACATGCTATTAAGAAAGCATCCTGGGACTAAAGTGTGCTAGCCTGTGTAACTAATTTATCACTGTCTCTGCATTTTCTGTGTATTTCTGCAAAAAAAAACAAAAAAAATAATCCTTGTTTTCCCGCCTTTTTCGACTAGTTTAGACCAGTATACAGGCATTGCTGTATTCTAGGCTGTGGTGTAGTTCCTGTGTTGTCCATTACCTTACTTGGATAAAAGGAAGTTTCTTTGCTCACCAGTGGGAGTGGGGAGCCTTGAGCAGCCTACCTATCCTTGGGGGAAGTGACCTCAGCACAAGAAGCTGTTAGTAATTGGTTGTTTGGGACCATTCCTAGCTCTTTTGTAGTTCACTGCTTAAAATCCACCTCTGGGCGTTTTTTTCTGGCTATACTGCTCAGATAAGCTCCACGTGGGTTTACAGAGTGGTCCTAGCAGCAAGGAACTCGAAAAAGCAACTACTTTCTGGATTTAAGTATCTTTGCTTTTTTTCACTGAAAATAGCTTCTGCTGATTACTTTAAACTAGCCTGAACTGTTTTTTTTACTGATTACTGCATTTATTTTAAAAATTGCACTTAAAGTTACATTTAGTCGAATTTAGTCCAAAGTTTGCTTGTTTGTTTGTTTAATTGAACTGTGGAGGCTGCCCACTAAAGTGTGCTAACCTGTGCAACTAAATTATCACTGTCTCTGCATTTTCTGTGTATTTCTGCCAAAAAAACAAACAAAAAAAAAAAATAATCCTTGTTTTCCTGCCTTTTTCGACTAGTTTAGACCAGTATACAGGCATTGCTGTATTCTGGGCTGTGGTGTAGTTCCTGTGTTGTCCATTACCTTACTTGGATAAAAGGAAGTTTCTTTGCTCACCAGTGGGAGTGGGGAGCCTTGAGCAGCCTACCTGTCCTTGGGGGAAGTGACCTCAGCACAAGAAGCTGTTAGTAATTGGTTGTTTGGGACCATTCCTAGCTCTTTTGTAGTTCACTGCTTAAAATCCGACTTTGCACGGCTTTGCGCAGTCGTGCGCATAGCGCAGCACCGGTTAAACAAGGTTAAACTTGGTTAAACAAGGTTAAACTTTTTCTGGCTCCGCCAAGTCTGCTCTTCAATTTTTCCCTTAGAACTGTTGTACTTGCAATCTAAACAGCCTATACTCTATCTGAAAATCAGCACTTGCTCCTAAAGCATTTTGTATACAGGTAAAGCACTCTTAAACAAACGAAAAGTACTTCATTCACCTAAATTCTGTTGAGTACCCATTTCCCTATAGGTCCTTTCTGACTCAGTTACACAGCAATCTTTTTCACTATTTCTAGCATGTCGAAGGGTCAGTTGCTAGCGTCCTCTCCTGTTCAGCTGGTGAATCTGGGAATCTTGAGGCAATGTTACAATTGCCTCATGTACACAGACAACCCTCTCCCCCTCCCAACAAATACAAATATATGCGAGAGATGCAACTATATAGCCAAACTGGAGGCTGAGCTCTCTCAATTCAGTACTGGCAGGACCAGTCACGAGGAGAAGGTAACCACGCACACCACAAACCCAGTCTCACATAGAACTATCACAACTGCAAACCAAACACATAAACACACAAAAACATACTTGGAGGCACTGATTAAAAATCTACCAAAACAACAGAGGCCTCCAAAGCAGACAGCCAAGCAACCACCACCTCAAGACATAGCAAATGCAACACATAGTTCACAAAGTCAGTGTGCTAAACAGTCACAGCCCTTAAGGCCAAACAACATGCCAGACACACTTGTAATAGGTGACTCCATAGTCAGGCACACTGACGTCCCGCTCACCAGATTGAACAAAGAGAGGGTCACAGTAAGCTGCCTGTCGGGAGCTAGAATCCGCCACATAACACAAGCACTCAGGTCACTCCACAGCAAGTACAAATATGACTCAGTCATTGTACATGCAGGTGTAAACGACCTGAGATGTACCTCCCTGGACTACATGAAAAGAGACATCGAGGAGCTCTCTGATTATGTAGCCCAGGCCGGTATGACCCTGACCCTGAGCAGCATCTTACCCTCACCAAGAATGATGCCATAGTACAAAAACAAAATGATCAGTTTTAACAATTGGCTTAATTACTGGTGTCATTCTAAGGGGATCCAGTGTCTGTCTGCTTGGGATGACATGCTTGACAAGCCATGCTGCTTCGCAAGGGATGGTTTGCACCTGTCACCCCTGGGCTTCCGGATATTGGCCAAGGCTCTTGCCACCCCCATAGTGCCTTTTTAGGCAAGGCTCAAATGACAAACCTACCTCCCTAGAAAACACAAGTGGAAAAAAACTAAGGGTAATGCTGCTCAATGCCAGAAGTCTAAACCTCAAGATGCACACCCTCGAAGCCCTTCTCAGTATGGAGAACATCGATGTCTGTGCAGTGACTGAAACCTGGTTCAAGGCTCCTGAGAGCACCCCAGCACTATCAGGTTTTACCTCATATCATGCTTTCCGGCCCCAAAACTTGGACAGAACCACAAAAGGAGGGGGAGTATCCATTTTCATCAAAGATACCCACACCTCCAGGTTAGTGGCAACGGACGAAGCATCAGAGACTATCCAGGTGCAACTAACCATAGGCAAAACTGCCTTACAGTTTGTAGCATGCTACAGACCACCCTCTCAAACTCAGGAACCCCACACAGCCTTCCTGAAGACACTGGAGAGTATGAATGTCTCTCCAAATACCATCATTTTGGGAGACTTCAACTACCCAAACATAGACTGGGAACATTGCTCAAGCCCCAACACTCTAGCCCAAAGGTTCTTAGAATTCATAAACTCAAATGCAATGGAACAACTAGTCACCATTCCCACAAGAGGAGACAATATACTAGACCTGATCATCACAAACATGGGGACAAAATGCTCCACACCGGAAGTACATTCCTCTTTGGTAAGATCAGACCATAAATTAATCTCACTGGAAATCCACATCCCGCTCCCACCCCCTGCACAAAAGACCACAGTGAAGAACTTCTCAAAAGCAAACTTCATACTTCTTAAGACTGAAGTGGTATCTTTCAAGGCCCCTGGGCCAGTGGAAACCACAACCCACACTGCTGAATCCCTTGCAAATGCCTTCTATGGGTACCTTCAAGAATGCATGGATCATGCAATCCCAAATAAAACCAAGACCCATTCCCCCAAAGGCAGGCGACCGGTCTGGTGGACCCCAGCCATAAACAAACTTTACAACAGAAGGAGGAAGCTATTACATGACAGAGCAAAATCCCTAAAAGGAAAGGCATCTCTGATCAGTACTAGCAAAAAACTACGATCACTCATAAAATCATCCAAGGCCAACTTTGAGAGAAAAATCGCAAATGACACAAAAGACAATCACAAGGCCTTCTTTAGCTATGTTAGAAACCTGGGTGGAAACTCCCAGATATGCTCAGAGTTAGTCCAAAATGACACAAAATACACTGAACCCACTGACATTGCCAACATTCTGGCAGACAGGTTCAGTGCAAATTTCTCCTCCCCCTCCCCCCAAAAGGAGAAATAACTATCCCAGCAGAGTGTAGCCTCCCTAACATCTCAGATGCCCAGGTGAGAGCCGCCCTCTCTAAAGCTAAAAACACAGCATCAATGGGACCAGATGGTGTCCCGGGCTGTGTGCTACATGAACTCCAAGAGGAACTAAACCCACACATAAAGCTGCTGTTTAATCTTAGCCTTATCACAGGATACGTACCCAAAGAGGGCCTACAGCAACAGTGGTCCCACTTCACAAAGGCGGTGCTTCTACGGACCCTGGAAATTACCGCCCCATAAGCCTGATGAGCCTGGTCTGCAAAGCTATGGAGAGGATCATTATGGAACTCATAAACAAAGACATTGGGGACCTACAGACATTGGATCCTACCCAATTTGGCTTTGTCAAGGGCAGATCCTGCCTTCTGAACTTGGTCGACTTTTTTGAAACAGTCACTAAGGCCATTGATGAGGGTAAGGCAGATCACACAGCCTACCTTGACCTTGCAAAAGCCTTTGACACAATACCCCACTCGGGCATCATAGACAAACTCACCAGCTTAAATGTAAACCCATATGTCACAAGATGGGTTGCGAACTGGCTCAAGAACAGAACCCACAGGGTCAGAGTTGCTGGAGCTATGTCAGACTCTAAGCCAGTCACAAGCGGTGTCCCACAGGACTCAGTCCTGGGACCCCTCTTGTTCGGCATTTATTTTTCCGAGGTACAGGCAAACATAGGAGGATTGTGGCTAACAAAGTTCGCAGATGACTGCAAACTGGGCCATAATTGATACTCCAGCGGACACAAACATCCTTCAGAGAGGCCTCATAGAAATGGATAATTGGTGCCAGAGCCATGGCCTTAAGCTAAACGCCAAAAAATGTATAGTCATACCCTTTGGGAAAAACAAGGTACCGACAAATTACCACATAGGCGGTAATCCATTAAGTATGGAAGCGGTAATCAGGGACCTAGGGACCCAGGTTGACAGTAACCTCTCATTTGACACTCACATTGCCAAAGTGGTTAGGAAGACCTTCTATATTGCCCACCTTATCATGAAGGGTTTCACATCTAGATCAAGAGAGGTCATTGTGCCCCTGTACTCTTCTCTTATCAGACCAATGATTGAGTACAATGCCCCATTTGGGATGTATCTCACCCGACACCTGCAGCAGTTGGAAAGACCCCAAAAGTTCCTCACCAAGAGGATAAAGGGTCTTAAACATATGTCATATGCTGCCCGACTGAAAAAACTCCAGCTCTATTCAGTCGCATACCGCCTACTCAGAGGTGATCTGTGCCTGACGTACAAGGCCATGTCCAATCCTGAATTAATGGACATGCTCCACCTCAGAAAATCCAAATCCATCAGAGCCACGAGAACAAGTGACTTAAACCTCAACACAGAAATAAATAGAACGTGCTGGAGGGACAGATTCATAACCCAGAGGCTCCCTACACTCTGGAACAGAATCCCAATCCATGTTAGGCAGAGCCCCTCACTAACTCTATTCAAGAGAAATCTCGACGATTGGATGGGAGATCGTAGGTTTACCCCGGGGGTCATTTCTGTGTCACTACTAGACAGAGGCATAGTAAACTAAACCCTAAAAGGGTGTAGTATTCTCATCCTAAGGGGTGGTGAAAGCCACACACACTCTGGCTAGGCTTATAAATGCCCTAGGGCAGATAGCCTAGTACGAACCTATGAACCTATGAACCTATTATCTAGACCCATTGATGCAGTGTTCTTGGTCTTAGAGATAGCATTAAGGACCCATTCCCTAGTGATAGTAGGGGGGGGCATTATATTTGATGATATTTCCTGAGGGAAGTTTGAGGGGAGAGAGGGGTAAAGTTGGAGCTGAATTTATCAGCCAGGAAGTTTGCTATATCTTCTGGCTCAGAATAGGTAGCTCTATTTACAATGAGCTCTGCACACAACTGTGTATTGCCTTTGAGGTTGCGGACATAGCTAAAAATGCTTTATGGTTGTGCTTGGCCAGGGAGGTACACTTACCTAAAATTTGGCTTTGGTAGACTTTATTTGTCCTCTGAGTTGTTTGTTTAGTTTGATGAGGGTGCTTTTGTCCTGCTGGGTGCTGCATCTCCTAATTTTTGCAATCATTTTCTTCCTCCTGTTATACAGCTGATTGATTCTGTGATTCCACCAGGGTGGCTTGATTTTTTTGAGTTAGTTTTGTACTTCTTCCTGGTGGGTGCAGCTGCCTCTATGCAGCTATTATCATGCTTGTACAGGGTTTCTGTGAAGAATTCTGCATAGGCAGAAGTGTTCTCAGGGTTTATGGGGGCTTGAAATGTTACCGTGTTCTCACTTTATAGCAGGAAGTTAGTCTTAGAATAGTTCCTGAATATTCCAGGTTTAGCTGGGAGTCCATGTTTTATTTTTACTTCAAAGGAGACCATTTTGTGGTCTGATCTTACCAGCAAAGGCATTACAGTAGGGGGTGTGCAGCAGTCTCCCATATTAGTGAGGACCAGATCCAGTATGGTTACAGCCCTGTTTGGTGTATTGACAATCTGGTCCAGGGAGTTTGTGTTTACAAAATCCAGGAATCTCTGTGCATGTACGTTTGGTGTCGTATATGATTCCAAGTTAATAGTAGGGTAATTAAAGTCACCCACGAATATGGTATTGGGTTGGATGGTTAGTGTTTCTCATAAGTTTAAATACATGGTATGGGTTTCATGGGTCATAGAGGGATACCTATAGCTTGCAAGGAAATAGTATTGGATTTTACCTATGGTGATTTGAACATGGATCAGCTCAAGTGCATTGTCCTATTTGACCAGCCTTGAAGTATATTTATTTTTGATATAAATAGAGACACCACCACCTTTAGTTTCTACTGTGAAGTAGCTGTCCGAAATGTGTGGAAGGCATTATAACCTTGCATTATTGGTGTGCTCTCTCTGGCTATAAACCATGTCTCAGTGACTGCACATGGTCTCAATGACTGCACAGACATCTTATTCCTTTCATTAGTCATAGTGGTACAGATTGGATAAAGTCCATGCAAGCTACTCTGTTTCTGTAATATATAAACACCACAGCTAACATGACAGTGCACTGGAGAGAGAGAGATGTCCTCGGCATATCTCTTAACTGTACAGATTTTAGCAGAATATTCAGATTTGTGACTCATACTTTTGTCTGTTTCTCATAAGGTTGTGGATTCCTGATAAATCACTGGCAAATCATTGAGAGTTGAAGTCAGAAAATAATGACAGACATTTGAGTTTTAGACTTCATACCCTTCAGAAAATTCATGCTAATGCAAAACCTGTTATTCTATCACCTTTTTAAATTTCTAAGAGCAATACTTAAAATGTGTCCCTATTTTTGGCCCTCTGTTCCTCCATTTTTTATGGCTTTGTCCATATTACCTGCTCTAAGAGTTTCAGAGGTATGATCACAGGCCACGTATATTAACTGCCATCCCCACCAAAGAAATACAGCTAGAAGGGATGTAGGCCATCCAGAGTAGTTTACAATGATATTGTACATGTTGCTGCCTTTATTTGTTCATTATTCAGTAATCAGCAAAAACTGTGGGTGATGTGGTAAGCTACAAACATACCAAACTACTTAACGTGATATGTAGCACTGTGTTATACATCATCTGCTAAATAAAGTGTTATCCTTGGATGAAAATGAACTACATACATAGGAATGCCTAATGAAGAAAGTAATGCCCTGTGGTTTGTAAAATACCCCACTGTTCCATGAATGTCAGTTCATGCATGTGAAGCATGGCACACTACATGTGGATATTCATTCTTCTTCTTACATTAAGTACACTCATCTTGACACTGGAACTTATCCTGTAGACTATGGGTTTAAGGCACTGAAACATGTTCTAAACAAGGAGGCCATCATTTATAGAATGTGTGCTTATATTCAAGCATAATTCACAGATGTGGCACATTTGGAGAATGCTAGTTTACTTACTGCATTCTTTGGTGATGGAGTGGAGTAAATGTAAAACCCATGCAGATGTAGGGAGGACATGCAGACTCCACACATAATACACCTCAGATGCCACTCAGACTCCAGAACCTTTTACTTTAGACCACTGTGCAGTAGCCTACATTTTAAGCTGTGCGTACCACCAGGTACCTGCTATGTGGTACATATAAAACTCTTGCATCATTGTGGTCCCACCAGAGATGAGTGGTGCAATGATATTCCTTTGCAAAATCCGTCGACTGCTTTACTGTTATGCCATGCCACTGCAGTAATGTTACACTGCACTCCTCCTCAACATTTTGAGGCTACACTTCAAACAGTACTATGCAGGCTCCCCAGTGCAGCAGCATCCTTGACTTGATGCCATCCATCTGGTAGAGAGTTTGGTATTATAGTGCAAATGCACTGCAAACTGACCTTTCTTAGGATACATTATAATCAGAAATGACCCTTGAACTATTGGTGACATAAATTCAGAGCAGCACACCAAGCAGTCCATGGCCTTGCCATTTTTTCTAATATGTCTATAATACAGAGTGGAAGAATGCTAAGAATTCAAGTACTGTTAATATTTGCATTCCCCATCCATCCCCTTCTTTTTTCTGACTTACTTTCATTTTTGCCATTATCCGTTGACATGTAGCATACCTCTCAACTGTTGCCACAGACATTTGGTATGTTTGTCTTAAAATGTATGAAAAATGTAAAAATGAAATGAAAATCTTTTGTAGAAAAGAACACACACCAACACACCACTGACACTGCTTTGCCATTCTGACTGAGATCATGTTATAGTGGGGATCAGGAAATTTGCCCTTTTCCTTGCAAAATTGCAATCTCAGAGTTTTTTTGGTGTGTGTGGGTGACTGTTCTTTTCTGTTTACTTTTCTTAGTCAGTGGGTACTGTAAAATCTGCGATATTGGTCACCGTGGCTATATGACGATGTGACACTGCAAAATTAGCATTTGCTGAATGAAAATTTCCCTCCTGTGAACTTGATGAATAGCAGTCCTTAGGAGAGAATGTTTGGTTCTTGGATATGGACCCTTTCTATATTGCTGTTGACATCTTGAATTATTTATTTGCCTTTCCTTTATATTGAAAAAATGCATTTTGCCTCTCATTGTCTGTTCTACTGATTTACTTGGTCTGAGTTTATTATCTAGCTAGTTATTGGATAAAGTAGTATATTTTCACATTTTAACAAGCACTTGTTTCTACATCAAGAGGCCAATGGATTTTCCATCTAATGCACTAGGAGGTAGCCTGGTCTGTTTAAGTTGGGGAAACACTTGAAATTTCTGTATGTAGTTTTGTTGGCTGGAGGGCTTATTAATCGGCTTATCTTGTTTTTAGTGTTTCTATAAATTCTGTAGAATTGAGTGGCTCTTGGCTCGCTTATACAAAGTGAAGTAATTTTATTGAATAATCACACTTTTATAAGCTGTACACTGCTGCATCCATATCATTAAGTTTGTTTGTGGTAGCATTTCATATCTTTCAAGTTTATTTGTGGTAGCATTTCACTCCAGACCCTCCTTTCCTGTGCTTTTACATTAGGAGGACTGGAATTATTCATGTAGTGACAGTAGTTGTTTACCTGGTCTACCTGAGCTGGGAAGCAAACAATAGGGTTTGCACTTCTCTTATATACTGCGGCAGTACTTTATCAGTATAAAAAATGTACTGTCTGCTGTTGCTTTAAGTAGTTAATTGCACTGTATTAAATTGGAAATACGTCGAGTGATCGAAATTACATTTGAACTCATATGGTCGGGACCATATGATCAAAGTTTTGTCATTTCAAACATTAAAAAAAAGAAAAAAAACAAAAACAAATTAAAACACATATATGCTGCACCCCCCACACCCCCCCCTATTAAAATATACCAACTCCGAGATCACACTACAGTGAGGAAAAGGAAATAGTCTCATTCCATGCTGTATGGAGATCTTAGTGTTAACAGTTTTAAAACCTCGGTCATATTGTTACGGCCATATGAAATTTGAAGTTCTAAACTTTGATCACTTAAATAGGACCCATTAAGATGTATCTGACAATTGTAGGGCTGTTGTGGGTAGTTTATGTGGTCTTGTTACACTTGGGCTCCAAACCAGTTATTCTACATTATGAGGGTGTGTTTTTCTGCACCCTATGGCAGAAGGGTGCTGTTCTAACCTGTCTCAGTTGGGGATTGCTGGTAGAATGCTTTCCTGCCTGGTAGTTAGCTAAAAACTCGTTTCTGTTTGCTTTTGTGTGATGCTGGTCTTAGCACAGCAACAGTTAGCAGTGCACTGTATGGATGCAAAACCATTAGAAGCTCAGTTCTACACTAAACAGCTGTCAGCAAAACCCCTCCAAGTTTTTCTACTGCTATAGGAGCAACTCAGTTGTGCACAGAGCAGCATTGCCTTATTGATCACCCTTAGCCTACACTAAGTATAGGTCTCTCTTTTAGTCTAGGCACTACCTGGAAAGTCCTGTCAAATTTATCCATTCCCTTCCCTAATGAAACATACAGTAAGAGCCTGCTATCATGGACAGGGAGTTTCCCACCTTCTCTCTGGCCAGCCAGATAGACATGGGCATCCTGAGTCAATGTAGCAATTGTCTCGTGTATACTAACGACCACTTACTGCTGTAACAAACAAATAATTTATGCGAGAGATGTAGTTACGCTATGAAATTGGAGGTAAGACTCTCACATAAGGAGAAATTGAAAGCAAACATGGTTGTCAGCACACACACACACACACACACACACACACACACACACACACACACACACACACACACACACACACACTTACCACACTAAATAAGAACATAACACATAAACCCATATATAAGGAGGTACTCACTAGTAACTTACTAAAAGATCAGAGGCCTCCCAAGTGGAAACTACTTACACACATAACAGTGCTAGCACTCATGATCTGTGCAGTCACTGAGACATATTTCAAATGTACAGAAAGCATCCTGGCCATGCAAGGCTACAATGCCTTCCATACATTCAGACCCCAAACAGAGCATGATAGAACCAAAGGAGGAGGAGTTGTATCCATCTTCATTAAGGATAAGTACACATCAAGACTGCTCAGACAATATGACTTTCTTGAACTACTCCATGTCCAATTAACTATAGGCAAAGCCTCCTACCACATCATAGCTATAACTATGGGTCTTCCACCATGAAACAGGAAGAGTAGACTGCATACTTGGACTTATTGGAGTAACTTGCCATACAGCTCAACAACTTACTCATGGGTGATTTTAATTATCCTACCATCAACTAAGAAACATACATGACCACAAACATGCTGGCTCAGAGATTTATCTCTGTCTAGACTTTATCAGTGCAAATGCTTTGGAACAGATAGTCAGCACACCCACAAGAGGCTAAAATGTCCTGGACACAGTACTCAATAAAATGAGAAAGCCTTACACCCTCCCTCCTTATGGTGTCCTGTCTGGTAAGACTGGACCATAAATCATTCTCATTCCATATAATTATAAGACCAGATGCATCATCAAGCTCAAAAATGCTTAAGAATTTTTGAAAGACAAATTACATGCTACTAAGTGATGGTATAAGAAGTTCCAAAGCCCTACAAATGCAGATAACACAAACTGCTATGCAGAGGTGTACATCATTGCACTGTATAACCACTTAAGCAGTTGTATATAGTCAGCTGTATCTAACTGGATTAAAACCAGGTCTTGCCAAAAAAAACAAGCAACCCTGGTGGAACCCTAGTATAAACAAGCTATACAGCAAGAGAAAGAAACTAATGTCCAAGAACAAGAGTGAACTGACTCAGCAGGGGAAAATGTCCTTCTCTAGCTTAAACAAACAAATTGGAGATCTTGTCAATTCTTCCAAAGCTAATTACAAAGCAAAAATAGCCTCCATAGCTAAGCATAATCAGAAGGCCATTCTTTAACTATGTCCGAAATCTAAAAGGGAATACCCAGCTATACACTGAACTGGATGTGGATGTCACCACCCATACTCAAAGGAGGTAATAGCCAACCTGCTAGCTAACAGATTTGGAGCAAACTTTGCCCTCTGTCCCTCCAGTCATCCCCCAAAGTATACCTGCCAGCATCCCTCAGCCTATTATCTCAAGAGAGCAGGTCATCGTGACACTCTTCAAAGCCAAAAACACAGCATCAATGGGACCAGACAACCTTCATGGTTGCCTTTTAATTTAAAACATGACTGAGCAGACCCACTCTATGCCTGGTTAAGTGATTTGGTCAGAAGCACACACCAGGCAGAAATATACTGGATGAATATACTCTTGAAGTACAGAACCCATTAGTGTATCATAGAGACAGTATGCATGACTAAATTGTCATACAGTTCTAATGGGTAAGAAAACCCTGAAAAGTGACATTTGTCTGTATCTTATGACCCTCATTAAGTACGTTACATTACTTTTTTCTTTCTCAGTGGTTTCTTTCATGTTGTCCATTTACCTTTCGGTAATGATATCTAATAAGCATGGTTATCAAGAGTGGCAGAGCTATACAGGCAAGTTCTTCTATTTGTAGCAATAACATTTGTTATACATACATAGATATACATGTATCATAGTTTATTAAAAATCTGTCCTAGGATTAATTTTGATGCAATTTCTCAAACACTGACTTTAGCAGCTATGCCTCATTCATTTCTCAGATATATTTAAGCAAGGGTTTAAAAAATGTGAAGCCAAAGCTATATGATGTGTCAGGCATTGCAGATTCATAATGGGAACTTAAATGTTGCAATTTTGATGCCAGTAGTTTTATTATTTGATCACGCTTTGCCAGTTTCAGATTAAAATATGTACATCACACTTCTGTAACATTTAATACAGAATATGCACTATAGTACAGTTGTACAGGTCCTGCTGATATGGTGTGATCTGCTTGCACAAAATATCCTCATGTTAAGTATGTTCTCCTTGTCTACCATAGCATACTTACCAATGTCTCTAACACTCTGGGCCAGTCCATTGACATCTATTCATTCTCCTTGTCATGTTAAAAGGTGTACCTGCTCTGTTCATGTGGGCCTTATTCTTATAGTTTATTGCAAACAATTAAGTCTGGCTCTCCCTCCTCCTTAAAACAAGGACAAGCCTGCAGCCTGCCCCTTGATGAGCCCTGCTGTTATTTGAATCTCCAGCTTATACCAGAGCTGCAGAAATGGTCTTCCACTAGCCAGCATGTCACCCCATCCTTCCTCCTGAATTGAGGTAAGCAGGCCAAGCAACATCATTCCTTCCTTCTCCTGCCAGCTCCATCAGGTGCATGGATCTTCAATTACACCTTGTTTGCCAGAGCTTTTGCTACCAAAGCTTGCTTTATAAAACAATATTATCATTTATGATATGCTGATCTTGCACATTTGCTTTCTACATTTGCAGGTATACTGCATTGAGATGACTACATATAATATGTTTAATTAGCATTTCTCAGTGCTGGCATTTGTTTGTGCTAGACATTTTATAACTGTCTGAAAATGATTAATTCCAATGCATTTTGCACAAAAGACAACATTTATCAGTCATCCCTTGTTTTATTTGGCACTGAATCAAGCTATGACTACTTTTGTCTAGTTCAGTGGTTATTTTACACTGCAAGCCCTCTTTTAAATTATACAGTGGATATAAGAAGTTTACACACCCCTAATAAAATGACAGGTTTTTGTGATATAAAGAAAATGAGACCACAATAAATCATTTCAAAACTTTTCACACCTTGTCCTATAACCTGTACAAATCAATTGAAAAACAAACAAATCTGTCACTGGAAAAATATAAAAAATAAAGAACATACAATAAGCTGGTTGCATAAGTGTGCACACCCTTAAACTAATACTTTGTTGAAGCACCTTTTGATTTAATTACAGCATTCAGTCTTCTTGGGTACACACCTGCCATCAATTAAAGAGACTCTGATTAACCCCAAATAAAGTTTAGCTGCCCTAGTAGGATTTTTCTGGCATTTACTCAGTTGCCTACTACAGCAAAAGCCATGGTTCACAGAGAGCTTACAAAGCATCAAAGGGATCTCATTGTTGAAAGGTATCAGTCAGGAGAAGGATACAAACAGATTTCCACAGCATCTGATATACCATGGAACACAGTGAAGACAGTCACCAAAAGTAGAGAAAATATGGGACAACAGTGACGTTGGAAAGAACTGGACGTCCTTTCAAAATTGATGAAAAGACAAGACAAAACTGGTCAGGGAGGCTACCAAGAAACCTACAGCTACACTGAAGGAGCTGCAGGAATTTCTGGCACGTACAAGTTGGGCACTACACGTGATAACAATCTCCCGTATTCTCCATATGTCTGGGCTATGGAGTAGGGTTGCAAGATGGAAGCCTTTTCTTACACAGAAAAACATCCAGGCCTGGCTAAAATTTGCAAAACAATACATCAAGTCTCTCAAAAGCATATGGGAAAATGTGCTAGGGTCTGATGAGACCAAGGATGAACTTTTTGGTCACAATTCCAAAAGGTATGTTTGACGCAAAAACAACATTTTGCATCACCAAAAGAACGCCATCCCCACGGTGAAGCATGTTGGTGGTGGTGGTATCATGCTTTGGGGTTGCTTTTCTTCAGCTGGAACTGGGGCTTTAGACAAGGTGGAGGGAATTATGAACAGTTCCAAATACCAGTCACTTTTGGCCCAAAACCTTCAGGCATCTGCTAGAAAACTGAAGATGAAAAGGAATTTCATTTTTTAACACGACAATGACCACAAGCATACATCCAAATCAACAAAAGAATGGCTTTACCAGAAGAAAGTTAAAGTTTTGGAATGGCCCAGCTAGAGCCCAGACCTAAATCCAATAGAAAATCTATGGGGTGACTTGAAGAGGGCTGTGCACAAGAGATGCCCTCACAATATGACAGATTTAGAGCAATTTTGCAAGGACGAGTGGGCAAATATTGCCAAGTCATATGTGCCATGTTAATAGACTCCTACCCCAGAAGACTGAATGCTGTAATTAAATCAAAAGGTGCTTCAACAAAGTATTAGTTTAAGGGTGTGCACACTTATGCAACCAGCTTATTGTACATTTTTTAGTTTTTATATTTTTTCCACTAGCAGATTTGTTTGTTTTTCAATTGAATTATACAGTTTATACATCACATTAAAGTTGGGAAAAGTTTTGAAATGATTTATTGTGATCTCATTTTTTTATATCATGAAAACCTGGGATTTTAACAGGGGTGTGTAAACTTTTTATATTCACTGTATGTTTGATTCCAGTTTATAATCTCCAGATAATACTTTTAATAACATGAATATTTTATAGTTTTTATATTTTTTTCTGTTTCAGAGATAGACTATCCATCCATATCACCTCTCAATTCCTTACCGGATTATTTGATAGTAAATGACCATCAAAGACAGATAGCTTATTCCAATTTAATCCATTTTATTCCATATCCAGCTTCAGCAATCTACTTTTGTAATGCAAAATCCATTATCACATACTGAAAGTTAATCAGAAATCACCTATGTGGAAAAGTGTCAAAGACTTAAAGTCAGAGGAGTGAGAGTCGTAGATACTTGTTCAAGTGGAAGAAATGTGACAGCATGATGACAACAACCCCTGGCATTAATGAAATGACATGTCCTAGGAAATGACAATGGCTGTGTCAGAACATCTCTGCATTGTTGTGTACACTATATTAGGTTATTGTGCCAGGCAAAGTGACCATGTTTAAAATTATTTTGTAGACCACATCTAACAAATATTTTCTGTACAAACATCCTGATTATTCGTCAGTTTACATTTAATTTGAATGAGTCTGCATGGCTTCTTTTGAATATATTGTGCTGTGTTCACCTATTTTCAACGAAACATTAAATAGTTTCAGAATTAATAAGTTCAAGATCTTGCAGTACTCAGTTTTGCTTTCTTTGTTTTCACTTTTTGTGTGGTACCACAACTGCACTTCTCTAGTCCTGTTGAGCTTCGCCTGTAAAACTGAATACTTATTTCAGGATATATTCTATGCTATGCAGCTAAATTACAAACGTTTATTTTAATGCATTATTCCCTTACCACTTTCTGACTATATATAATTTGGTATTCACCTCCATTTCTGACTGCTTCTTCCCTAATGAGTCTTTGTTTGAAACTCTCCCCTGCTCTGGTGAGTAATGAGAGCATTTATTTCTTCATTGCCTCATCAGTTTTTCAGTTATGCTCCACTCCTTTCTTTCATTCCTCTCATTTAAGCTGAGCAACTGCATTCATCCCTGCTTTCTTACAGTTCTGCTTCTGAGGAAGACCCTGTCACAATGCTTAATAGCTGAATTAATTGTTTAATTATTTGTCCAGGTGTCATTTTTTCTAAGATATGCTTTATATCTACTGTAATCTAATGCATTTTTTCTAAATATTTGCTTTACTTTTCTTCTCTCTTGGTTATTAATTAATTCTTTCTGAAGCAGATGTCATTAATTGCCTTACTAATAACCATGTGCCTCTTTTGTTCTGAATATTTTTTTTGTGGTTCTCACTACCCCTTATCATTAGTCATATCCCAGGGCCCCTAACCATTGCCTGGTTTGTTCTGAAGAATTTTGTTTGGGGTTCTCACTGCTGCTGTATCACCAGTCATATGCCAGGACCCCTCCTCTGTGATTCTCTCCACCTTCTTCAACAGCTGTCTGACTTTTCCCTTTTAAACAGGGCCCTGTTACCAGAGAAATCCTAAATGTGGGCAGTCAGGGCAAGGGGGGATGGGGCATCAAGGCAAACTGCCAGCTTCACAGGGAATGTTCTGGAATGTGCAGTCCTGTGTCCTACTCGGTTTTTAATATACATTACTTATGCACATATCTGTGGACTAGTGATAGTGATCTCTACCTGTCACAGCTAGACACTTGGCCTTAACCCTTTTTATCCCTAAGATGAGCAGGCTACAAAAAAGAAAGATTTCTCTTCCTTATTCTTCAGGACGATTCTTCTGGGTACCAGTCACAAGGGTTGCAGTCAGGCCTCTGTCCCTCTTGGCCACAGAGCCAGAGTTAATGATTTGCTTCTTACAGTGTACCTTATTTACTATAGATCTCCTTTAGCACCATTCTTTTTTTTAGATGAAAAAGCATTGCAAAGGTTTATATTTTTATAATAAATATTTGTATTAGGCTTCCATACCCACCACAAAAATAGTAGCTAATATAATTATCACATTAAGCAAAGACACACTCATAAGACAGCATTACATTCAAGCAGCTACGGTGATGTCTAAATTTAATTTTAAATTGTGAGTTACTGAGCACATTAGATCCTAAAGTCAGTGCACATGTTTAAGTATCTGAAACTAGCAAAATTACTCTGCTTACTTTGTTACCAGAAAACACTTTAAAAATCACAGTTGGTTATATGCACAGTTAGAAGACTTTTATATCTATAAAGTGATGGTGAGTTGGCTTTGCAGTCTTTATCAGATGTCATCCCATCTCTGAATCCTTAATGTTACAGCCCCCAACACTGGATACAATTAACAAACTGCATGCCAGTCAGTAGGAGATAAGGCGACATGCTGTATATAAATATGACAGCAGCTAAATATATTATTGTGGGCATTTATACCTTAATTATATTCCAATTTATTACCAGAGAGGGATACTTAAAAAGTGACTACTTATACTGAGGTATGTTTTTTTCCTTGAAATACAATTAAAATATAGTATTGATTTTCTTTTCCATATACAAATTTTTGTTCAGGCCATCATTGGATCAAATGGTTGGGAAAAAAAGCTCTACAATATTCCTCAGAGCATCTATAATTCCATGGCTTCTGGGTGCCTAGCAGCCTCCTGACCCCCATCTTAATTTAATTAATACAGGGAAGTCTTGGTCATTTAGGACATGTTGAAAGGATGCATGAAAAAGCAAAATTAAAGTATTACTGAATTTCTTTGCTGTATCATGGTTTTCATTCAAGCCATTTTTGGATGAAAAGACTGTTAAAAAATACAAAAACCCTCTAAATTGCATCTCAGAGTATTTGTGAACATCATGGCTTCCCTGTTAGTATAAAACAAATATTTCAACTGCAGTTATTATAGTCTAGTTTGGGTTAGTTAGTATGTACAGAAAGGATGCATGAAAAAATAACGTTGAAGAGTATGATCTCTTTCTTTGATCACAGTTTTTGTTCAAACAATCACTGGATGAAAAAAAATGTCTAGAAAAACTCTAAAATGCTCCTCGGAGCATCTAGAATCCATTATGGCTTAATGCAGTTGTTTACTCCACAGCTATCAGACTGCAATCTTGCATACTGTAGGTAGAACATCTTGAATGAACAAATAACTGCAGGGAAAACATGAAGAGTAGGCCAAACTATGATAAAGAGGAAGAAAGAAAAACAATCTGGATAGTGTGAACAAGCCAGGATGGGCTTGGCTGCGGGGGTGGGGGGCAGTGGGGGGGGGCTAGGTCATGGAGCCTTTTTACCTAGACAGCCAGTTTACCTAAGGCAAGATGTAAAGTTATGATTCCCCATCCACTGATCCAAGCTGCACTTGAATAACTATAGGGAAGAACACTCCTTCACATGAATTGGAATCATGTTCCAGAGAATGGGGTAGTCTCAGAGACACACCTGTACCTCCAACAAGTCTTATTTATGTTGTAGGCTATGTTTATGTCCCTACAATAGGTGTTTCTAATGCCATTTGTTTTACAGATGTACAACAGATACAAAAGGGCTGGATGTGATGATGCTTTGAAGGCCAGGCATAGATTTTACCTCTGTAGTCTGTGGGAGACAGAGTACAAACATAAGGCCTTGAGCAGGGATCTGCAAAGGGTATGCTGTCTACACCGTGCCTTTTTTTTTTTTTACAAATAGAACAATAACATATTTGGATGTAGATGACATGTCCTTGCTTATAAGATATATAACACAAAATGATTTTCTTACCACAGTAGACACATGATGGTCAAAGGCCAAGTCATGGTCTAGAAGTGTTCCCAATCCATGAACATGGGGTTAATTCTTAGGAGTATATTATCAGTACAGTAATATTTGGCTGGTCGTCTTTCCAAAAGATATTATGCATTTTTTGACATTGAATTTTACACCATGACTCTTAGATCAGTTACTCTGTGTCAGGCCCTTTAGTTGGATGTTTGAGTCTTTGGGAGATTCTATGACTGCACCAGTTTGCAATCATCTGCAAACTTGGTCAGACAAAGGTTGTTGATGTTGGTCTTGACTTTAGAGCATCCCTAACAACAAGTCTTGTGAGAGTCTGTTAGTGAGTGGCCTTTTGGTGTAGGTAGATTCATCTTTTCTGACTGTTTTTGTCCTATCTATTAGCCAGCTGAGTAGCAGGTGAAGTAGGGGCTTTTACCTAATTTTCTGTTTGTCTACAATGCTTGTATGAGGTATGGTGTCAAATGCTTTGGCCAGGTTGAAGTAGGCAGTATGCACCATTGGCTTTGATGATCTTCTCAAAGAAGTCTTCCAAGTTGAGAAGGCATGACATTCTCTTGATGAAACCAGACTGGTTTGGATCTATTGTCTGAAGGCTTTCTATATCATTATTTATCATGTCCATGATTACTCTTTACACAGCGTTATGTATGAGGCTAGTCAGGCTTATGGGTGGTTGTTTCCTAGGTCTGTGGATGGCTCATCCTAATGCAGAGGGATAGCAGTTGCAGTCCTCCATTCACTTGAAAAAAGCCTATTTGTAGGCTATGATTGAATAGTGCTTCTAGTGGCCTTGACATACCATGTTTCATGTTATTAAATAGGTATACAAGAATATTACAAGTTCCTATCAATGCAGTTTTTTGGCCATGGAGCATGTATTGAAGATGTATTTCCTAGTGATAGTTGGGGGAGTTATGGTTGGGGTATGTCTTGAGAGGTGTCTGGGGGATGAAAGAGGGATAAAACTGATACTGAATTAATCCGCTAGTATATTTGCTGTATCCTCCAGCTCAGCATAGGTGTCTCCTCTTGCAGGTAGTTCAGCAAACTGTTGTGTATTGCCCTTGAGGTTTTAAATATAGCTGAAGAATGCCTTGTGGTTGCCAACAGCCATGCTACTTTCACCTCACATTTGGCTTTGGTAGACTGTTTGCCCTCTGAGTTGTTTATTTTGTTTGATTAGGGAATTCTCACCTTGCAGGGCATTGCCTTTCCTATTTTTGGCCTTGATTTTCTTCCTTTTGTTATACAATCCATTGATGTTGGAATATTGGAATTCCACCAGGGTGTTTTTTTTTTTTTTTACTTTGTCTGGAGTTTATTTTGGGTAGGTATTGTTGTCTCTATAAAGCTGTATACAATGACTCTGAATAGGCATTGGTGTTCTCTAGGTTAGGATGGGCTTAAAAGTTTGCCAATCTACCAACTAAAGGTGAAAATTTGACTTAGAATAATTCCTAAAAATATAGGGTTAACTGGCATCTCAGGTTTTATTTTTATTGCAAAGGAGATAGCTTTATAATCTGACCTGACCAGGGAGGGATTTTAATGTGGGACAGAAATACTCCCCCATGTCTGTGAGGATTAAGTAAAGGATGTTGCTGCCCCTATTGGGTAGATGGACAAGCAAGTCCAGGGCTTTTGTGTTGACACAGTCTAGAAATCTTTGTGCCTACAAGTCTGAAGTAATGTATGACTCCCAGTTTATACTGGGGTACTAGAAGTCATCCATTAATATGATGTGGATTGAACTGGAAGTGACCCAAGTTCATTTGATGAAGTGATATGGATTTTCTGGGTCATAGAGAGGGACCTATAGCTCACTAAAGATATGTTATGGGACTTTGTCTATGGTGAGTTGTTCATTGAGGAGCACGGGTGTGTCATACTACTTGATCAGCCTTCAGGTGAGATTGCTTTTGTTGTAAATTGAGACAACTCCACCATATGACCCTTTCTGTGCAATAACTGGTCTAAATGTGTTTCAGGCATTATAACTCTGCACTGCCAGGTTCTGTCTACAGCTTTAACCCATGTCTCAATAACTACTTAGATGTCTACATTTTCTAATGTTAGGATGATTTTCAAAGAGTAGAGTTTTTGGTTTACATTCTTGGCATTGAGAAGTATGAGCTTTAGGTAATTCTGGCCAGCTAATTATGTTGGATGGCTTATCAAATTGGCAATGTCTAAAAAAAGACACTATGGGGTGAACAAGGTTTTAGCCAATATTCAAAAGCCAAGAGGAGACAGATGCAGACCATCTCTGACAAAACTTCATTGTTTATCAACCATATCTCCTGAGGCTGACAAATATTGTACCCCACTGGAATGACACCAAACACTAAGCCAATTATTTTTGTTTGTATTGTGGCATCATCCTTGAAGAAGGTAGAATGTTGCTCAGTTCTAGGCTCATACCAGTCTAGGACACAGTATCCAAGAGCCTCATTGTCTCTCTCTTCATACAGTCCAGGGAAGTATGTCATAGATCATTTACTCCCACATGGACAATGAATGAGTCATACTGATACTAGTGGTTCAATGAGTGCATTGGTGATATAGTGAATCATGGTCCCTGTAGGCAGCTGACTGTAATACTCTCCTTGATCAGCCTGGTGAGTGGAACATTGGTGTGCTTCACAATCTAATCTCCTATTATAACAATGTTGGATTGTGTGACGGGATGTGCTATGGAGTTAGGCCTAGAAACACTATGAGTTGAGGTTGAGTTTTACATGGTTGGTGTTGCTTTGATACTGTTTTTTCTTTTTTTTTTTTTTTTGTTTTTGAAGTTGCTGAGGGGACTTATTGTAGTTGTTGTATCTGTTATCTCCTTAAGACTGACAAGTTGTATACTGCTATAATTATTGTATCTGGGAGGCCTTTGAGGTTTACTTTGGGTAAATTACTTTTAAGAGCCTCAGCAAATATAGGTATATGTGTTCTTGTAGGGTGCGTGTGGCAGATATTGTGTGTTATAGTGTGTTTCTTACAACCGTTTGGTATTTGTAGTGTCTGTATGCAAAAGCTTTGCCTCCAGAGACAATGTAGCACATCCTTCACATACTGTATGTGATTTTGAGAATGAGGTGTTTGTCAGAAAATATTTTTTATATTAGCTCTGAATGCCCATTTCTACTAAGCTGGCTGCAGGGGCAGTAAGAAAGTACAGATCTTCAGTGCAGGTATAAATGTAGTGGGCTACATGGGGAGTGGTACCAAGGGATTTTTTGTTCATCTGTGTGTAGTCATTGAGAGGGGGAACACATTTGCTTGGGTGCTAGCTATATAAGAAGTACAGTCTTAGTCTATTCCTACTGAGCAATACCCTTTACATGTTAACATTGCCCCTCTGCTCCTTCTATCAGCTGGAGCAAAGCAGTAGCATAAATCCCAAGCTGGACCACATTAAGCAAATGACAGGCTTTCTAGTGATTGGTAATCGCTAGGGAGTTCAGGATATAATGTCCATCTATTCTTTCTCTCCCCAGGAGCAAACTAGAATCATTGATCCCAAGATGATTCATAAAAAGCAGTTCCTAGGCTCCACAGTGATTGGTAGTATTGTCCCACATGTTATAGATTTTAAAAGTAAGCTCTTAAAATGAGGCCAATGAAGAACATTGCAGTGTGAACTTACAGAGTAGGGCAATGTAGAACACAGACTAACACAAGCTTTAAGAGTCTTGAGGAGCAGCCTTCCTAGTTTGAACTTTCAGTGACCAGTAGCATAACTAGAAGAGATAAGATGGGGAAGGATCTTCTAAGGTAAATTTAGAGCAACACAGCAAATAGACAAATAGGTATAGAAATTGTCACGTTTACAGATTTCTCAAAAAAGAAAATAAAAGCAGTAAATAAAATGCAGAAGCAAAACAGATAATGCAGATGGCAGCTCAAAATGGCAATAAAATTAAGTACATAAAGAAAGTAAAACTACTTTCCTGGCTTCTTTTCTGATTGTAAAACTCTAGCAGAAAGTCAAACACAATACTTATAAATGTAGCTTAAGTCTTATTATACCAGGTCAAGTTAAACTCGTGTGTATAAGTATCAGTCAGGGAAGTAAAATATCCAATGAAAAACAAATGAAATCTGAAGCCCTAGTGTTAAAAGCTTCCATTGATCAGGGGTATATCAAGCTCTCATCAGAAACACACGCATATCATGGGCTGCCCAAAACGCATTCTAATGATACATAATGTTACTGCAATCAATCTGTTTAAATTCTCTAACCCTCTTCATTTAAATATCTTGTCCCAATGAACTGCTATAACTCTCATATGCATGTATATATATATATCATGTATGCATATATATATATATATATATATATATATATATATATATACACACACACACACACACACATGTATATATATATATATATATATATATATATATATATATAGATATATATATATATATATATATATATATATATATATATATATATATGAAAATAATGCCTAATATTAGTGACCCCCATAAAGTAGACTAATGCCTTCAGTACCTGACATCTTGCTAAACCACCAACTTAATTTCCAGCATTGTATGTTTACAAAGGTTAAAATCAGTTAGTGGCTGAAAAAGATCACATATTCTGTCTGCATAAGATAGAAATCTACCTGGCAAAGGTGGGCTGCTGGTCTAGTTGAAATATGGATTAATGAACTTTCCCTACTAGTTTTGTGTACACTGCCACACCATAAACTTCACAGCACAGATGACAATTAGGTCCCAAACTTTTGGTAGCCATCCAGTAAATTTTAATTTAATTCACTCACTTCATTACCTCTGAATAAATCTGAAAAAATTCCTGAATGGTACAATCAAATATTCATGCTTTTCCCTCATTAATATCAATTAAATCGTTTCTGTACTCCAAAATAATTTTCCATCTCTTACAAAACACTATGGGTCAATTTTAATTAAATAGATTTTTTCCTCTGTAAATACTCAGCATAACTTTATATAGAGTAAATGCTGTTTTGTTCAGTATTTGAACAACTTTTTGTACATTCTGACTGTTGCATATAATTTTCTGTGATGTCCAGATAATATCCCACTGAACTTCCACCAAATAATGTGACATATCCCACTGCCCTGTGCCAGTAACTAAGGAGCTTCAATCCTCACTATTGACTCAGTTGTCAGACTGTGACTTCGGAGTAATAATCCACAAGTTTCCCTTAAGAGCACAACAACAACATGCTCAAAATCCTTGGACTGCACTGTATTCTTCTGACCACCTCTAATGTAACTCTTTATTACACACTCCAGAGCAATGTTGCCCAGTTTAAGACCTCTGATACACTCACACTTAAATAATTAAATCTCACTCATCCAAACAAGTCTGGGAAAGCCTGACACAGATTTTCAGCTGTGTCCCTTCCCTAAAATAATACAGCAATGCTGCCACCAATCAGAGTTTCTTCATGAACTTTAAAGGGGTGTCCAGTTATGAAAATTAGATATTAAAACAGATAGGGGCAAATGACCTAAGCACCCAGGCTTTCGGAGTGGCCCAGGATGTTATCAAGATAAGTATTAGCACTCTCCAGTCACTAAAGAAAACACTGATTGACCACCCACAATGTAAGTTAATGAAAATATTTAATAATGAGCAAAATTATTAAAAATATAAAACACTAATTCACAATAAACAAACAGAACTCAATCACCAGGAAAATGAAATTAGTGCTGAAGGATAGAATTCCAACATTTGGAAAAACTCTAATTGATCTAACTGATTAGTTATAATTTTCCTATCTGACTAAAGAACACTGTCCCTGATCTAAACCAAATTACTACAACAGAGCAAAAGGCAGACTACAGTTCTTTGTGAGTCCTTTGTGGGTATTCACTGCACAGTATATCTGCAAACTGCAACTGGCTGTTACAACTGACAACTGAAAACTGTAACTGACTTCAGCAGTCACTTTTGTAGGCTACCCTGTCACAGCTGTTCCAGTTCTAATTTTCATTTCATATTTTGAAAATCAACCAACAGGTGCTTACTAAAGTTCCTTCCTGCCTTTCAGCTTCTGACAATAAAAAATAGCAACTCTCAACATTCTGTTGAAATCATCTGCAGATCAACTCATCCGAGACAGTTTCCCTCAGAATCTTTCTTCACAAATATGTGCAATTAGAAATGTAAAGAGCACTGTTCAAGTCTTTAGGCATCTTCTACAAACAGATTATAAGTCAACATATAAGAACTTATTTACGATATCATAGCTAGTCATGCTGGCATATAATACACAGGTTAATCTGAAATTATGTACAAAGCTTCAGCTAGCACAAATGACAATCCTGGGGATTTAATAAAATTTGTGTAGGAGTAGTGGAAGACCTACATGGAAGGTGCCATGGCCATGTGTGTGGATTTCCCTCAGCAGGGCACTTCACATATTAATGAAGGCACATTACTGAGGGACAACCATGTTACACAGTTAGTGAATCAATGTAAAGAGTGTGTTACTGTGTCTGGAGATGAGTAAAATACCACCTGCACTGTCAAAGTGTTGGATAGCAATGTATTTAAAAAGTATTTTAATTTTATCTATTTATTTTTTGTTTTGAGGCAGGGAGCACAACAATGGATGCATGCCAGACATGTAAAAATATAAACCGGATATATTTTAACTATTTTGGAAAGGTCAAGTTTAGGTATAGCTGAGCAGGTTTGTGTGGTGTGCCAAAGGGCTTACCAGTGCTTAAACATAGTGGAGAGATAAATGTAAATGTATAACCACATTTCACATGGCTACGTACCTGAATGGTTAGAGTGATGGTGTTATGTGCAGTAGGTGCAGGGTTCGAATACAATCGCTGGTTATTTTTGTAAATACACAATATGAGACATCTTTTAAATTCTGATTTAACTTTTATGATTACACAGACAGGTTATAAAATTTAGTTCCAAATACACATGTATGAGAAGTAGTATTAAAACTTGATTGAATTTTGTATGAATACACAGACTGACTATGAAGTATTTATGTTCCAAATGCACAATTATGACAAGTATGTGTAAACCCTTGATGGAATAATGTATGTATGCACAGACATGTTATTAAACATTGTAGTTTTCAATTACACAATTTTAAAATGCATTATGCAATACTGCTTTGCTGCACTTAACAAAGCTCAGCTAAGCACAGCTAAGCCTTGCCAAGCACTGCTTAAACAAGCACTGTTTTAGCAGTGCTTGGCTGGTTTGTGCATTACTAAGTGGTGCAAAGTACCGGTAAACAATGTCTGTTTAAGCACTGTTCAGTCCCACTAAGCTGGTTTGTACATCGCTAAGCTTTGCTAAACATTGCCAGTTTAAGCACTGCTCGGCTGAGCTTATCAGGTTTGCCTAGTGGTTAGCAAAGCACATTTTTAGAAATGGACCAATGTTGGTAAATGGTGGAAAAACAGGCTTATTTAAGTGCAACAGGCAGGATTATAGCCATCTGTTGGAGTCTGATCATGGCAAATACTATGTCAGGATTTGGAGAGGGTGTGTGCTTCCAGGTACAATGATGGGGCATTCTGGAGACCAGGGTCATGGTTGGACTCCTTGTAAAATACCATGATGTCCAGCTGCTGCAGGGCCAGTACCAGGTGTCGAAATACAAATTGGAGTCCTGGGACCTGCTGGCATGCGATCTCATCAGTGCAACTTGTATCACCACACAGGTGAGCAAGTGTGTCATCATTATGAAGACATGAAGCATCTTAAGAGGGATTCCTTTGCCACCTGGGTCCAAGATGCTAGAGAAGAGAATGTCCCATCAGTTTGTAAGTATTTTTGTCATAGTTTTACCAGATTCTACTCTGAATCTGTGATAGACAGGTATGTATAATGGTGTGTTTCTCTCCCTACAGCTGCCGAGTAGATAGCTCGCAACATGGACGCCCATGCAGGGCACCTAGCTAGGTTGCACCATGAGTGTGGTGAGTACAGATGTATCTTGCAATCTATAGTCATATAAACAAGAAAGAGTAAATTAGCAACTGCCAATAGGTATATTCAGTTTTGATTGTACTGCAATGAATGTGGTCATAGACCTGGACTGATATAACTGAGTAATGCCAGGTAAAGTTCCTTAAAGATGAAAGCATTATACCTGATAATTTTAAGGAAATAAAGTTACTACTGCATTAATAATATTAAGGAAATATAGTTTCTACAGCCTTAATTGTGGAATTATAGCTGTATTGCAACACCTGCATTATCTGAATTGTTCATCATATAAAACTCTAGACATATAGCAATCACTCCATGAAGTCACCCTTAATAAACTGTGTTTTGCAATATGCATGTATTTTGGGCTGTTGGTCATGAAATTGAGTATTACATCTGATATGAAGTAAAAACAATAATAATACCACTAACTGACAGAAGGTATACTAATAAAGAGTGTTTTGCTAAACTGTAGATGTGGAGCTATACTACAAGATATAAAACATAATGATATTTGTTCTACACTAAGATCTGAACCAATAATAGGAATGTCCATGGAATATTGTGTATCTCAGGATTGTCTTGTGCTAGCCATTGCATTTCAGCTATATGCATTTCTCCTCTTAGGTATGCTGCTGCAGGCAAAATTGAAACTCTAATAGCTATAGGCTACAAATATACCATCTGCAACTAAATATGGGTCAGTTTCCCAAACCAGCACTCCGATATGGTCTGTACACATCACACATATTCCCACCCACTAGAGGTTAAATGTCTACACCTGCATTCCATGTAATAATGTACAGCTCACCGACAATCTCTGTCATGCATGAATCTCATGCATGTGTGTTCAAGTGTCACTTCAGTCTTATATAACACTCTACCTCTATTACCAGGTCATGTTGTGTTACCAGGTGAGCTCTAGGCACATATCAGTCAAACAATATTCAGCAGTAGCTCAATATCCCAGTTTGATAAATGCCAGGTGTGATGTACATTTTGTCACACACAGACCGGGGTTTGAATCCAGGGACAACTACTACTAAATATTTATAGAGACAGTTATGTATTTTTAACAGATTTTCTCCCTACAGGAATGACAGGTAAATAAATGGCTGCAGTAGCTGCTTGAATGGGTTAATGATTTCTGTGTTTAGATGTACCAGAGTGTTAGCAGCATTGCTCAGAAAGGTGATAAGATGTCAGTAAATAAGTCATCGAGTAGAATAATCGTCATAAAAGTGAATGAAATAAAGAAAACTGTGTAATCTTGGTATGGCTGTATGCCTGGTGTGTCTGTGAATGTCTGCTGATAGTCTAACCCCATGCCTGCCAAGGACAGCACGATAGATAAACTGTTTGTACTGTACACGATACATGTTTCTCAAGTGTCATGCTGTTATGGACTGTGATCACCATTGCCATATCCCTTGGACACAGATTTATCATCCACTTGATATATGTCAATAGCACAGCCACACTATATCAGTCCACAGTACACATTGGCAGTCATATATTTCTGAGAGGTATGTAGGTGCTACAGAAGCTATAGGGCACTTGTATACATAAAGTAAGGGCAGACCGGTAGAGTGTATAAGAGTACTGTTGCAAACAATATAGCTACACCGGTAGTAATGGACTGTATTTCTCTCTTTGCCCCACCCCTTATCTACATCATAATTTATTATTGTTATACATTGGATATGGTTTACTTTTAACATATGTTGTTCTCAAAATGCTATGTTGGGCCTTGTGTTTTATTATTGTTATGTATTACAATGGTTGCATACTAACATACCTTGTTGAATTACCTATGTTGCTGGCCTTATGCTGTAACTGTTACTGGCATGCTATTACTATATTGACTGTTATCTCACTTATTGTTGTGTTCTGTATGCTATGCAATGTTGTGTTACTGGGTTAATTGTAACATTCTGGCATACTGTTATAACTAAATAAATGTTCTGTTCATTACTAACCTATACACTTTGAAATACCTCAATACCATAGCTCAACTGGGTAGGCCAGTTCCTGGTGATCCGCTTACCCTACCACAGTCGGCCGTGGCACTGGGTCCCAACATGTGTGGTTCCAAACCTGGTGCTGCCCCCTCTACTGGTCCTGCACCACCTATGGGTGGAACTGCTTCAGGGGATGGGGCCCACAACCCCACCAGGAGCAGGCATGTAGAAGGAGTCATCACACAGCAACAGCTACCAGGGATGGTGCACAGGATCATACACTGAGGCTACAAAGATCACCTGCGCCAGATTGAGGGCAGACTGGCTAACCTGGAGCGGCAAGGTGGCCCTGGTGCCCAGTCCCCAGCACAGCCAGCTTTGGGTTAGAGAAGGAGCAGTGTTGACTACCCATGGGTGGGGATCTCAGTCTCACTGCTGCTGTCTGGGGGCACATGGCTCTCCAATTCCACAACACCTTCCACATCCAAGGTGTTTATCCCATGTGTCATATACCGCCCCTGTATGCTGTCTTGTCTGTTTGCAAATGCAACTTCTCCTACCCAACTTTCTTCCCCACACATACCTATATCCCTTCCCCAACATCCCACTCTCTCCTTAAAAAAGGGCATCTGTTACACAAAACAAGATATAGCCCCATACATAGCTCTTCATTTTGCACCTGCATCCACTGGACACTCTTTAATCATTACATGAATCAACAACACATTTAGGTTGCCCTCAGAGGCTCCAAATTCTAAATTATCTACTACCTGCACAGTTGCTGCTGTACTAGAAATGGAGAGCTATGGTCCTTTCCTACACCAGTGCTGCACATCCCAACCTGCCTTTCACAGTGTTTTTCCCCTTGGTTGCCCCCATTTCACCACTTTCCTATTACCCCTTTTTTCTTTTCTTGGAATTAGAGCAAGTATAAGTGGTGCTAAGTGGAGCACTGCATTGTAGCAAGTCACGCAAACCAGCACAAACATGCTTAAATCTGCCTTAATCACCTTCTGTGCTTCTGACACTGTTAGGTACATTTGCAAAATAATTACCCCTGCCAAGTCTCAAACCAGGGCCCTGTCAGTTACAGCACTATACATTAGCCCACTAAGCCACCCAGCTCTAAAATGAAAAGTGTGATTCCATTAACATATCCTGATTGCCAGTGATACACTGCTTGTACAAATAATGCGAAAATTAATGGTGTACTTAGGACTGTGATGCAGACACCAAACCAGTACACAGCCAAATAAATAATGATGGATGTACGTTAGGCCTAGGATATTTGGTATAGCTGACAACTGCACAGACTGCTGCAGAATGTCCACAGTTATGCCACCTACTGTTGTCACAGTTGGCACAAAACCTATTGTGTGTGTTGATGTACTGGCAAGTCAGTACAGACTGAGGTTACAAATTCATGACAGACAGTTCAGTGTTACATGTCATATCCGTCTGAACACACATGCTAATGCCAATCCCGTGTAACAGACCGTATGCATGCAAATATATCATGCAAATACATCTGTGGCAGTATTGACACAGTAGCTCAATCTGCTAAATTTCTAGTGCGCTGTACATTTTGCCACCCACAGTCTTGGATTCAAATCTACTGTGTTGCACTTCAATTACACGCTTGTGAATACAACAAATAATGCCTGGGTCCTGCAATTTCAACCAAAACAGGTTGCTGCTACTGCATTCACTGCTACCAATTTTAGCACATCAAAGGCCTGTAGGTAGGGATACATTGCACAAATATGTATAGGCTACCTATATGTTGCCTAACACTCTCTGATTGTTACTGTTATAAAACATATGTACCTTAAGTACATGCCTCACCTGGACTGTTATGGGTACCCTCCCCCTGGCTGTGCCTTAACAACAGAGCTGACACTGCTCCCTCACTGACACATACAGCTTGCTGTCCTCCAATGTGCTCACACTCCCCAGTATGACTCTTGGGCAAAACACAGCAGCTGCAGCCTGTAACATATGTGGCAGTATGTTCAGCTACCTGCAGCAGCATGACAATTTTGAAGCGTAAAAAGTATGACACTCACATCTGTTTTCCGCCTTATTGACCACAACCCACATCATTTAATACTAACCTGCCACATAAACAGAAAGTATGTTTACAATGGCCAAACATAGCATGCAAAACTGTGGAGATACCATATAAATCCCAACAGTGGACACTATTTCTACCTACCATCTGCATTACTGTAGTTTCCACACTTCCATAATGTCCATCTCACAAACTTGGAAAGGGGCCAAGGCCTACACGAAGGCCTTAAATATAGCACTGTTGTGCCATGCCATTGGCTAATGAAAGTGCAACCCAGCTGTTCTGGTTGAAATTACCAGGTCTGAGCTACAGATTGGTTTACAGGCAATCACCTGTTCTTGAGCATTACCTACAAAAGTCAAGCAGATTCCTATGTTAAACAGGTCTGTGACTTTCTTTCCAAAGACAGAAAAAATGTTTTTACCTTGGTATTAAAAATGGATTTATACTGGAGTTTCTGGGTGTCCTTGGGTCCTTTTGTCTATTTTTTGTACTGTACCATAAATGTCTTCTGAGAGATCTGGTGTGTGACAGCCAGATTCTCCACAGTCTTAGAACAACCATTACGTATTGACCAACTGTTTGCCAGACATCCACATTTTTCTGGTAGAGGATCCACATATATCAGGCACATGTATACATTTCACAGATCTGTGTACTGCAGAAGTCAGACACCTACAGGCAAAATACCCTACAGCATGTTTGCAGCACTGTCTGTCACTGCATCACATGGATGTTGTTGAACTGTACCCATATACTTGTAGTAACACTGACCTATTTGTCGGACGGTCGCTGTATGACATGGTACTGGGATGTCGTCCATACACACCACAGTAGATGGTATTGATGGGAGTGGAGACTTAACAACACACTCCAGTACAGCAGACAGGACCATAACCAGTATTCATAGGATTATAGGAGGTTACTAGTCTATTGGCCCTGAGGCAATTATAAGCCTAGCCAAGAGTTTAGCCCATGTTTGTACAAGTCATCACCCAATGCCGCAGTCCAACAGGGACATGGGCGGAATCACAAGGGTATATTTCCTATGCCTATCCAGTGATCCAGGTTGTGCTTCAAAAAGGATACAAAGGTACTCTACTTGACATGGAGAGGAAGTCTATTCCACAGATGGGGGGAGTCTCTGGGACACAAATCTGTCCCACCAACAAGTCCTGTTGATGTCACAAACCAGGTTGAGGGCACGCATGTGAGTTACTCAAGTGGAGCTTGACTTGCAGATATGCAGCAGTCTCATCAAGTTGGGGTCCGTAATCGCATTGTATGCCAGACACAGGTCACATCTGAACAGTCTATAAGTAGAGGGATAGGGCTTTAAGACTATCTGTGTATGGTAGATATTTGAGGCCCTGGATTCTCCTGGTGAGGAACCTTTGCAGTCTCTCCAGCTGCTGCATGTGATTTGTGAGGTACATGCTGAAAGGAGCATTATACTCAATAATGGGCCTTATAAGGGAAGAACACAGAGATAATATGACCTTCTTGTCCTGGATGAGATACCCTTACTAATGAGGTGGGCCATGTAGAAGGCTTTCCGTACAATGGAAGTAACATGGTGGTCAAATGTCAGGCTGCTATCAACCTGTGTGCCCAAATCCCTCACTACTGATTGCATGATTAGGTTGGTTTTATTAATGTGATCATTTGTGGGGGCATCCCTCTCCCCAAAGGGGATGGTAATGCATTTTGTGGTATTTAGCTTGAGGCCATGTTTCTTGCATGAGTCATTTGTCTGAGTGAGACACTGTTGGAGGATGTCCACATCACTAGCGGATGTGGTGACAGCACTCAATGCACAGTTATCTGCAAGCTTGACCAGCCATAGACCACTAGATTTGCCCTGCACCTCAGAAAAGTATATCCCAAATAAAAGAGGCCCCAAGCCAGAACCCTGTGGTACAATGCTTGTTACGGGTCTACTACTTGAGGTGGCTTCCCCTATTTTGAGTGGGTGGGTCCTATTAGTGCACCAGTTTGCTACCCATCTGGTAACATATGGATTGCTGTCTAGTTGAGAGAATTTTATCTATTTTGGCTGAGTGGGGAATGGTGTCAAAGGCTTTGACCAGGTCAAAGTAGGTGGTGTGCACTGTCCTTCCCTTGTCCATGGCTGTGGTGGCTGTCTCAAAGAAGTCAACTAAATTTAACAGACATGATCTCCCCTTGACAAAGCCAAACTGTGTGGGATCGAGTGTTTGGAAGTTGCCAATGTCCTTGTTAATGAGGTCCATGATAATCTATTTTATGGCCTTGCAGATCAGGCTAGTTAGGCTGATGGGTCTATAATTTCCTGGATTGATGGACTCCACCTTTGTGCAAAGGGATGACAGTGGCTATCCTCCACACAGCTGGGACAAAGCCAGTACACAGCCTTTGGTTAAAATGGGTGCTTAATAGTGCTTCAAGTTCATGTAGGATGCAGCCTGAGATGTTATCGGGTCCCATGGAGGTTGTATGTTTTGCTTTTGAGAGAGCAGTAATGACCTGTTTCCTACATCTAAGGGGAAGGGGGCAGATACTGGAGATGTCCTGATCTAATGATGGGGGGACAAACAGCTGAAGTTTTCACTGAATCTGTCAGCTAGTAACTTTTCTATATCTATGGCATTTGTATATGCGGTGTCCTTGACCACCACTTCTGAACAGATATGGGTCCTTCCTTTGTTTTTGTGAATATATGTAAAGAAGAATTTTGTCATTTTGGACTCGAAGTTTGTTTTGGAGGATTTCAGTAGTGGTCTCATTTGCTTGTTCAGGCTAAGGAGACATTGCTTCCAATTGGGCACCTGCTATTTCTTGGTCTTGGACAGCAATTTTTTCCTGTTGTTATAGAGTTTACTTATTGCAGATGTCCACCAGACAGGTTTACTTACCCTTGCAGAGGATGATGTAGTCCTGTCGGTTATTCCTGATTCTATGAATCTGTATACATGCTTATATAGTGCTTTGGTGTAGTTTTGGGTATTGGTGCTAGTTCATACAGGGGGGAGGGGGCTGTGAAGTTTTTTATACCATCCCTCAAGATGCTGTAATCAACTTTGGAGACATGTTTATGCCTGACCCTAGCTAGATGGGTACTGTGGGAGATGATGACTTTGAAAGCGACCGCTTTATGGTCCAGTCATACCAAAGTGGATGATACTGTAAGGATGCTGCAGTGGTTACTCATGTTGTTTAATACCACACCCAATATATTTTCACCTCTTTGGGGGGTATCATCTAGCTGTTCAAAGGTGTTTGCATTGACAACATAAATGAATCTCTGGGCATTTGTGTTCTGGCATGAGTAGTTCTTCCAATCTATGTTTGGGTAGTTAAAGTCACCCAAGATCCGGGTAAAGGGTTGAATTCTGATAGAGTCAAACAGGTCCATATAGGTGGAATGGGAATCTTGAGTCAGATTTTGTGGATGGTAGCTAGCTATGATTTGAATAGGGGTCTTGTTAATGGTTAACTGCACCTTGAGCGTCTCCTGTGCGCCATATTGTTTGACCAGCCTGGAGGTGTGTATGTCTTTGATATATATTGAAACCCCACCACCTTTGGCTTTAATGCCCACATTTTGGAGTCTGAATGTATGATAGGATGGGTAACCAGGTAAGGCTGGGATGCTGTCCTCAGCTGAAAACTAGGTTTGTGTGACTGCAGAGCATCAGCACTCTCCAGGGTTAAGAATGCTTGCAAAGAGTGCGGTTTCATGTTTACATTCCTAGCATTTAGCAGCATAACCTTTAACATGTGTTTTGTTGACAGTTATATGTTGGTAGTTTTAACATCATTGCTTTTCCCAAAAAAGGCACTATAGTTGGAGCATGAACCTTTGCCAGAAACCTGAAGCCCAGGTGGGACAGATACAGGACATCTCTGACAAAATATTGTGGTATGTTGATCATATCTTCCTAGGCTATCGAATACTGGATCCCCCTGGAATGGCACTAGAAACTAAGCTAATTGTTAAAGGTAATTGTTTCCTGTTTGTATTGAGGCATCATACTGGATAATGGCAGAATGCTGCTTAAGGGTAGGGACATACCTGCCTGTGACATATAATCAGTGAGCTCAATCATGTCTCTCTTCATATAGTCCAGGGAGCTATGTCTCACGTCATTCATGCCAACATGGACTATGACATAGTCATAATAGTACCTGTTGTTGAGAGATGTCAGTGCGTATGTGATATGGCAGACTCTAACACCTGACAGACAACAAACTGTGACTTTCTCCTTATCCAGCCTTGTGAGAGGCACATCTGTGTGTATCTCAATGGTGTCTCCTATGACTAATATGTTGGGTTTAAGGTGAAGCATTAGTGGCTGTGATACACAGATGTGTGTACTATGGGTGGTATGTGGTGTGGAGGGCTGTGGAGATTACATGTTTTTGGCTCAGAGGTCACCTTTGTTTGGGTATGTTTATGTTGAGGACCTTCACATAAGTGGTGTGTGTTGTGCAGGTGTGGGTGGTGTTTGAGGTGTAGTGATTGTACTGACATCCTTTTTGGGGCCAGATATACTTGCTCGAGAGGGAGAGAACATGGTTTCTAGGTTCCTAATGTACTTGCATCTCTCACAAATTGTATTCCTAGGTGGTGGTAGTAGATGGTTGTCTTTGTACATGAGGCAGTTGTTACACTGTGTTAGGATTCCCACATCAACCAGACTGGCAGGACAAACTGTAGGACATTGTCCATCCATGATTGTCAGAATCTGAGAGAAAAAGGCCAGGAGGACCTAAGGGGTGGGCCTAAAGTCCAAGTGCTTAAAGCAAAAGTTAGAGGTTTACAATAACACTTAAAATTTAGACAGGCTACAAACAAGCAGCAATAAATGCAACAAAGATATGCAGGAGAACACTTTAGAGAACAAGCAGCAAGTAGCAGGAAAAAGCAATATGAGCAGGAAAATGCAAAATGTATTGCCACTATGTTCCTGATAGCCACATACATACTGTGTTGATAGATGGCGGGATATCATGTGGTAGTTAGTGGAGGATAGTGGCGGCTAATTTGGATGTGCAGGTTGTGTACATAGTGGAGAACACTGTATGTGGTCCTGTGACATGTTACCTCCTTCTTATCTTTCAGAAACCATGGCCAGATGGAGGCACCCACAATTTACTGCTGCCAAGAACAACATAATCTTGGATGGCCTCAGACTGCATCACCATATCCTGCTTTCCAGGAGTTGGCAGAATCGGGAGCAACATGCTGCACTGTGGGCTGACCTCATTGTATCAGTAAACCAAGAAGGCTACAGAAAAGAAGCTATTAGCAGGTCTGACACAGGGTGACTGATATGATAAATACTGCATGGGAAAGGGCAGCTGCTGTGTCCAGGGGCCATGCTGCAGTGGTGGAGGGTCTGCATCAGAACAACCACTCTTGGCCACAGAGGAGTTGCTAGCAAACCTGGGATCAACCACCAGCTTCCAAGCATCCAACACCCCATACATCATGGAGGTGGGTGGCCCAGCTTCCACAGCAGAGCAGCATCCAGGTAAGCCTCCTGTGTTCATCACTGTACTACTGTAGCAGTCATTGTGGCATCCTCTGCATACCAGTGCATAGATATCAGGTCAATCTGCATGTGGGCAGGGGGGGGTTGTTGGTATTGCACACTTGTGCACACATACTCAGAATGTCAGAAATATGGGCAGTATCAGAGATCCTACTGTACATGTTGATACATGCACATATTATCCTCTAACAATGCCACATTTGTGTTTGCTGACAATACCTCTCCCTCACATTTCCATAGGAATATCTGGTGTGGCCAGAGTCCAACATCCTGGACCCAGTGGGTGTGCAACTGTTTAGGTATAGCTCACATATACCCTAAGAATGTTAAGGGCTGTCAGTCTGCCATAGGCACAACTGTTATGCTTAGCCAGAGTACAATACTTGTAGGTTAAGTTTTGGAGGGGTTCACTGCAGTGCATTGAATCAGTAATCACACTAGAGTATTTGGAGGAGATGTAACATATTTGCACTTATTTTTGTGAAGAACAATGCAGTCTACTATACAGGTGGCAATAGTATGGTGAAGATGGGTGGACTGTGTTTTAGGTGTAGATCCATCACATACACTGATATATTGTATATCTCAAGGTGTATAGTACTGGCAACATTAACTGGAAATAGCTGCAGTGCATGTTATTAAGGATCTGTCTTGTCTATGAATGTCATAGTCTGCTTGTGTGTTGTGCATGGGATCAGAAATAAGATGTGGTATATATAATTCAGTTATGGCACCTCACCTGTATGTGTGTGTACTTCAGCAAATATAGTAGTGTAGGTATTAATGTAGGTATGTTGTCTTCCTCCTCACAGGTGACCTTGGGGGTTGGATTGTGTCCTCCTCACAACCTGATGTCAATACCTCTTTGGACTCTGATGATGATGGTGGACATAGTGAGGCACAGGTGGGGTTTTGGGGGGCTGAATCTGTCCCATTGATTGACATCCCACTTCCTCCTGAAATGTCCCTGCACACAGTCAGTATGCCCACACATACCCAGTCCCCTGTGGCCACAGATATTGGACAGTCAGAGTTTGCTGACATCGAACAGGAGAGTGTGGTGACTATGGCATCAGTGAGTATATACACTAGCTATAGCCAGAGAGCTGGTGAGGTCCCACACAGGCAGATTGCAGGGGTGATCAAAAGGACTGCTGCCCATCCACCACCTGTCACAGTGTCACATCACGAGTCACTTGACGCATGTTTTGGTCCATCATGGAGGCACAGGCACATTCTGAATGCAACACCAGATGGATGCTCAGGATCATGGATGCATCACTGTCTGGCATCCATGGCTCCATCTGCAAAATCAGTGATGATATGCATAGCTTCACTGATGTAGTGGACCGACGGTGGGGTGAGACATTCTCAGTCCTTGACCGCATATTATCTGTTCTAGAGCATGTGGTGGGAATAGGGTGTCAGACACATGGACATAGGTCAGCAACAACATCTGCTGAGAGTCCACATTACCATGCACACTCAAACTCCCATGGTGGCAGTACCTCCTGCACCGCAGAAGGGAGGGTGCTGTCCACACCACTACATGGTAGGCTGTGGGCACATTGTCCTGGGTGGTCCCATGAGGGACACGGGCCCAGCAGACACCAGTCACTGTCAATGACTAGTACTGCATTGACCCTGGGCATGGTGGTGCCACTGCTGCTCCTGGCAGAGATACTTCCCGTGTTCATGCCCAGAGATGGTGAACCATTCAGTCTGCCATGTACAGTTCACTGCTGTCCAGCATACCCATGTGTAGGGCTAGCACATGGCTTGATTGTGTACATACACACACTCATACATCAGTGTCAGATGCAGGTCATCAACAGACACACACAGCCCCTCTCCATGGCCCAGCTGACCACCATCCCTTCCTGACCCCCACACATGATGTCAACTGTTTGGCACAGCCTAAGCCTCTGGCACCACCACATCCCACTCTGTGCCTATGATGATACCTGTGCCACATCCCTGCTATCCATTTACATTGATGCAGTGACATACAAATATGTATCTGATGCACAGGGTGACTATAGTTCATTACATGACATTGTTTACTGTGGTTCTGTTATGCCATGACAGGTGCTGTCTGCTGGCATGTGTCATGAGTACACATTAA